>NW_019211460.1:26483887-26625454 GCF_002443255.2 Varroa destructor | reverse complement strand
ATATATGTATTTTTTAGTTTTATAACTTGATACAGTTTACGAACGCACTGTTTACCAATTATCGAAGTAATCACTATTCTAATTATATGATAATGAATCAAAGAACCAAACGATTAATTTAAGATATATTCTGCGCAATTCCCCTACGAGATTATCGTTATGACATTGGCGCCATGTGTAGGATTGCGTCAAACGGCCTCCGCCTGCTTTATCGCCATGTGCCCTTGGGCAGTCGCTGCAGTGGTGGACGCGGTGGTTACGCGAATGCCGGTGCTTCTCGCGTGGATCTCTGTCAGCATCGAGAGATGATCCTTCATACTGTATTTCAAACGGTGAAAGAAAAGGAAAGGAAGTTTATCGTGTATTTGCTGCCACCAGAAAACAAGTAATGCCACTGCTAACGGGCAAACACGATAATGATGAAGAGCATCGCCGTTGCTAGGTACCAAGCTTTTGACCGCGTCGCTTATCGAGAACACGGCCTGCACAGACCGTGTGTCATGTTGTTCGAAAGTTCGAAGTCGATTAATTTTACTCCGCAATCGACTTTGGTTGGATCAATCTGTTGAAGTTTTTTCTTCTTGTTCCTCACTTCGTTAGGCTAAAACTGTTCTGTTACTTCGGCTCTTTTTCGGCCAAAGCCAGCATATTGCCTCGGGCTCAACCTCATGAGTACGTTCATTGTGTAGATGCGCTGATTGAACTTTGTATGACACTTTCGACTTTGTTTCCTCTTAGCATGGTAACTTTACGTGTTATAGCGTCGTGCGTCCGCATAAGTCGTGACACCTAATTAGCTAGAAAATATGTGAGCTTCCCATGAATAAATAGTCTTAGCTTAGTTGCTGGATCGGTATCCAATTTAACTGATTCCAATGGATCTTTCACCGACGCTGGTTTCAGCGATTTCGTCGGTGGCTTGCTTCCGCTGCAAGTGGGCGATGGCTGAAACCAGTCAGCACCCGTAACAGTTCTTTCAGTCTTTTAATGCTATAAGAATGAGAAACAACGACGGTATTGACATCAATCCCTTAACGCATTTGTTTTGTGGTACCTGCTACTTGCACAGAAAGCGAAAATGACGCGGCTTCACGTCAGCGCACTATAACGCTGGGCGGGTTCAGGCGTTCAGCCTCATTAGAGATCGTCCGGCCCAGTGGCACAGAGCTGGGTTCGATTGAAGCACTCGCTTCTGGATGTTTCAAATGTTCAAACGTTCGAAGCTTTCTATCTCAGGAAAAAAGGTCCCAAACATCAAATAGCTATTTTAAACATCCGAGTATGGCGCTAGTATTTCTTGGCAATCTATTTCGCCTCTTCAATCTTTGCTAGTCTATAACAATGTGGACTAAAACAAGATTTGTATCTAGAGAAACTTCGACTCGTCTATCTAGCCCCTTGGTTGAAGATCGACACTAGCTAAACGCGCATATATGACTAACATTAGTCTTACATCATTCCTCTTGTTATAACTACCTGCATAATAATGATCGGTATATTATGTATGTTCGGCACCAGTTACCCAGCTGCATAGGTAATAGTGAGCCAGCCATGATGGCCTCTTTTCACCGAATCAGCATTAAACAACATCGCCACCAATCGACTGACACACGGAGAAGACAGTAAGCGTTAGGGGTATGGCATTACGCTGGCCATACTTCATGACCATGCCACTGTTCCTCTAATGCCATCATGACCACTGCATCACTGGGTCTAGTAGCAATCACATCATCAGCATCGCCATAATTATTCCCAGCAACAGCAACGTCAGATGTCATCGAGCAAATGGCTTTGGCCCCGGAATGGCTGAGCGGGACGACAAGCAACCGACAAGTACCAACAACAGCACGAATAAGAACAAACACATTGTCACACATAAGCATTTGCCATGCCATCATGTAACCGCCCCGAGCCATGTAATCTTCTTTGTGGGGCGGGTGGACGGACAGTCCGTTGGCTCGTAGGAGGAACTGCAACTTAACACAGCTACCGCAATTGATGACAATCCAACAACATCAACATCGACGACGACGACAACGATGACAGCGGGTTGGGCCGTAAGGCGTGGGAAGCAGCAGCAGCAGCAACAAAGCGTTGCTTTCGCCCTACTGACTGGGCACTCGTGTCGTTCATGTTGTCCAATTCATATCCCTTGTACCCAGAGTTGGCGCTGACATCGACAAGTTAAACGGTCAGCCAGTAGTTGTAATGGTAATGGCGTCTGACCGACCGACCGACCGACCGCCAGCGCAACTTCACCCCACCCAATGTGAGCGAACTGTCAGTGAAGCCAGAAGACCCACATAAAGCTGACCACAAAGCTGCTTATTTGACGTAGTTCAATGTTCACAGCAGCACTGGCCGGCGAAACATCAGGCAACTTCACCACCAACAATCGCCAATATCAAATCGTAAATATATAGTGTCCTCTCATAGGTCGCATATTATATCTAAATCTGCTCGGTAGCTGCATCCATCTAATGGGTGTTGTGGGGTTGGCAAGGGGGTTATTTGCGGCGGCGATGGCAGTGGCGCACTTTGCACACGCTAATAAATACTAGAATACATTACCTTGTTCGGTGCCTCGTGCCATAGTGTGCGTCATTGTTGTTGTCGCCGGCGTTGGCCTGCTGTTATATTTGTCATTGGTGTTGTGGAGTCCGGGGGTTAGGTGTGACTTCGATAATAATGGCAACGGTACCATATGTAGCAGTTGTGCTGGTATCTGCAGGCCGAATACTGACTGATGTCGCTATGAATTGTACTACGTACTAGTACAGCCTGCCGCAATCGATGGCCTGTTGCCAGAGAGCCAGGGTCGTCTGGATTTACGCGGGCACGTTCATGATAACAACAAAGCGAACAACAACTTTGCGCCTGCAGTGTAAACTTACCGCCCGCCGGAGGCGTGGCTCATAGCACAACATCCTGCGTATCGACACCACTCTGTCGATGCCGTTGGACAATACACCTACAATTCTGCGGTCGACTGCAGCGGGCAAATCCTACGCTTAACGAATCCTGCCAGGATACAGCCATCATCGACCTTGGTAGCGACTAACGGTTGTCCAGAACAGCAACGGTCAAGACAAAGAAAGCGATATGGGAAGGAAAAGTTGTGAGTAACGCAACGACCGCTGCTGCTACTGTTGCTCCGCAGTAGAAACACAGAAAGCTGGCCTATGTCAGACAATACAGAGTCAAACTTAAATGATACCGTCAGATTGATCGGAATCGATACAAGCATGAAGCACTATGTAGATACTTGCATGTGGCTAGCCTTTTGCTCGATAAAGCAATACTGGCGATGAATAAATAACCCTTGCCTACTTACTTACCCCTGATCCGTCGGTGGTCATTGAGTGTTTTGGGAATTGTTGTTGGTCGTTTGAAAGTTCGACTATTGTGCCACTGGCTACGATCCAGAATATATACAGCGGTCTATTTCGTGACATAAAAAAAGTTCGATATTGAACAACGTTTATCTGATGTTATTCATGACAACGGTTTCGTACACCCTTTTTTCCTTTTGAGAGTCATGCGTTGTTTTGGCATACGTACAAACTGGATCGTTGATAAATACACAAACGCTTATCCTTGATCGTACATTCGTTGGTGAGGTTAGGCATCATCGTATCTAATCATAGCGTTTGTATTGTGCTTGGTGTAAAGCAGCTGTCAAGAACACGCTCGTCCTGCTGAAAGCGATAAATAACATAAAGCATCAGTGTTGCTTGTAAACAAACATTTGTTGTTACATTAACTAATTATTTATGTAGTGCTTCCAGCCGTCTCCATATCAAGTAAATTCTCTTTTGAGTTGTTATTTGATATATAAGTAACTCGGCTGAATATTATAGCTTGGCCTTGACTGATGTTACTCGATTTCTGTGCTTTTTTTAGGTACGTTTCCATAGGAAGCAAGAGCGTTTAGCGTAAACGCCCGGGTCTACCCATGGCTATTCCCAGCCATCTATTTGCTTTTACCCCTATAACATGCACAGTGTTATGTAATCCAGTTTTCCATCTATAGGTAAGAGGACTTCAGAGGCAGCTCATGCACTCAGAAGGTCCACTATTGCTCCTGCGAGAGCCGGTTCGAGATCATATTAGAGTTGTAAGACAAGGCCCGAAAAGACGAGGTTCCACGATAGCGAACAGCGAAGTCGTGTTTGCACAAGCAAGCTCTTAATTAGAATAGAGCTAAGACAGAGACAACATTGATTCTGCTGTCTGCAATCTCCACTAACGCTCATACCGAGGGTGACCATTGTCGTCGTTCCCCACTGATTCGGGTCGCGGTGAAAATCAAGCCTGATCCGACCATCGATCGTAAGGCGGCTAATATATCTGTCCAGCCAACTCTTTTTCGCGCCACCCAATGCAAATAACAAAAGCATAGTTATTACGGGCACTGCTACCGTAATGGCTAGTTCTGCATACATGCTATGACAAATGACCATCTATTTACTATACTCGGCATTCCCTTTCCCTGGTGGTTCGAGTGCGCGATTTTTTTTATCGAACAATGTATCTCTTGCTTCGTTAAGCGACTTTTCGTTGTGCGTACTAGTCTCGCGATTCTATTCGACGGGTTTTGAGCCCAGATGTCACCGACGTTCATCTCTACGGTCATCTTACGCTTCGAAAACAACCAGGTCGTAATATCTGTTGACCTTTCTGCAGGTAAAAACCTACATGAGTTCTTGAATATCACGTCCCCGTCTATGTCAATTATGAGAACGAATTGGCACAGTCCGTCCGCTTACACCTATTACTTATTACCACCTTAGCAACATCGACGTCGGCTCCAGCATCGGCAACAGTAGCTTTGCTTCAGTTGTTGCTTTGATCGCTCACTTATGCATTTTCTTTTTGTGTACCCCTGCTAAACGGAACAATTAAGGGCAACTGAAGAAAAAACTACACCGATTCTCTTCACTGTATTGTCTTTCAAAGAATGAGTGCTTTAGGCTTCCTAGCATAATGGTAGCATCTGCTATTAGACCCAATGGTCGGCCTGACGGCCTTCCATTTTTGCGCCTGCTCTTGCCGCCTTCTTTAGAGGAAGTCGTGGCTACGGTGAGCTACGGTTGGTTTTCTAACAATTAGAAAAAATTGTATTGTGGTGTTTATTTACTGTACCTGCACCTGCTGTTTCTCCGCTCTGTCAGCGGCAATGCCGGTTTTTCTCGACGCCATTGCCCCGGGAGGATCGGCGACGGGTCCAAGCCACAGAGAATGAATGGACCTATGTCGAATTGTGTCTGTTCGTTTTAGTTCATCCTATCTGTGTTGTTATTTGAATTTGTAGGCGTCCAGCTGTCTTCTGGTATGTGTTGGTACAGCTCCGATCCTGTTGTTGGTTGGCGGCCTGCAACAGGTCATAGGCTAAGCGGTAAGTACGATTTATCTGGGTAGGACACCCTTGATTTGTGATGCAGTGTACGTGGTGGACTCCTCCTGCTTTTTGCTTGGCGTTTCGTGGCCTAAGTGTCGCCAACAGCTGGAACCTATCCGCCGATAGCTGTTAGCTCGACTATCGCTTTGATGTCAAGAAAGAGTGTAAAAACGGGAAACAGAAAGAAAAATTTAACCTCAGAAGCAACAATGACATCGTAACTGGGGTTCCATTTCGTTAGCTAACGATCATAATCGTCTTCATCATTCGACAGTAATAGGCTCGTCACAGTAGTTTGCTGTTAAGGGCCTACGTAGTGACATCACGCGTTAGCACCTAACTACTGTCGCCAATGCACCTCTTACGTGGCAGCCTTATAGATTGCTAAAGTAATTTCTAGCCCTTCTCTCTAATTTCAGTCGACCTATACCTTCATCGATTCCTTTTTCTCTTCTTTTAGATGTTCAGTAATTTAGAAAATTTCCGCCTACTTTTTTCTCGGACATAAACAAATACTGACGCAAATAACTGCCGGCCGCTCCAGGACCATTGCTGGCCTTAGACACGCTGTTGCCCATGTTAGCATCGGATAGCCGCAAAGGCCTCTGCAGAGCTCTGGTTTATGAAAGGTAAGGATAGAACGACAAGCACGCTGACGGCTCTTCCTTACGCATAGCGGAAAATCGTGGGCACTCTAGCTGACTCGATCGTTTCTACGAACGCACAATGGACCATCGGCACGATCGCCGCAGGCCATAGGGCCTAATGGCGTATGCTGTCGCGAGCCTTGAGATTCGTTCCACCTCCGCCTCAATGGCACACCGTCCCGTGGGGACGCTCTCGATATTTCCTCGCTGTGATCGCAGCGGCTCGAACAATCCAAATATGATGGTGCCTAAGTGTGGGCGTGTCTCTGTATAGTTTTTGTTTGCGACGGCGGCACTCCCCAGACCGTGCATCCCAATAGTTCTTTTCTTCGTTCTAGCAGTGTTCCATTGCTCTTGCTGCTCAAGATGGAAGTGCCGCTTTCCCTATTCTATATATAATCGTGTAAGTGATAGTAATGAAATGATTTTAGGACCGCCGCGGCTGATCGTCACCTGCGGGTCAAGGAAACTACGACTCTTTGTGGATGTCGTAGCCTTAACGGAAGACATAGCGCAGTAAAGCTAAACAGTGAAATTACTACGGCAGCAGGAGACATGAATGCAAATAGCGTCGTATTCTGTTGACTCGCCACGTGGCTGATGGGCAAGCGTTGACTGGCAAACAGCTGGCAGCAGTAGCAACACTGAAGTCATCCACTGAAATATCCAGTCTCACCCTAAAGGTACAGCAGGTAGATAACGACGACGACAACAACGAGCTAGACATTGTTCGCAAGGTAAACCGAACCACTATGGCCAGGCCGATAGTTGCCGCTGCTGTTGTCACTCTGGCCAAATACACCGCAGACGATCAGCACTTGTCTGTGTTGAGCGGGTAGGAGCTGCTAGCCATTTGTCAACAGTGAGAAATCGTGGCTCCGCGCCCCGTAGGTAATGCAGACCGCCAACCGCTAGCTGTTGTCTGCATACTACTACCCAAAGAATGCATTGTCCTTTGGGCATCAGAGCCCCTGGTTTTTCAAATGTATGCCTGTAGGGCAGCGAGCGTCCAAAATGAAGGTGTCTGGACAAATAGGCATGGTGAGTTACTCCCCGTCATTTCCATCTTTGACTCTCGATATCGCACCGCCGGGCTTGCTCGTACGGCAACTTGCCAAAAGGCTGAGACGTTTTTCGTCTACCAACCGGCTTCCCAACATACATCGAGTCGATTACACGCGCTTCGAAGGTGTGCATGACGTATTTAACGGTGAATAGAAGATAGAAAAGAATTTTTTTCAGTAGAGTTGACACGGTGTAGAGAGACCAGGATGGCTATCCGTTTAATAGACGTGCGCGCCAATTTATCATCGTTTATTAGCAAAGACCCGCAGATCTAGTCTGACCAAAGATGTGTTTCTAGAAGGACCCTCGGACATGGTACTAAGTTAAAATACTTAATAAATAAAATACTATAATTAAAAGCTGACACACCAACAATAAAAAAGCAGCACTAAAGGATACTTGCATAAATGAATAGGTAGTTACCAAAAGTGCACCACTAAAAAAAAGGCGCTATTCCATCGACTAAAAAGATTAGCGAGAACATATTTATAATTATTATTATGATCGTCATGAAATAAGTCTATGCTGTACCGTAGATTATATCACTAAAAGACTTGTCATCAGTTTGGCATAGACTCAGACGTACTTTCAATGGCGTCGCTGCACTCTGGTGTTTACGTTAATCACGAATCGGTCGTTCTCCAGAAAATGTAAGTGTACGACACCATTTTTCACTCTGGCCTTCTTGCACAGCCACACGTCAAGGGCGTCTTACATATTGATGTCCGATTCAGCAAAAAGCAAATTTCTCGCTCTCCTCCCTGTTTCTCTGTCCCTTCTTCGATAAATACTTTCAGTGTTTTAATGGCAACAACGCAAAATATGTTTAAGGTCAATGTCCTGAAGTAGAACAACATGTCTCCGTACTATGTACGATCTGCAGATAGGCAGTGACACAACCAAGCCGCTGCCACTGGCTCACATACGACTTTGTGGACTTATTTGGTAATGCAGTATAAAGTCAATTGTCACTTTCTTCCACGTATTTCGAATCAAAGAAGCCATAATTATATAGAGCACATAGCTAACTATAGACAACAAAGGTACAATACGGAGTAATATTTTATCACGTAGTATTGATTCGGAGTTAGAGTACAAGTCACACATTTAGCTTTCACGATCAGTTCTAATCTTCTGATACACGATATAAAACTAACAGAATACTTCTTTCAGACTTAGTTTACTGTTTGATACGGTTTAAACTATAATTGAACGTATCCGTGTGTGTATATATATATATATCGTATATTAACGTTCCGTTCTTTATTGCCGTTTCTTCTGCTTAGATATTCTACACCCCCCTCTCCAAGTCCCCCCACACGGATGCTACCGGAACCATCGCTAATGTTCCTATACAACCAATGTAACTATTAAACGGACGTTCAACCTGACCCCAAGTCGGATCTAGTTCATAGTTCAGGATTGTCACTACTTAACTTATAGAAGATGCTGGGTTGAAATTTAATGTTCGAGTAAATAAGGCCTGCTCCATACGATAGCTACTGTCTAGTTGATATCATAATAAATTTCGGTCGCCAACACAGTGACAGACTAATGAAGAAAAAAAGCGTCATTAGGTTATAGTAATATGTGTGGATCTACATTTCTATGGATATAATCACTGCTGCTACCATTTTACACTATAGTGCGATAAAAACACCAGGCCGTAACCAAGTTCCTGCAATTGCTGCGTTTTTCGACTTTGCATCACGTTGCCACAGTGGCCGATATTTGTACAGGGCTGTTCTCGGTAATAACAAGTGCTATCTGTACGTTAACTTGAACCAGATGTCGGTATCAATGGCTTTAGGAGTTGTTCTGGAGGTCCCAGGAGGCTCCTGGTATTTAACCAGATCTTCATTCAAGAAAGGTTATGCGTTGCCCTTGGCGGGCCTGCGACGGTCCGATTCACTGCTTCTTACTAACCAGCCTGTCGAGTTACATGTACATTTGATTGAGTTGTGAAAAATAAATGCTTAACAAACAAGGTCAAGTCATCCTGCTCCATGACAACTCTAGACTATACACGAGAAACGTCATCAAAGCTACCCTCCTGGACTTTATTATATCCGGATCCTGTGTCGATGGATTTTCGCCTTTTTGCGTCCACTGGGCAACCATTTCGTGGCCTTACCTTTGGCACAGTGACGGGGATACATAACCTAATAACCTATTCCTACCTAGAAATAAAAAAATGTTGTATTTTTTAGTCAACCTAAACTTTGGCTTCTATATAATTCAGATAGTTACGGGCAATTCTGTGCCTAATTCCCTAAATCCTAATTGGACTTGGAAGAAACGGATACTGTAATTAAATTTTTTATTACAAGATTATTATCAAAGATTTCTAAATAAAGAAAAACATTAATAAAAAAAAAAATAATATTACACACCTCATGGTCATCCGTTAATATGTTTATATAGATGCGGATAAGCAAATCTAGATCATATAGAAAACACTGCTGCATTCGATGGCAGTCAATTTAGACTTCTTATTCACCTTTGCCGGTATGAGTCAAAAGCTTCGTATGTACAAGTCAGCGACACGATATCGATCTAAGAGTGAGTATATGGAGTCGTTTAAAAAACTTTGTGTTATATAAGATATACGCGTTTTGTTGAATTTACAAAACTAATTTAAGAGTTTTTCCAAATCGCCTGATCAAGGGGCAACGAAAGGCCGAATATCTATCACAGAAATTCCCGCATCTGGAGCGCCTACAACTATCGTGAAGCTTGTACAAACCGGATTTCCTGCAGGGTTTATAATGGAACCTATCTAGGAAAATTTGTCTGTTTTAGTCGCATCCAAAGCAACGAAAATCTTCATCAATCTCGGCGAATTTTTACTCTCAGTTCGTATAATTGATCTTAAAGGCTTCCATTGCTGGGTGCTCAAGGCGACGACAGTAGATCTGTAGACACTAGTGACGAGTCGACCAGATCATGCGCGACGCAATTTCGGGTCATGACTGTAGTTCCAGTATCCTTTTGAAAGGGGAGACTTTGGCGCGATTTAAGTTTTCGGCTGGGAGCTATTCGTAAGGGACCCGTATCCTAGGCATTGCGGTCGAAGCTGCTTTGAGATCGAACGGCTGCGAAGGGCAAGTGATGACGCGATTTAGTTGTTCATGCAGTTAACGCTGCATTTTTCAGTGAACTTTTGCTGTTTGCGGGGAAGAGTAACCCCAACTACTGACACATGCCTTGCCTTCTCTTCTAAAACGCATCACCTCTCTCTTAGTTTATTTGCGGTCAGCCCCAAATCTGTGAAGGTGCCGTAATAGAGCTTGTTGCGTTTCAAACCTACTTAATCCGTATATCACTAAGTCGCCTAGGTATATATAATAGAACACTGATGAGCTGCGTTCCTAAGTTTTATCATTTGATTAGATATGCCCTTCAGCAATCGATTCAACGGGTTACAAGGTGTCACCTTTAAAAGACTCGTCGTGGGTCATTAAACCGCTGCGACTGGGCAGTAATGAAACAACATCTTATCAAAGTATCCCTTGTCTAGTAAGTGGCGGTCGGTGGCTCATGCGAATGCTCAGATGAAGCAAACATTTCAATGGTGGCAGTACTAGTCTGGTTAGTCTTTTAGGTTAGACTATATATGTCCTATGTGTCATAGGAAGCGCTTGCTTCCTATGACACGTATGAATATTGCTTTTTTTTTCCTCCTACTTGTTTTCGTCGCCCCTGTTTCAGCAGCATTGGTGAGGGACAAGACCAGCGAAGACGAATCTGTCCAGGTAAAATATTAGTCCTATATCATATACTGTGAGCGTGTCCGTTGAAACCTTAGCCCGCACAACAGGCAGGCTGAGCACAGCGGGTTCACGTCAGAAGCGTAGATCGGCCAATGAAAAGTTAGTGCGCTTATAAAGCAGGAGGACTCCTCTAAAGGCCACGGCACCCAAGTTGGCTAGTGCAGTTCCATCTCATAATAGCTGAACTCTTCGTTTAGAATACACAGCATACAGCAGCTCACAAAAGACTATTAGGAAGTGTTGGGTGAATCGAGTGCGTTTCCAGTTATCAGACAGTTCTCAGTGATTACGCGAAACGGGTGGGTTCTGTAAATATTCACATAAGATAGACATACACCCACACACCCTTCTATTTAGTCATTCTAGGACGAGTGGGTGCGCATTCTGTAGACGCTACAGATAATTTGACGATTGATGTCACCCGTGATGACAGGCTGTTACGGGACGTGTTGTTTTTAGATCTACTTCGGGGTTGCAGCAGTAACACCAATTGCATACTTGCCAATAGGACGAATCGCAAATTCGCTGAGAACAACTACCCAAGAGGACGAGAACGCAACATGACGACGCTAACCTCTAAAAATATTGTTATTTAAATCGAGCGAACACACACGTACTCCTTAACGTTGCTTCTATTTGGAAGGGAGGAAGAACTCTAGTGAATGAGAGCTTTTCGCCTTATGTCTGTTTTGTGTTGCAGTAGTGTTTGGCGAAGACTCTGTTTTTTAAGCAATAAGATACGAAACAGTCGGTGTTGGCACGGATAAACTACTTGTTGAGACATGAATGTCAACATTCGTTTAAACTAACCTATCGATTAACGCAAAGCAAAAGATAACGGGAGCTACTAACAGACTTCAGAATGCATGGCCATAGCATGAGCCGTAGAGCCACGTTCGGCGGTAGAAGTATTGACGGCACTGAGGAAAAAGTTAGAACATGTAAGAATGCCTTCACCTCGTACAACTGAGCACCATTGAGTTGACGCTAATCACTCGTGAAGAGACACGGTGTTGTTTTTAATTTAGAAGAAAAATAGACATAAGCTGGAAAAAGCAAAAAATGGAAGAGATTTTCCTGGTTTATATGTTTTTACATTTATATACATATAAAGCAATGTATTTTTCAAATAGTGGAACTGAATTTATTAAACGAAATTATTTTGTAATGCTACAACCCGACTAAGTTCAGGCCCAGAGCTCAAACAAACCAGAGCAAAAACATATTTATTATGGGGCCACTGGTCAATCACTGCTTTTTAGTCAACTACAGTTTCAGACTAAGTTCAACTTACATTTGTTTCTTAGCACCACAATGGCATTACCCAACATTGATATCCGGCTACCCAGCGACTTGCTTGTCTTGCCATACTAGCATGACTTGTATTCTCATAAGGGCAACTTTATCGGAAACGCTTTCTATTCGTTTATGTCGATCTCGTTTGCTTCCACAGTCATAGCTGAAAGGACAACATAAGGATAAATGATCTTGGAGCGGATATATTCGTTGGGTGATAGTATCAAATATATGCTGCAATTTCGGTCTGCGTAACGACAGTTATCTAAGCAGCTCGAGCTCATCGCGCTACCACAGTATCTATCGCTGTTAACCGCACTCAACTGGTTCTGTCCTTACGACCTGAGCGCGGTCTTGGCCCGCAGGCTTATCGCTTGCGACTTGGTGGGCTTGCCTCTTTACCTGGGCCATAGGCACGACACGAGTAGGCTCGACAGGATCAGCAGCAACAAAAACTTTGTTTGCGGCCGTGAAAACGTTTATCTATACGCGTGCTCGCGTCTGTGGAAGTAAAAAGACACCATTATCTATTATCGATCTAATTCTCTGAGTCTGGCGAGAAGCCGCGGTGTTCCGAGGCGTGCCGCGGTACAGCCAGTAGCGTAAGGGCAGCAGGTACTTCGGAGTGAAGCGATGCCACCGCAGCAGTCGCATTGGGCGGATGCTCGCACCCCGCGATCCTGCGGTTCTTTGCTGTCGACTCATTAGGGCTTGATAACATCAGCAAGCTAGCTCTTAGTGATATTTCTGCTGTCGTTGCGAACAGTCGTTTGTCGCGCGAGAGTTCTCCTTCGATTTTCTAGCTCACTTGCGCCTAACTCCCCTTTCGATTTTGTACAATGTGTCTCTTCGCAATGCATATGCTTTTGATAAGTGCGTCGCTCCCAGATGCCCGAAGGAGAAGGGATAAATAGATAGAGACAGTAAACGGTCAAGCTCTGGACCTTCGGGTGGCAAAGCCTCCCGTTGACTAATGTGTGCCCACGTTTGTTAGTATTAGTTGTATTTGTAGCGTTCACTTGTCTGAGCCAGCGTTGCTGTCGATTATGGCAGCAAATTGTCGTTGCCGTTGATACGGCCGCTACTGCCACTTTCAGAACCGATCTCAGCAACAGCAGATTACAGGTGCCGATGTACCAATATGGTGTTGCCCTGTGTTCGGTCTGGACCACAAGCACAGTTCCGCCTAGTACTAGGCTATTCAGATACATCAGCACGAAACGTCGGCACAACAACGCTGCTTAGTGTTAGGCATATTCGACATATAGGTGATAAGTTTTCTCAGCCTGTTTGTTTTTTAGGTCTTTAAGAACCTCTTTCTCGGAATGGCCTGTATTTCTTCTTTCAGGACTCAATGGAAACTTGAAAGAGAAACAGCATTTGCAGCACTTCAGCGAGAAGCTTATTCTTTGGCCCGAGCGAGATCTCGATAGACTCGATACCCGCAGAAGGTCAACAGGAAGGGAAAGCGAGAGTGAAATCTAATGGATCATATGCAATACGGTACCCAGGTCCTTTCCAACAGTTTGCCATTTCCTCATCTCTAAGATCTTGTCAGTTCAAGCTTGCAACAGCATTATCATCCTAGTTCCTCTGCCGCACGTATCACTATATACGTGTTTTGTTGTCTTGTAACATACTGTTTTAATGGATCTAATGGGCAAAAAAGCAGAATTAAATCATTCTGCACACTTAGCGGTATATATCGTTCTTTTTCAGTGAAATTTTTGGCGCTAAACGATTTACAAGCAAAACTAAAGTAACTTCTGCAAATAACAAAAATTAAATCATACATCAAACTCAGGGTACCGCTAGCTTAGCGTCGACTTCAATAGCTAAACAAAATCGTAAGTCATATGCGAGACAAGAGCGTACGGGTTTCGCTCGATGCGACTAGAATCCCGTTGGTGTATGCTAGAAGCGGAAAATGTATTGTTACCATGTATCTATAATAGAGCTCCCATATAGTATAATATAGATAGTACGTACATGGTGAATGTATCATGTAGAAAACTGTTCTATATGCCGCAGGTCTAACGGGTCGCGCACCTGTGCACCAATATCCGTAAGCACTGGAGCAAAATGGCTGCGAAGAGCAGACAGTCTTCGGGAGAGCCAATATCAAGAACAACAAAGCAGGCTAAAGTGCATGGCCTGCCATCACTGTTGGTCTCTTGTTCCAGCATGTAGCTAGCTGTCTACCTATGTATCTGGTCGTCGTTCATCATTAACAGCATCGTTGTGTAGTCTGCATAGTGTCTTGCCGACAGCCGTCGTCCGCTGAAACGCCCGCGACCGAGAGTCCCTGGCCGCTTCCACCCCTACGGGTCCTAGTAGTCGCATTGTTGTCCTATAAATAAGAATCGGTGGGGGCGAAAAGAAAGCCTGTGGCTGCGCTGCTTCTGCATTCGTCGGGGACGATGCTGCTGACAACAACGATGACGACGGCTGTCCCATCAGTGACAACAGCGAGACACTGAACGCTTCCCGTATGAGCTGGGAAGGAAGTTAAAGAGCGAACAAGCACGCGCTACTATGGAATTGGTAGCGATAGGCCATGCTGGGGTCTCTCGCGCCATGACCATTTCTCTCTTTTTGTCAAGAAACTGCGAGATCAGCAGCTCGCACTTTCGGTTGTGGCGTGAGACGCAGCCGCCGCCGTCGTTATTACCGCTGCTGTCGCCGAAGCGATCTCAGAACTCTCCCCTTATGGACCATTCGGCCGCTCAGGCTTGTGGGCACGATTGGCAGTCTCAATAGAGCTATTAGTAGATGAAGAGATGACGACTCGAATATCAATAGATCGTAAGCAACTCACTCCAGTTTACGATACCATTTAACTATATTAGTACTTTTCTAATTTATAAGTATATATATAATAAGTTAATTTAGCATTTCTTCCAGGTTTCTACAGTGGCAATACATAAGTACAGCTCATTCTATTAGAGAATATAGGTCGTACAGCGGAAAATTGAACGCTAACATTCTATGCACGTTTGATCTCACGAGTTATCATTGAGCACTTGCGATAAAAGACAAAAAATATAGCTCACAAAGCTTCTAGGACTCTACGCAAAAAACACAATAAGAGCAGCTCAAAAAAGAAATCGCTTGGCTGATTTATTAAATAATGACTTGGCTATTTGTTAGCTATCCAATCGTATATATATATATATATATATATATTATGTATAGGAAGAATGGGAAACACTTAAATCATACGTGGGTTATATCGATCCTTATCTATTCTCTTATATAACAACATACATCATAGATTTTATCTCTAGCTTTATGTTTATTTTATTTCGCACTTCACTCAACGGCATCTATTGAGATCAGCTCTTTTCTCGTTTAAAAAAACCGCGCCCTGACCGTTCGGCGGAAGTACTCTTCATTCCTCTCTGTGTATATACGCCTTCAACTTACGCCAGCGTAGACTTCGTTGCGGGAAATCGCACGACAATCTTTAGTGTGACACTCAGTGCTCATGCATGCTAAACGTATTTGTCGTTCGATGTCTTCTGAACACTTTCTAACCAGAATGGTTGGAAAAACTTGTTCCTTTTGAGTCTTTCGTGCTGTCTATTTCCGTCGCCGGCGATGACAGTGATGCATCTTGTCTTTTTTGTTTGTGGTAGAAATCAGGCTGAAACCAAATGGGCTCAGCTGCGATGAGCGCACCACCAGTTGACATAGTAAATCTGTCGCCCTATGTCTTCTGTTGCTGTTAATGCTTCAGCTGATTTCGTGTTCGCCACCGCCGCTGCTGTTGCTAAGACACGATCTTGGTAAAAGTCATTAAAAAAGCGTCACCATATCTTTACGACGACAATGACAGTGGTAACAGCAAGATAGAATTGACCCAAGTGATGGCAAGTCGGTGGCATGGCTGCTCTTTGCTATCGGTTTAGCTGAGATGAGCACCTCCTGATGGCAGATAATCGGGCTAGGACAATAGTAAAAATAAAAACGGCAGCTTTGACCCCTCATTCATGAGTTCGCAGTAAGATTAAGCCCAATCAAGGCAGGCATCTTGTCTACAGCAAAATCATGGTTGAGATCTGCTCGTCTTCGCTGTCCTCAGTGGAAAAATACTGTCATTGTTGGACAGATTCGACGGGCGCGAGCTGACGAGGGACCGAGTACGTTTATGTAGAGCAAAACGTACAACTAGACCCACGGGATTAATGGGATTGCCTATATGCCACTGCATTGGACCTCGTGATACCATGCCCCTTTGAGCAAGTCATGTCCGCTGGAAATGAAACGGTTAGGATGTGTGCATATGAATATGCTAGAATGACTAGCTGTAAGACTTTAGGGCATACAGGATCTGCTAAGGACACTGTTCCGTTGACCAAGTCAGACGGACGATATGAGCGTCGCCGGGAACAGGAGGTTACGGAGCGATAGCAAGCGAAATGGGATGTTTTTCGTGTTTTACGCCCAGTACCTTATCCTTTAGGCGTAACTTCGGACGGCTGGCTGCCAGCATGAAACAAAATGCATTTACGTCCGGACTGGAATCTAGATCACCTCGTGTTCGCAGATTTAATAGACAACTACATTATCTACCGTTCTGTCACGAGAATGATTTGAGTGAAATGGCTACGAAGCAAGTCTACAATCCTTTGTCTGCTTAGCGTATTCCGCAAAATGTATATAGTGCCTGTATTAGTGTATAGGAGCAACGGCAGTCGTCCCTAAATTCTTCAAATCTGCCTTCTTGCCAGCTGAATCTTTGATTGTTGTTGCTTTCAGTTATCAGTGGACTGCCCCTTATCTCAGCTCCGTCGAGCAAGACTCTTTAGGTTACTTCACTACAATATTTCTAAGCAGGCGATCCGATCATCCTCAATGCTGTAACCTCAGACGAGTCTAATAGGTCTGACGATGATAGAGAAAAATACATACGTGTTATTGGAGATAAAATAACACTGCTGTAATAAGGTAATGCATTTAGGTGACGCAGAAAAATAAAGTGTTCGCATCTAGGTACCACTTGGTAGCACATAAGAACAACGTTTAATTCGCGAAATATACAAAAAGTCATGGCGTTTCATTAGTACGTAGCTTCGAAATAATAAATAATTTATGGCGAGTAAATTATTCCAAATTAAACGGGATCTCCTTAGAAAATCTAAGCAAAAGGGTGTTCCCTTGGTACATAGTTAAGCTTGTCACCCATCTATTAGCCATCATCATTACACCAAGCAGACCAAGTTTTGTCTATCAACTACTAATCTTTTCTACCTAAGTAAGTTAATTTAGTAGTCTAAATACATGCCGACGAGGTCAAGCCTAACAATCAAAACGGCCTTCTATTCTACATGTGTTGTTCAATGTTTTGACCGAAATCAATCAACTGGTAACTTACATAAGACTTAACGCCCGTTTTTGGATCGTCGCTAATTTTAAAACCTTCTAAATTTTCAAGTTTTTTTGGATTTTTGATCTGCCAACTTATCCAAGCCAAGTGCACTGAGTCCTTTTTGAAAGTATAGTCGTAGTTGCGGTTACTATGAAAATTTACGTAAAAATTGTTTGTGAGCGATTCTGTCCCCGAAGCAAAGTTGGGATCTACAACAAGGGGACCTACATAAAATGAAAAAGAATACAAGAAAAGATCATGCAAATATTCGTTCTTACTCAGATGCGGCTTCTAAACGATTGATGTTGATGGCGTCCCAATTTCTTTCTTAAAAAGCCTTCTTTATACTAACAAATTTAGCAAAGTTTCCAGTAGACTCTTAGGCAAACATTGAACATTTTTAAAATGCTCAGTTGTAAAAGTTACTTACGCCCTCGAAACTTGCATAGTAGGCGCCAAATAGGGCTCTTAAAAACAACTGATTATTTTTGTTTTTTTTGGCATGTATTTAGATACTGTTATATTTCCGGTCGACTGTAAATAATAATTAAGAGTCTTTGAAGGAAAAAGAACGCTATTTCCACATTACCTACTCGACTGGTTTCCTGAGCGGCCCAATATTTATATGAAATTTTGAATTATATGAAACATTTACCTTGGGCCAATAGGATCACCATCAGAAGATAACGCCTGACAAGATTTATACAATGACGATTTAATGATGATGCGAGCGCGGGATATACAAAGGTAATTGATACAGAGCTATGAGGCACCTAATTCGAAGATTAGGACACGACAGTGGGGTGTTTGAAGCAGAGTTATCAAACAATAAGAAAAATTTAGCGTAAACACTAGGACCATAAAGATATATAATGTAGTGGGTTCGCCTGGAACAGGGCGATAAAAGGCCTGCAGCGATAAAGCTGTAATAGAACAACAAGGATAGATGTACATCACTACTGAGAGTAGTGCAATGAAATAATAAAGCAACTGGAAAAAGTTCGGATTCTAAATATAGATTCAGCTCAAGTGGGTTTCAGCCTCCGTCAGGCCAGAAAATAACAGGCTAGTGTTGAGTATTGTCTGGTACTGGGTAAACAAGTTTTAAAGCCTTGATATTCCTATCAAAAATAGGCGAACGAATCGTCGAGCGGCTTTGTGTTTTCAAATTAAATTTTTTTCATATCTGTTCGGTTCATCAGACTCGACATTTTTACCAATCAATGCTTTCCTTTCTTGCATCAAGTGATTCCAATCAAAATATCGAAAATGAAACCACCATCAGCGCAGCAGAATGGCAAGCCGCTTAACAAACCAGGAACATGTACATGTCTGCGACGGAAGGAAGAATCGTAATTACAGGACGAGCGAGACGATAATTTGATATCTGTTTTTGTGAGTTAAAAAAAAAACAAACATATTTTGCGCACAATCTGCGTGTACACAGGAGTTAACGTTGAAGTTTCCTTTCTCACTTGGCATCAGTTGGATCATAACTGCTTATCTGCATTATATTTTACCCTTTGAAATCGTCTGTAGAGTCACCAAAGCGAGTAGTTCGACTGTATACTTGCGCCGTATGCTATCCATCTAAAATTGAATGAAACGCAGGCATAACGGGACTATCACCGGCGTTCACCAACTTCAAAAACCACTTGAGGCGTCAACTCTGTTTGTTAATTCCTAAGGTCAGTGGCTGTAGTCGTAGCAGTGCCGCTTGAACGTATTGTCTGTCGCCCCTTGTCGCCATTGGGGCGCTGCCGAAATCTTCTTCTAAATGTTACATTTTTCAAAAGTCTCGACGAGCAAGCTACACATCTAATGCGGGCTGGCGATTGCGCAACTTAACAGAGGCAACGAACGGCATATTGAGCCTAAACTCTTCTGTTGGTCTAGCGACTGCCAAGCGAACAGCTACTTTGTAAAGAATAGGTGATCTTACCTTCAATCCCCTTTCGCGAATAGAATTCGAGCCTGTTGTCTACTGCCGCTGTAATGAATACATTGCAGGTTCAATTGTAGGTCGGCTAACGACATCCCGTGACCATTTGTCTGAAGCTGGAAGGCCCTGGTCGATTCTCGGGGTTTCCTGCACAAGTAAGCGTATCATGGCTTGGTTAAGTCTACGGAGGCAGATAATAATTCATAGCATTCATCTGTTATGTGTACAGACACCTCCAGTGTAGTGTACGACACACACTATTTCTGCCCCATGAGAGAGGTAGTCGACCTTGTTTACTAAATAATGTGGCCTCCATCTACAAATGAGCAGTATAAATTGTTCTATATAGTCATATCACGCATTAAATTGTGCAAAGTTATGCAGCAAATCGAAAGGCTTGTGTAAGCTTTGATCAATTTTAAAGTAGGATAGCGATATTCTAACATCTGTTAAATATACTATCTTTCATGGTCTGCAAAATAAGGTCAGTGCAACAGGTGGGCACTCTAGCTGACTGCATTGTCAGGCAAGAACGTAGGACAAGCTATGTTACCTACCGGCTTGTTTAATCTGCAGAAGTAAGATATCAAAGGGACTTTAATCCAGGAAACATGGGGGCTGAAGCCACTGTTCGACCCGGTTTTCCTCGGTGATTTGAGCGTGACGATGAGGTAGTGCGTTGCCATCTAGAGCTTGCATCAGTTACAGTGGTAGAGATCGGTGAGGCGATTCTGAAATTTGAAAGGTCTGGCAGCCATCAGTTGCTTCTTTTTGGCCAATATCTATAAATGGCAAATTCCCGTGATAAGCATCAGCTTGTTCCATTACTCAATGCATGGCAAAAATGAACCTTTCACTCGTTGATAGCTACGAGGCGTTTCAGATAGGGTGACGCAAATTATCTCTATAAACGTGTTTCCATCTGTTCAAGACGCGAGTCGCGATAAGCTCATCTACTTTGTTGCGGCCAATACTTTTTTGTGTATACAATTTTACAAAGCGTTTTGTTGTTGAAGAGTCCTATATAGATCCATTTTAATATAATAATTTTTTTGATAAGCTTTCGTAATAACGCCAGCTTGTAGTTTCGCCTAAAGTTCTGAAGTATCGTGGTATCCTCAATATCGCGATTTTCGAACTTTTCTTGGCTAAAGGTCTTTTTGCGCAATGTTCCCTCGAATTATCGGTAAGGTTCAAAGGTGTTCCCAACTTAGAGAAACAGAATTTGATTACTGAACGTTGATTTCAGCACTACACAATATTTCCGTGTCTAAAATAATTGTTCTGCAGTGAAACGTAATCAGCTCATAATCGCAGATATCTAATAAAATATTCAAAAAAAAAAATTCGTCTGCTGATGATGCGCAGTTATTTTAGCAGTTTAAAAAAGTAACGGAAAATTCTTTCCAAAAATATCGATGAACATTAAAAAAACTACGTGCCTTTCGATGCGAGGATCGTGATCCATATCTCCATTATGATTTTACATACACTTGGCATCGATACGCAAGTTAAAAGTAAGGTGAAGTGCAGATGTCTTGTATTTATAAACAATAACAAAAGAGAAACTAAAGAGAGCTATTACTTATTCTACTAATAAAACAACATAAGACTTACGATGTTTTGTAATTTGATGAGCCAATTTTTCATTTATTATGTCTATTGCAATAATACATGTGAAATAAAATGGTAAACGGGCATTACACACGTTACCAGACCTGTTTGATTTTCTACACATATTTCCCTCTAAAAAAACTCAGGGTGCGACAATAAAAAGCAAAAAGTAAATCTCTATTTGCTGATCTCTGAATTCACTTCCAAGTTGAAAAACATAACTTTCCCAACAGAAAACAACAAACTCATGCAAAAAGAAGAATTAACATATCTGAAGCTTTTTTTTTTATAGGGTTTTTTTGGTAATGTCGACAGTATCCTACGACGAAAATCTATAGTTAAATGGTCGGTCCAAGTTAGACGCCCTAGATGCATGGAATTATTTAACCTTTTTTTTTTTTTTGAAAAAATTTGTCGTTTGAATTTGTTTTCCAATATGGGACCTTTTTTAATCAATTTTTCTAGTTGTAAACAATTACCAATTGTTGAAAATAAATATGAAATAGGCTAAGACAAAAGGCAAGTATCGTGCTTTCACCTATAGATATCCTATGATTTTTCACGTTGGCTTGCTTGAAAGCCACACCTTACCTATTCGCCAATGCCGATTTACCAGATCGACTATGCGCCCATGAAATGTTTTCAAGGACTGCAGTTCTATTCTATTTGTTTGTTGGTTTTAATGGGTGCTGCCTTCAGCCAAGAATCTAGAGAATCTCGTGGCAAGGCTAACCTAATTCGACCTTAAAGATGCATTGAAACGTCCGATTATTCGATGTAATACCGCCTACTAAACAGAAACAGACGGGTATTCATCTCAAAATGTGCTGCCCTTGTTTGTATCGTCGTTACGTTAAAACTGATTAGGACCGACTGAACAGCAGCCAGCAAGCTGGGACTATTAGTTTGTTCCTTCTAAGGGGACGCAGAACGTTAAGAGAAACATTCATGGCCAGCTTGTGATAAAATAGGTTTTTTTTTTTTTTATTACACACATTAGTGCAAGTTTTCAAACTGTTTTGCTACCTGTCAAATTTTTCAGTTCGAACAGCTGCTCGATTATAGTTAAATCAACTTACTTAAACAACGACGAATCAGCATCTTTCTTAGTGTTTTTATGCAGGCAATAACCTATAAATATGTATACATACTAACTGCATCCAAATCATAGCTGTTATATTTCTATATATGAATCCGTCAGTACTTTGCAAATCAATCGTGCACCCTAGACAATTAAAGTGCAATGATACTACGCCTCTTATGAGCAACAGCTCATAAGAGGCGTAGTACAAAGCTTCATGTGCAACTTGCGCATAAGTATGCCAGTACATACAATATATACGGCGAAACTGTACTTCAAACAACTCATCTGCAAAAGAACCGTCTGTTCTAGTAGCACAATGGTGTTCTCGATCTTGCTTAGTTTCCAGTCAATGGCACTGTCCTTTGCCGTAGTCATTTTTGTCGTCGCGGGCACCTTCCCTTTTTTTCGATTGAGCTATTTTCTAGGGGGACCAAGCACTGCCTCGGCTGTGCTTGGTCCCCCTAGAAGAAGGCTGCTGTCTATACAGGTGTTCCTGTACGGTTGTTGGTGTTGTTGCTGCTGGTCTGCAACCTTTCCGCGCCGAGGTTCGGTTTAGGTAGCTGGGTAGGTGGGTAAATAGATTAGTAGGTAGGCAAGCCAGCCAGCCAGCCAGCCAGTATGCAATTGGGATCCGGTATTAGCTATCAAGTATGTAACATCCGTGTTAACCGTCAGAAGATTGAATCCGTAGCTGCTGCTACCGGCCGCTGACCGTCCTTCTTATGTGTGAAGAAGGAAGACAGGAATAAAATGATGATGTCGCCGTGGCGATGACGGCCTTGCTGATGCCGATGGCGGTGGCAATAACGAATCTGCTGCTGCTGTTGACGTTGGCAATATCTTAGCCGACGATGATATCGGAACGCATCGCGCAAAGAATAGCAAGAAAGGCCACGTGCTCGGCACGTACTACCGCAAGCAGACAGAGAAGCGAAAAGACTCATAGTAAACACGACAATTGACCTTACCATTGGCGCGATGGCAGCCTTTGCCAGTATCGCCGCTGGCAGTACAGTGGCTGACAGTGTTTCGGTGGCAGCGACTGTCAGGTTCTCTCCGCGTACGTTGTTCATTGTTGCCAGTTGGAAAAAGGTTGCGCACGATAATTGACGGTTGACCACTAGGCTTTAGTGAAGTTGGATAAAGACGCTAGAAAACAAGTGCCCTTTAGTTTAGCCTTATGCGACATAAGTTACTATCTTACTCACTATAATAAAGAAAACATACGTTCCAAAAGAAAGAGGAGACGATGCTTAAGAAACTGAATAATACGCTCTAATGTAAAGTTACGCGCAAGCTTCGTCATCGGTCAACTCAAACGATGTTATTTATGGAACAATCAAAACAGAGGACCAATCGCCAAGATAGAACGTTGTTAAATATTATCGATTCGTTGTGCTATACGATATTGGTAACTTTGATTTTATCGCGCCCCTGCTTTAGCTATCGCCGTCCTCCACCGCCGTCGCTGGCTATCCAGCGGCCGATGGGCCATAGCAGCACTGCCTCAACGCGAAGCTACCACCTGCCTTTGACAGTAAGATTTATCACGAGCGTATGACGAAAGCATAGACGCCAAGGATGCGGGTGAGAGCCGGCCCTTAGCGAATACGAATAGAAAGATCAGATGAAACAAATGACCGAACGCTAGCAGCGCCAGAGAATAGGTAAACTAAGAATGTTGTTGCCGACTCAGCGTCTCCTAGCGTTCGGATGTCCTGCTAGAGTCTGCGTACATACAGAACTGCCTAGTATTGCTGATTGCCGTTGCAGCGATGGATGTCGCAGTAGCATCAAGACGAAGAACCAGTAGCAACAAACGTAATGGCACCCTGGCTCTTGCAGCTGACGTGTCTCCAGCACTTCTGTGCGCGTAAAGCAAGGTCGATATAGACGCAGATTAATGATACTGGTGTCGCTGCAATCAGTGCTACTTATCATTCATGCGTCGTCTGACTGATCGTCCTGCTAGGACAGGCAACGCGCTAAATCTCGAACGATGTTGTTGATCTTTACGCGCGAGCTGCCCAAAGCTTCCGTGTGGGAAAAGGGGTATGTAGAAGAACAACTGCAGACGAAATCTAATATTCATGTTCTTCTAAAATGCCATTAAATAGCTCTTTGATAGCTGAAACGGCAGCGGCGTTGTGTTGCCGACTCCTCTCGCTAATGGTGATTAGCAACACACATCTATTATACCCTAAGGTGTTTGCCTGCGGCTACTAACCTTAAGGCAGGCTACAGCTTTTACGGTTGTTACCCTGCTGTCGCCGGCGCCGTATCTAGTCGACAATTCCATACAAACCAATGTTGCCAGACTACATCGACAGATCACAAAGATCAGACCGCGAACTACACACGGTGGCCATATAGCAAGTAGTAATAACGTGAATGCCATCTTTCTTCCTTTCGGCAGGGAGCAAAATGAGGATTAGGCCCGCTTACAAGCAGCGTTGTTCCTGGCGTACATGCCCTTGTCACGTTGTTGACAATCATAGTTAGCATCTTCGCTGGCATGACTCGGCGGTACTCACGCGACGACCAAGCGAGACAGAAGGAAGAACGGTCAAAGGAGACGCTAGCACCGACAACGACAGTGGCTGATTCTTTATTTATTTTAAGAGCAAATACAAAATGTAAGAAAGAATGAATTGGTAAAAAATCAACAAATAACGCGTGTGAGTGATGGATGATTCAATTCTTCAACCGTATTGACGCGAGCACATCGTTTGCCTAAGTGGAAAACGTCAGCCGAATATGGGACAGCAATAAAGGTAATACTGGGTGAGCTCCGAACGTAACTGCATAATAAGATTACTCGACAAAATGCTTGGGGTCGCTCCGTTTCTAGCAAAGCCCCCCGTACAAATCCATTGGAACACCTCGCGTTGATTTGCGCTCTTAAATTTGTCAGATAAGGGCAGTGCTTTTTCTATTTTTGGGGCGTATAAACAGTGTTCCTCGCTCTAATGCAAAATTCGGAAACACATGACTTTTATACCTAAGCGGCATTTAGCTCAAAGCCGGAAAGATTTATAAGGGAGTCAACACCGCAAAAAACTGTTAGCTAGAACTGCGTGCTCATTCCCTTCAGTCTACTGTGTTACCTTACGACCATGCGTCGTGACACCGTTGCTGAACTTCGAAGTTTGTTACCCTGATTCGAACCTGTACGACGATGGCCGCCTGAATCGCCTGTCTGTGTACACAGACCAAACGTACGTGAACAAACGATTAACTTTCACAAAGGAGTTGTAGTCGAAGTCACTCTTTACCGCCGCTTTGCTCAAGCAGGGAAGCGGACAAAAAGCGAATCTAGAAATGACGACCATGTATGTGTTCAGGCCGCCTTTGATGGCGACGGCTAAGTGTCTCATTAGGTCAATATTCACAAGCCTTTGTAGAAGAATAACGTACTTGTTATTTAATCTATGACAAAGTTATGTGAGTTGTAACAAGGTGTTGTGTAATACACAGGCCAAAAGCTTTACAAGGTTAGCATTATTAGTCATATTTCATATATATTTCTTTACTTTAATATAGGCATAGGTGGCCATGTCTAGGCTAACTTGATGGACCTACGACTAACGAATTTAACTCACTTCAGGTCGTAAAAAACGTTCGTAAGCTTTACAAAGGGAAAGGCGCCTGTTTAGGAAATGAACGCGGCATTCTTATAGTTCTCTACGTAAAGGGGGATCACTTGGGCACTAACTAAGCACAGCCTTTGCTGGATGACGTACGCGATATCTGAATGTACTGCTTGAGATCTGCCTCCCTTCAATTGGCCGAATTTTTTTTTCTCGTTGTTCCATTGGACGGTAACGTTCCGGATGATTATGTTCTCGTCTTTGTGTTGTGGTAGCATTGCTGTCTGGCTTGTTTACTGTTATACATATATATGTTGATCGTGATTCCAGTTCAGTGACCCCTTGAAATCTTGTTCAGCTCTACCTTTTCTCGGTGTTTTTTTGTTGTCGTTCATAGGACCTAACTCCTTTTCTGAACGCAAGAATGGCCGTACACCGGAAGCGCCCTGAACAATGCCTAAGGATGATGCGTTCCATAGTTCGAGTGGTAGGGAAGTTCCGTTGTCTACTCGTTTAACAGAAACAATTCCAGAGCATTAACCGTTTGTGTTTCGTTGAAGACTCACTTACTGGCAACATCAAATACTAGCTTAGTCCTATTGTTTTGCTAATTAGATGTGACACGATACATGAGACGTGTAACTTTTGGACGAGATGTTTAAATCTTCAAGCAATGAAAATTTCGACGATATCAGATTTATTCGGTGACCGCCAGTAGCCAACTCGTTATAAGGTGGACCAGGTTTTTTTTTCTCTCAAAACAGAGAGTGAGTTCCCTTTCTTTCGATGACACGCCTCAAGTTCCCACTTAATTGGAAACAGTTGTAATCTGCTATTTGAATTGTGAAGAAAGTGAACTGTACTTGAGGCGCACGTCGACTCTCCTAAGCAGCGGTGCGAAACTACTTTGTTGTTAACTTATTTTAGCTTAATCTAAACAAATTTTATGAAATACAACAGACTCATCAAGGTTTTATCGGTTGGAACCACAAAGAGTATTATGGGTCGTTTCCACACGCTATCTCGCAGCGGCAGCTTCAAATTGCTGGCAACAGCCATGGCAAGACAAGCACGTTCAAACCGGCAACAACTACAATGCCAAACAGATAAGGTGTCAAAAACATGACAGATCATGTCGCCCCCCACTCAAATGCTCTCCTTCTCTGGAACAATACACCACTAAAAACAATAGAACCCGCATCAAACAACGATGTATCTGAAAGCTAAGGCGTCATGTGGCACCTTGACCGTAGCCAAATTAGTTAACGCAGTGAGGAGACGCGGGAAGTCATGCCAGGAAACCCATGATAGAGCTAGTAGCGCGCGCAGAAAAATATCGCCTTTGCCGCCTGAGCAAGTGAATTTAAGCAGCTTCTAAAAATACGTAAGATAACCTCCGCTTCTGGACGAGTCCTAAACAACCCCGAAGCTCTATACCCTACTTTATATATATATATATATATATTATACGTATAAAGTGGGCGAGTGATCTGAATAAAATTTAATATAATGTACATAAAGTTAATGATAATAACTGACTCATGGCAGTTAGCACTAAATGGTTGGGTATGGAGCAAACGTAGGTTTACTTCGAAGAATGTAGCCTTAGGATTGGAAAAAGCCAGTTTGGCGGGGAAAGAAGGCTAGCTTACAGCGGGCGCAGCAATGGCCAATAAATAGATTAAGAGATCTCCATATGCAAACGGCATAGGAAAATAGCTTGTAGTAAGATGTGATTATCATTCTGCAGTGATGACACCACAATACAGACGTAAAATGTCGTGCTATAGTTCGCTTGACAACATGTCTGCCACATATAGCGCTCTTGAATGTTGACGCTGAACGTTTCTGACGAAAACAACTATCTTTAAATAAAGCTGACACTTTCTCTTTAAAGGAAGAGAGCGGATCTTCACGATTCTCTGTTCGTTGTTTCTCGCCCACGTACACATTAATCGTTTGCCCACACTAAGGAATCCACTAAAATCGATCCCAAGAATGGCTGGTCTAATGGCCATGCAGGCGTAATATTTTCATACGTACATTTTAATTACCTGTATCTATAGTGAATCATATTGATCCGAACGATGTTTTGTCAATTTTCGCGTTTCATCCAATCATAATCAGTCCAGGTTGTTCCGAGAACCTCTTCATGTCTGCTCTTCACTACAACTCGGCATCTTCGTGTATTCCGAAGAAGAACTCATGCATACTAGTAGTAATAGACCAGCTGCTCTGTATTAAAGCTGAACTAGCTAACTATATGCGCTCTTATATATTATCGATAGAATGAATAGGTATCGAGTCACCTAGTTAAATATAAATTGCCTTTAATAGAAGTGAAGTTTGCATAGATCTAATTCACCAAAGGATTGGTATTCACGAAGACCCCTGAATCGATCCGGACTATTTATCGTCATTTGTCTAAATAGACAGTACTAACCCCATTATGTAGAACCCATCACTATATAATAATGATCTATTCTAATAATGATCTAATTACATACATTATACGACAAAAACGAAGCAAAAAATCTTTACCTGTAAAAACTTTTAAACGAGGGTAGCTGTACACCTTAAGCTCGGCCCCTCGCCCTTCTCTAATCAATCAATCAGACTGCCAATTACCTCCCATAGAAGCACCTGCCTTCAAAGGACAGCGCGGCCGCTACGTTGTTTTATTTTTACCCGCGTACTCAATACCACCTAGCACACTTTAGTGCGTTTATCAGTCACTCTATATTTAGATAAAATGCGAAGAATTTGATAGGATTAGTCATAGCTGAACGGAAAACAGATCATTTACTTGAGTGTCTGTGTGTATGTGTGCAATATCTGTAGGCTAAGTGCCGTCTACCATCGCGCCTTTTCGCAACCAGATGTCCTGCAAAAGAAATGTTATATAGATATGACATTTGCCCAACTCAGAGGGAAGAAGTACATGCCATTATCTATGAGGCGGCGGTGTAGTACACACAAGCGTACCGCATACACGGGAACATTATTTTTTCGGTTTTTTTCTATAATTTTCTTATTATTTTTTTTTCAACAGTACACTACTCATTTTTTCGTACATAACATCGCACGTACCAGTCGCATTGGACCGCATAGACACCAATTCGTAGCCTACATTTCAAAGAAAACATGCGATTACTGCATATTTGCGTTTTCATTGATGTCAGTTAGCAGGTGTGTACCTTTAGCTCTTAAGCTCTGTTGTTTTTGGCCCTCTCGCAAACCATCTGGTCAACCTATTTTTAGCTTTACACAACAGGACGAAGCTAAGCGTCCAGAAGGCGAATGTAGGTTAGAGGTAAAGAAAATTTTATTAACGAACCCCAGCCTGATTTAGCTATAATTCGACCTTTCCCTATTTGAAAACCTACTGTTTTTCCTCACTGTAGGTTTAGGTTTCCTCCAGCGTGTCACCCCACCGTTATTCCATCTTATGTGACATATATAGTCAATAAGTAAGTAATTAGTAAGTATAGACAAGCGTTTCCCGTTACCATCCTCCTCCTCCTCCTCCTCCTTATCCTTCATCTGCTTTCAAGTTGTCGTTCGTTTTCTCGTTCCGCGAACATTAAAAGCTCGGTATAACGATTCATTACTACTAGACGATATTGTGGTCCACTGGGTCCGCACTGGGCAGCAACAACAATAGTTGCGGCTGCCAGGGAAACGACACTCAGTTTTATTGTTCTCAATTAAAATTGTACTTCATCGTGGCTTCGTTTTTTCTACTGATTTCAAGAGTGAGATGAACAGTGATAACCAGGCGACTATGTAACGAGATGGCTCTACCTTCTGCTACTCGTATATCAATCACTCCTACAGGCTGACCAAGCAGACCCGATGGCACTTCCTTAGCACCCCCATATTGCTCTCGTCCTTTGCTTTTCTTGCCTTATCCTCGTTACTACCCACTCTGCCCACCTACGCAAGGCTGTGCAATGAGAAGTAATGGCCAGTAGAGCAGGTTATTGTCATCGTCAGTCGTTAGTAGGTCAACTATGAGTCGGCAAACACTGCTGCTACTTCTGTTTTGCGAGAGCGTCGGCTACAAATGAATGCATTGTAACTGTGTCAAACTACTTCGTCACTCGTGGCCGTCTTACCAATGACGACTATGACCACGGCTACTCTGACAATCGCAGAGGTCCTCTGTCTGTCAGGACAATATTATTATGCAACGAGCGCTCCCTTCTGTTCAGGTACTATTGCGTAGTCCCGACGCCAACGCCGATAAGTTAGTAAAAAATGGCTGCCGCTCTAACGTACTAGACGGCTTGGACACTTGCTTTGCATTGGCGTGTAATAACTTTCTAGATTTTCCGAGCAATACTGGCGTATAATCAATGTTGGCGCAATTGTACGCTGTTTAGTACGCTTTCGCGATTATGTCGCCCAGTAGGCCAACATAATTGAGCATATAGTTCGGTGGCCATTAATCTGGACACGGTACGCTGACACGGCAATAGGAAACACTAGTAGCGACATGCTGCTTGGTCGGTGGCCACTGGGCGTCAATGAGCGTGTTCCAAAGGGTCGCGCTTCTATAGACCACACTTGGCGTCGCGCTTGGTTAAGCGGACCAGGCTAGGTTAGCTGCGCTTCTCAACGAACCGTTCTCGACCCTTCACGTCAGGTTCTTCAGTTCTGTCCGTCGATGCGTTCGTTCTATTGTAGGCCATAGACACGCCCACACATACGCACAATTGCAAACACAGACGTACACCAGGATATAAGCATTTTTATTTGTCTGTCTTTCTTTCTTCTTCGTTTCTGCAGCTGTTATTTATTAGAGTTCCAGCGAGATATATGTGCAAGGCATAGACCACCTGCTGTTACTGCTAGAAATAGATGCTACCGTTATTGCGCCGCATTTTAATGTACGATATAGGTAGATAGAAGTAGTCGCTCAACCTTCAAATAGTTACCTTATTCTGACGGTGCGACCAGCGTACGAAAACAGTCCTTTGTCTCTCGTCGGTTCTTTTGTTTGTTTGATCGTTCCTGCTGTTATATAGAATTGTGCGCCAACGTATACAATTTTCTACGCACTCACCTTTATCTTGTTCGAACGTTTGCACCTATTATGTGTCATTCTACCATTGTTTCTACATTTGTCGTCAATAACACGATACCACAAGCCACAATCTCGCTGCCGCCCGTCATACATATTAACCTTATTATAAGGCATACCGCATGAAAAGTGGCAATAACACAGACCCTTGATTTCGGATAAAAATCAACTTTTTAATCTTTCTTAGGCTTCGGAACGATCGGATAATTTTTGTTTACGTCTCGAAAACGCGTGTCGAGTCTGTTGTTTTGTTCTAGAAAGAACTGGCTTTTTTTGATAGCAGGGGTAATGATAGTAGCGTCACCCCACATAATATGACGTATGTAAGTTAAGATACATGCAATTTCGAGCGTGACATGATCAGAAACTGTTACTTTGTCGTCTTATGAAGACGGTAGTGCACAGTGCTTTGTTTGAATAGAGGCCCGTCCTTTCGGAAGTAGCAGTGTTTTGGTCTCGCCTGATCTAATTAGCAAATATCATAGCTTGGAAATGTGTTTCCACGTTTTTTTTTTCTAGAAGTATGCGAATTCAATACGACAACCTGAAATCTTTTACTGTTATACGGGAAATGTAACGAGATGAAACATTCAGATTTCCGCAAAAAGCCGTATTTTAATTTAAAAATTTTCCTCATTTTATGCTAGACAGTTTATATGAATCCTTACTGGCATCTTTAATGTTATTGTCCACAATAGCAGCACATATATAAGGTTGTTTAGCATAAATGTAGCGTTTACTTTTCATAATTCATATTGGAAGCTTAGTTTGTCCCACTTTTAGGCGTTTTTACCCAGTGGAACGTATTGACGAAGTCGTTTGGGGCAAAACTATAAAATAAATCTATAATGATTTTTCTATTTCTTTAAATGGCTGAAATATTCTTTACTGCTGAATGCGTTTTTCCAATAACTCTGTTTAGAATAGGAAATACACTTTTACCAACAAATCGAAATATTTATGGCCGACCTCAGTGGTTACCTTGAAAGGTCGTCATTTACATTGAAAGTCGGGATAATTTAAAAAAATCAATTAAATCTTCAATTGATAACTTTATTAGCTATACCGTACAAAATGATACTGGAACGACCTGAGTAGAAGTGTTTTTCTTTTTTGTAAAAACGCTGCCAAAGGCCACAATATAGCGAATACTATATGTAATATATTGCGGCAGCGCTGAGGAATTAGATGAAGAATAAATGCGGAAACATCGTCCTCGTAGTCAAACAGAAATTAAAGTGGCCAATACATCCAGAAGTAACAAAAACAGATTTCTGAAAAAAAAAAAAAAAGCAGAATATTTACGTACTATAAAGAGATAGGCAGTGATAACGAGGGCATCCGCCAACGGTTAATTTTGTTGGAAAACTCGTTTAGATATGTTGCTCAAATATAGGGAAATAAGTTTAGAACTAGATTGGGAAGACGACGACGACGATATTACGACGTCATCGTCTATACAATAGCTCATCAGTAAGGAACAGAGAAATTGTACGAAACAGTTGAGTAGCATGGATACCTCATAGCGTATCCGCCATACTGGCAGTACATAGTCGAAAGTTGAATCTAGAGTAACTTTATGACGCGACTACGGTTTAAAGCAGTCTGACGAAGTACTGCGCCATGTTCTGTTTTTTTCAAACAAGAACTTAAACCAGCAATTGCAGCCTACTATTTCGTACTTGTTCGAGACTGCGGGGCAGCGTTATCTCCAAATTTGTTTATCTTCTAAAGACTACCAAATCATTTTCTAAGCTTTTGCGTGTCTGGCTAACATAAACCGTCCTTCAGCGACACTGACCAGAAAAAAAGGCTAGCTTCGCGCAGGGAAGCTGTGCCGTCTATTTAGCTGTTCTGAGTTTTGCCACACATCGGCTAAGAAAAAGTTGTTTGTTTACACGGCCGATTTGTTCACTGCCTCAATGGTAACACAACATATTTCACCACTGATTTATACACGGGCCAGTGGCGGGTCTGAGTACTCGACACTTGTGACAATCGCCATACGGGCTGTTTCATAATTTTATACAGTATAGTTTTTGGGACGGGAAGCGTTCTCAGGTACGGATCCGCTATAGAGGGTAAACGGTCAAATAAGTTTTATAAATTTTTCGTGATATTCATGTACCTTGTGACTTACGCCCTCCACGACATCCTATCCCTTAGGTCGTTGTCTTTCGTCTAGTCATTGTGTGACGGGTCTATAATAGATGATACGTTTCATATGGGACTAGGGTTTATATGGTCAGCTCCTAGAATGCCAGGTGAGGCTGGCTTATTTTTTCGAACCTAATTGATTATTTAAGCTCATAAGGGGAAGTTAGTTACGTTTAAGGAGTATGAATACACAGCTCAACATGTGGTCCTATCGAACTATTAGCCTAGACCTTTAATTTCAAGATTATAGGCGAGAGGCTCTAGATCTGGTCAGAAAATTAAAAGCGAACAGGTGTTATAGGATTTGCCCCTCGTGTTACTTAAAATAAAAAAACACGTGGAAATCAAGCGGTTCCTGTAGTTCCGTTAAAAACAAGGAAAATTTGCAATACAAAGTCTTATGATTCAAAAGTTGAGCAGAGACGAACCCCAAAAGAATCTAAAAGTGTCGTCTGTTCAAAATGAATAAAACAGAACGAATCATTCTCTGTCTTGCTATGTATCAAACATCTAACTTTTCCGTATTACACTCTTAAAGCGTGCCCCCTGAGCCGATCTGTTTCTTTACGCACCGTACATAAGTATATGACTGCGTGACAATTCGTTAATTTTTCACAAAATTATCGAAATGCGACCATTTACGGTTTGTATTAGTTACGTACGTTTGTTAGGCATCACGCGAATAAACAATGTTTGTTCTAACAATATTCAAGAAAACAAACGGCGAACGAGTGTTCCTGTCTTTTCAACTTTGAACACAGCATTACTTACCTATATGCCTGAGAGGAGGACATGCCGCCAAAGTTGCTTATAGCTGCAGACCGAATCGCAAGGGACCTTTTGAGGATACAAGGTAATTTTATGAATAGGGAAGTCATGAACATTGTCTATTCTACATAGGTGCTTTTCGGAAAAGGCTTTCATTGTCCTCAGCGTTTTTCCCGCATACATGCTCTCGTTTTATATGTACTCAAGACAGGGACTTCAGCAAAGCTTTTAGCAATGGTTCTCTCGTACATTAGTAACCACTGTCACTTTCGATTAGTGAGACAATCTGATCGTTAGCTGTCACGAACAAATTGTGCCTGATCTCGCGTTTGTTGCCAACTCTGTTATTATTGTCCTGCAGCCGACGCTAGCGGTACACATTGGAGTTTGGCCATTGAACAATAAACCACTGCCAAATCTGCTTGGTCGTCCAGGGTAGGCTGCTATGGCCGACCGCCACCGTCGTCGTCGTCGACACCGTCGCCGTCGCCTATGGGATCGGCAGTTACGGTCCGTCCGCGCATCATTGACCTAGCAGCTTTGTCGTATACGAGTCTATATACACGAGTGGACGAACGACAGGGCGGTGCGTTGGGCCAGGTAAATAAGCTGTGCCGACTCTGTCTCGAGAATCATGAGATAAATGTATGCTAACAGTTGATCTCTTTGGCTCTCGATAGATGCAGTTCCCGCTGTTGCTCTTTGCGAAGACGTTACAGCGTTTTGTTGTATGTTGCCAACACGCAACAGCCAACGGTGGTCAGTAGTTAGGTCGTGGCTCACTGCACTGAACATTGAACAGCGGCTAATGTTGCTGCCGCCACCGCTGCCGCCACGTGGGCTCGATTGTTGCCTTTTCCACGCGCCCGCCACCCCAGCAGGCCGCATTCTCAGGTCGCAAGCGGCCAGCTGCGTATGTGCGCGCTCCGCTAGCCAGGTAAAGCTAAGAGTTTTGGTAGTCAAGACGACAGCGGATGTTTTCAGAAGCGATAGACGCTCATGACACCTGGCTGTGCTACACTTGTCGGCCTACATTGTGGAGATAAATCGATGGGTATTATTTGCCGCAATTTATGGCGGACGGCTAGAAGAACAGTTCAACAACAGACAGCAAACAAAGAGAAAGAAAAGTATAAAAAAACAATATCGAATACCTTTCTTATCATCTGTACTCAGTTGGTTGATTGTCACGGAGTGATACCAAACTATGTTGGAGATCCTTACTTGAATACTTTTAATAATTCAGTTTTAAATTGAATTGCTTCAAAATGTTCCATCACGACTGAAAGCTTAGAAGTACCTATGAAAATATAGTGCTCTTCACGTCGGCATACAGATGCAGAAGGCCCAAGCGGATGGTATCCGCTGTCATTTACATATTGGTCCTATCGTGTTTACCAACAGCGTGCCACAGACTTTGCCTAAGGTGCAGGGTGACCCTATGAATGATTTCGGTTCGATACCCCCTCATTAAACCCTGTGAGCCATCTCAACCGCAAGATACACTAGATAGCCCTATGCACACACGCGAAACACCAAACAGGGATATGTCTCGCACCTCATATTCGTAAAATCGTGTCTCGCTTGATCAGCTATTTAGAGGCTTTACGATCAATAAAACAAGCGAAGAACTATAGGCGTTCTTTTGTGTATTAAATACAGTGATCTGATGTCCAAAAGGTTTAGAGACGACAAACGAGACTTTGTAGTTGACAAGTACTTAGACAATAGTCGTTCTCGTTGCGAACAGGCAAAAGTTCATTCTTTAAACATTCTAACATAAATCCAGTAGAAATTTGTGTAGACAATCTCGATTTTAGAAAAGCTTTTGTCGCACGTTCAGCCATGAAACGATCCGAGCCGGATGAATGAGCCTAAAGCGCTTGCTATCATCATTTTGCGGACCCGGGTTATTCAGCTCCTTACTGGCTAGTTGTTGATTTCACACCAATATAACTCTACATCTCAGGGTGATGTTTTTCTGCCATTCGACATGCTCGCTTGTCAACCGATGAATGGTAATTAATGATGATAGGAGGCGCGGAAGATGAGCTCACATTTTGTGGGTACCACAGCATAAATTTAAACCCAGCATATACTACCTACTGAATTAAATTAAGCCCACCGAAGCCGGTCCTAAAGGCATATTCCATGGTTCAACTAGGCAGAGGGCCTTCGACGCGTCCGATTTAGTTCGATATAGCTATTGAATCAGGCCGTATTGATTGGTCGAAGCATCTGTCATTGGTCGAACGTTTGCGTCACCCACTCTACAGAGCCCAGGTTGCAGTGCAGAGTGCAAAAGGTATAGACGAAATAGACACAGGACGGCAAAAACAAACCATATTCTATCAAAATCCATATCGAACGCGTTGTCTGCCAGGTCCGAGTGACTATGACCACAAATCGACTTTAGTATTTCCATAGTCTTAGCCCGAAGGAGCGCATATGGACGCTTGCACTATATACTGACAAGGAAAGAGGGGAAGAAACTTTCTGGTAGAAGATGAGATGATCGAACTAGCAGTTATTAGCTCTAAGTCGGTTCGCACATTCGGTTGACCAGGTCAAGTCCGAAGCTCTTTCAGAAATTCATTGCGTGAGGAATGTAGCACAAACATAAATGTGGACCATTTTATGTATTATTATACAGCCATTTTACCTTTCACTCTATGCGACATGCTCGATATGGACCTTCTGTTTATTATGTCTGCTTTCGCGATGGGTATTCTGATAATTACCCAGCTCCTGAAATGACGGCTTCAGGTGGCAAGATAGTTTTTTAAAGCGTGGAAAGGCATAGTCACTATGTTTTATATTTCTAGTATTAAAAAGATCACAGATCCTTATAGGTTGAAAAGTATGTGGTCCTTTTGAAGAAATAGCCAATCGTTGCGTTTCAAACTGAAGATGCAGACCTAACTATATGCGCTACATTTGGGGGGTAAATCCGGGTCTGTGTTTCTGGCACGTCTACATCGAGATTCCTAATTAAGCTGACCGTTGGTAGAATGCATCTATCTATGTGATACCGAAGTTGTTTATACTTCGTAGACTTCTCAGTGCACATCTTGTTGCTTGTCTTAGTCTGTTACTTTTATTCATCTCTATCTAATTATCTCGAATTAGCGGCTCCAGGCCTTTCGAGGTCCAGGTCGTTTGCGCAAGCTGTGTACAGAATACTTGTTGCGATGATTTGCTTTTAGTTGAATACAAAGTTTACGCGGCAAACCGAACGACCAGCATCCAGTAACCCTATTTACTCTAACTTCGAAGTCTTCGTGTGCAAAATGGGTGCTCGTTCACGCTAAATTTTCAGCAGCTCACAACTTTCGCCGGCACGGTCTCATGGTAAGTTCGATCTTAAGCATTTGATTAATCAAAACAGATATCTAAATAGCGGTCAATAATGAGCCGCACGACCATCCCCTTTGTAAGAGCATGTTAATACGAATCGATATCATTCACGTGAAGTTTTTACAAGCAGAGCGCGTAGAACATACTCTAGCGAGACCGAGGAATATTTATAAACGTTGATTTAAGACCGTTTTCCGATGCAGGGGTTACGGCAGACCGATGGAAATTCCTAGACAGAACTATAATTATGCTATTGCTCGTCAGACAGAGTTCAATTCTTCAAACTACCTACTTTTCTCCCAAGCCTTTCTCAAGCAAATTCTGTAACATTGATGTGTTTTTAGCAGGATTTGAAGTGAAAGTCTTCATTAGTCAGCATTGATAAGTATGTAACAGAACGAATGGTCCTGATAGAAACAATATAAATGGCGTGAGACTTGAAAGTCAGCAACACCAACCTAAAACCCACAGAACAACAATCTTCAGGCGCAACTCGTAACGAACGTCTTCTCAGCGAGCCGTAAAGCTTCAAACTCGTTGCTATTTTTCGGACGCTCCGTTGTATTGCAGTATTATGAGATATGTGAACACGGAACCGATACACTTTCTTCGAAAACGACAAGAAACTTCATTGTAGTTTCTCGTACAGACGCAATAAGATGGTCCCAGCATAAACATAGCATAGGAACAACAACAACCGCTACAGATAGTAATGCCACTACGAACGCTGTTATTTATTTATGCAGCCGGCCATCTTGTTCGGGCCGTTACAAAACAACCCGTACACCAGCAATGTAAAAGTATAAGCCAGTTTTTGTGCTTTTAACACCCACAACAAATGTCTGGCAAGGGCATCGAATGCTGTCGGTGTCAGACGTCGGCAAACTAAAAGGTGGGCGTTTCGATGAACCCCAATTAAACAACTAAGCAAAGTGAACAGCGGATAGAGTAAAATTCATATGACGGTAGCATAAACCCGTTTGAACGTTGATGCCAATATGTCGGTCTCCATTAAAAGAGAACCAAGCTTCAATTATGCTATGGCTATAACAACGTGGTTGACCTACTTGTACGTTCTTTTTGTGCATAGGTAATGCAGCACTCTATTCCGTTGCCTAGTGTCACAACTGAATCTGCTGAACCGCATCAATGTCATTCTGCTGCTGTAACTGGGTGGCTACAAGGGGGGGCAAACAAAATACTTTGCCCTCTTTAACTCGCGCCGCAGCTGTGGCCGAAACGCTAGTAGTCTGCGAAGAATAGTAAGAGTCTACCAAATAGCGATAGCCGGTTGCAAATCTGTACAGCTGTGATCCTAGCGTGCAGAAACGCCTATGTGCGCAATCAGCGATGTCTAATGCCTGGAGAGGTTATCTAGTTAAAGTAGTGTTACGGACTTAGATGAAGTATACATGTACACTTGGCCCAGCGATAATGTGGCATAAAAGTAGGCCGTGATGCATAAAGAGGGATAGCCCACATGGGCCAAACAGTATTGCTTTGTTATTAGAAATACTACTGAATGTTCCCATAGCACAGGTCGTCTGAACAGGTAAAGACCGGTTCTAAGCCGTTGTTGAATATCGGTCCGCGATACACAAAAGGTTACAGGTTACACGTATGATATGAGAGACTTAAGTATTTCCTTTCTGGACCTGCAGAGCACCCTCATAAATGCAATACTGTGCACTTAAGAAATAGAACGTATCGCTTCTATTGCACAGATACGGGACAGATTCATGTTAAGACACTATGGGATTCAGGCTACCTTTTGATATACGGAACGTTAGTGATAAAATCTGTTTTGTGAAAATGTGACATAACTATCTTTTTCAGTAGTGCGGCCTTCCTCTTTTACTGTCACTGCTAAGCTTCGTACCTCGACCAGCCTAGAGTGAAATGAATTAGTTGGTTTGCCTTCAAGGGTTCGATAGTGTCGAGCTCCACCTGCATAGAAAAACTGTCGACATTATTTTCTATAAGAGCCAATTAAATAACAATTACACTAATACTGAAAATCACCATCATCTTATTAATGCTTCGAGCGCTACCCGCCCCGACGCCTACAGAGGCAAGCCTAGCAATGATCTAGGCACAACGTGACAGACATAACGAACAGGCAGTAGATGAACGGTCGACTAGCTGACCATTTGAACGAATCATCTCGGTCAAAAGCTCTTGCTTTTTTTTTGCAAATGGCCAACGTTACAAAGGTAACAATGTACATAACGTCTGTTTGAGCAGACGCACCGAGTCGCTGTGAAGCGTCACGAGATTGGTTGACCGCTATCAATCTTGCTGATCTTGATTGTTGCCGAGACGACCAGTGCTCTAGCTTGACATTGCATCGCTCAGCTATCTTTCCCATTTCTCGATGCTGCCAAACCACAAGCTGTCTTCACGCAATCCTTCTAACCGAAATCGTTGCTAGCGTGATGCGATAACAGTTACTGTCGCCTCTAACACCTGTTCCCAGCTGGTTCATCAGTTGGTGGTAAGTAGTATCAAGTATAGCAAGCCCAATGGATATTTCAGAAGCTAAGTGAGCCATTTATTAGTTTGTTACCTTTGGCTTGGCCTAGGATATAGTTTGGAGAGCCTACAATTAGATAGCTAGCTTATACAATGCAAAATGAATTAGCAGTCTTTGTTGTATATATTATACGACGAAGGAAGCGGACTATCCATTTCTTCGATACCTTAAACAATGACTCGGTATGAAATAATGAACGGGCGCCATCAGCATTAGCTTCGTTATAAGATCGTCGCATGTGGAAAGAAATCCCAATTGGCTTCATTGTTATCCCTGATTTCACGTCAGTTACTCAAGACGGTCGAGTTGACGCCGTTGTTGCGTATATCAATATTGTCCCAGTGCACAGATCCGTGCCCGGTTTTCTTCTATTGTCTTAGTAATTCGCGTGTGACAGTGCCAAAAATTTAAAGACGTGTATTTACTTACAATGACATAATTAGACGTTCATTACGTACGTAACGTCATGGGCTGAGAATATCCATAGCCTCATTGTATCTATTTGTTTATAAAGCTAACCTTACACGTCTTAATTACGTGGAACATCTATCCTCTTCCGTCATACATGGGACGGCGTCAATGCGTTCGACGCTATTATTACCTGTAAAAATTTTGTAATTGACTTATATCCATTATGTTACATGTGCCCATGTGTTATTTATGAAGCCAGCGTAAAATTATTATTATGTAATTAGATTATATCAGCTGCAATAGATACTTGACGCGTGACCAGAAGTGACATACTATACCGCTATTACATTGTTGTCTGAAGCGCGTCAAGCTCTGTTATTTTTGCTGGTTAGATAGCCACTACCCATAGCGACGTCATTGATGAACTTCTGAAGGAATCAATGTTTATCAGATATAAACTGTGATGAACATTGGTGATCCGAAATGAGACAAACAGAAAATGTGAAAACCAATATGACACGATGCTGTCAAATACCGATAATAATTCGATGATAAAAGGGCCTCAAACGTGAGGCAGGACGCACTAAAAACAGCGCGTCCAAACGAAGTGGCAAAATTTTTCCGGCAAATTCAATCTATTTAAAGCAAAATGTCCTAGGAATAAGCCCCGATGAGAAATCTGTCCAAGGTTAGTTTGCGTGAGCGATGGGTTGAATCCTACTGATGAGTGACTAACATTAGGAGTGATGTCGAATATGGATCATGAACGGACGAAGATTCTCAATCGTGAAGTGGGCCTTCAATACACGTAATACATTTTCTAGATATGAAAAGTTAGGACTAGGCTTGTTTTTTTCTTGTATTTAATAGTACTAAACATATTTGTTACACTTTGCAAAAACGAAAACCAGATCCATGCTAGTCTATGTATGTTAAGGAATCGTGAAATGTAACTAACGACGTACGTATCATTGGCATGATGTAGGTGGACCATTGGTAAGCCGTGCAATATGAAAAAAACTATAGAAATTTTCTGCACATCTTCTCGATTATAAATTTTTTCCTATTTTGATGTTGTATTCTATCTATTCTTCTTTTTTTATTTCATTTTAGCGTTCCATTCCTGTAGTTTAAATAAGGGGCAGTGCCATTCTGTCTGGCAGTCTGCTTTTATTATGTTCTCTGTTAATTAAACTAATTTCTGCTTGATGAGTAGAGGAGCCTGTAAGATAGAAACAGTAGCAAAAACATTTGTTCACCTTCTTTGTCACGTTGTTTCGCACGCGGTAGACCGCGTGTTTGTAAGCGCTGCTTGGCCAATCAGAACAGGACGGTAGTATCTAAGGTTGTTTTATATTTTGAGTTTATTATTAAATGTTCCTTTTTCCTATTACCAATAATGAGATTTCTTCCGCAACCATATCATTTACCATTAGCCACTACGTACCGTGTATTACCCAGTCACATTTGACCGGTCATCAGAGTTTTTATTGAATTAGATCGAATTTTAGGGATCAAATAGTTGTATTTATTAGGTATGAAATGAAAACACGAACAATCTAAGGCTGGCAGTCTTCATACCGGTATAAGTCAACGCACCTCCGACGTGTCTTGCTAGATGCCACACAATCAAAATCTTCTCTTACTGCAGGCTACTCACAAAGACTTCAGCGCAGTCTGGCTCATTTCGGAACACCTTACACTAATACTGGCCATATAATCCACTACGCATTTTTTCTATATTGGCGACTTTGACAGAAGCAGGCTTAACGGTCCATGTTAATCTTGTCTCAGAACTACCTGATCTATTGTATTCAGAGGTTTTCATTTATATACTATGATTTCTGAAACAATACTGACAACCATAACGAACGAGAAGTCTGAAAGGAGACGTAAACATACTAATTTGGTTAGAAGATCGAACTGTGAATACACGTGTCCCGTGAAGCTGGGCCAATTTTGACTGAGCCAATTGTTGGGCCAATTTTAATCAATATATACGTACGGACGTTATTTCTGCCTAATCTCGAGGCTATTTAATTTTTATAGACCACAGTCAGATTCGATTCCGTACGAGTCAATCTTTTCTTTCAAAATAATTTTCCTTAACCTCTCCACATTTAACAACGAATTGTTTATTTTGACATGCCGTCTGCATTTTACTTTTTCTATTTTTTAGAATACGCTAACGAAAATCTATATAAATACAATTTCCCATTTCTGATATCATTGGATTTGTCGCTGGTCATTATCCATCTCGCCTAGTCAGACCGTAGTGGATATGGCGGTCTCAGCTCATTTCATCGAAATGTTGCGTCTTTAACCGTATTATATTAGGTTTGTATATTTACTATTGCTTGTGACTATTGCGTGACTGGCTAGCTGAAAACGTAAGTAAGTTTTTGCTCCTATCCATCGAGCGGGTAGGATTGCACAAGATAAACTACAAAACAGTTATCTCTAGTTGAAATTAAGCGTGCCAACAGCAAGACGCCTTTTAGACAGTATTAAAGAGTACTGCAGTGAAGATACTGCAGCCGAGACTCCAGTAGTAGCAGCAGCATTGAGGGCAGACAAAAGAATGCGGAAAGAACATGGCTGTTCGGAAAACCAATAGTGGGAAGAGATGTGTGTGTGGGCGGGGGGCGGAGGGGGGGGGGTTACAATTCGGACGAGAAGCCCCAACGCAAACAGCCAAGAAAGTGTTAACAGTTTTGGGACTGTTGAGCAGCGATCAGTTCGAGTCGTTGATAGCATCTAGCGAAAGCGTACTATACAGTCGTGTAGCACTGAGGAACAAATCTACCGAGAAGATGCTTTGGGTCGTAGACGCTTCATACCAAACCCTGGTCATTGGCGCTTAGATCCATATTCATACATGAAATTATATCAACATGAGGTACACTAGCTGAAAACGAGAAGGATATAGTATGAAAACCGAGAAAATTGCCGTGACGAACATTTCCCTTAGCGTCCTTGTGGGTGCGCTGAGGAAGAGCTACACATCTAGTGGGTATCATGAACAGGTCAGATATTAAAATATAATCATATGCAATAGCATAACTGTAATTAATTTTAATGCGTTTTAGCCAGTTTCTTATTATTGTTCCCTAAATATTTAGCGGCTGGTAAGGTATCGATAGGTTCCTTGTTTGGTCATCAGGCGATGTCGAGGTCCACTAGACCGTAGATGGGAAAAAAAGCTCTGAAGTAATAGACTATTATCGTATTGTGATTGTAGTATCGAAATGGTGAACCTTGAAATAGTTATTCATGTTGGTGGATAACGATTTGACACAACGTTGAAGTGCAGTGTCAGGCACAAAACTCGAAAGGAAATTGGTTGAACATCTCTACGAAGTTCGCTACCTGTCGTTGGTCTGTTAAGGCAGCTATTTCCCACAAATAAACGAAAAAGAACTACCAAGAACATGACTGCAGCTGCATTGTATTGTACTTATGCTGGATGTTGATATCCGTAACGCTTGGGTGGACGCCACAGTTGCTATTCGCGGGCAAACGCCCGCCGGATCATTAGGCAGGAGCCATTCAACTCCCCGTTGACGGCTAGCGCCACCCACCATCGGCGACTACGCGGCCATTGAATCAACCAAGCGAGTCGCACCGCCCCCGCTCGGCGCAAAAAACTTAGACGGACGGACAGACGGACGGACGGACGACGGGCTGAAGAATTCTCTACTAGCAGACGCGCAGCTGGAACTGGTCTACTGCAACGCTACTGTGGCGGTAATAATCAAAATAACAATGGCAACAAAACATTATTCGGTCCTCCCACTCCGACCTTCACTGCGTTGCTAAGAGCAAATTCATATATTATGATAGCACAATGATGAATGGCGTGGCAAGTAAACGTGGAAGAGGACGTGGGTTAGAAGGTCTGTGCTAATTACTATGTAAGGAAATATTTATGCTCAACATTGGGTGGCCTGTGTCCTCGTTCTACAAATTCGAACAGCTCTTAATAGTAATAATAATGATAATGACAAGTATTATTATTGCTATGCCGGTACGATCACTAATTTGTACCAGCTCCATTTAGGTCCTTTTTCGCAACATATATACGCTACCTTCGTGACTACATCTAGTTTCATAGCGTTAACTTACGCGCCTTGTAGATGTTAATAGTTTAAGTGAGAAAACATACAGCCCATTTCTGAAAGTGCAAGTTAGAATCCACCAACTGGCATCGATCCCGACGGGATGGGGTACTTAATTTCTGTCTATGTTACCACACATGCAGGGTCTTCGTGTTGACAATGCAGCCACATTGGACATGTTACACTGTGAATAGTGCTTTAAGGTTACGCAAGACCTTACAGAACTGAGAATATTTGTGTCATCTGACATTTGATTACCATGCCCATTGCCTACATTACGATCTAACTATGTCTGGGAACAACAACCCAGTCATGCTAGAAAGTTAGGCAGTAAATGACCAAACAAGCTAAGCGGATGAGGTTGCCTTTACATTAGTCCTGGCCCGATTTTCTCGACCGCTGTCCGCTGCAGAGGTTTCTGCACAGTAGCACTACGTGAGCATTACACGACGTTTGTGCGTGTGTCTTTGACTTGTATTCGCTCTGTCGTTTTCATGTATCGGCCGAGTCAGCGTAGCTGGCTGCAGCGATAATGATGAGGATCGTGCTACAAACACTACACACGAGCAATTCTTCGGATAGCAGAATGCTTCGTGACGAGGGAAACGAGGCGGCGGCGGCGGCATGACACAGCCGAGTGTAATCTACCTGTCGTTGAGTCTAGATGTACGTTTGTGTTCGTCAATACGGATGGGTGGTATGTGTGTGTGTGCCAGAGATGTTCGTGTTGGACACTATTGGCCTGTGACCCCTACGTCCCCCACAGCATTTCACTGATGACCCTGTTGTTTTTGAAACGAGTGGGCCCGTGGCTCGCTCTCTGCCGCGGTGACAAGAAGACGCCACCACAGCCAGCCCATATCCGAGAAGCAACTGGCCAAACGGGACGAAACAGTTAATCGGTCTAGCAATTTTTGTGGGAACAACTACTGCTTCATCAACCCCGGCAGTAGTCTACCGTAAGAGCCGCATCTAGCAACGATATAGGCCCAGTAAGTGCTTCAAAAGCAGCTGTGACTGATATAGACTACCTCATCCTTCGTGACGGCCACCGTCCCCACTGCTACCTCCCATAACAACAATACTAATGACAGTAATAGGAGATGCAGTTCTGGTAGCATCAGCAGTAGCAGCCGCTGTCCCTTAAACGGTCAACGAGCAAAAGTGGAATAACTTACGTTCCCTCGAGCGTGTCTAGTTGTCGCCATAGCCGCCTGTCACTACTTGACCGGCGGATTATGGCTACAAGTAGGATACAGTACAACGGCGACATCTTAGCCTCTAACTCTATCTCTGCGCTTGCTGTTGCTTCTTAGCTAAAAGATGTTCGTACCCATTCATCTCTCCATTCATCCTCTTCCGCGTTACTGTGTGCCCTATAACCCCAATGATGAGCACGCGGTTACGTGGCTGGACGGCGGCGACAGCGGCGCCAGCGAGAGCTATGGAGCCACGGAATGGGAATCTGCACTGGGATCACACGGAGGGCCACATCGGGGGCCCGTTTTTACCTCACTCCGATAAAATATCTATATGGTTGCTGATGCTGGAGCCAACTACTGCCCGCGTCGTTTTTGCTAGCAATATTCTTTTTGGCGACCACGAGTGAGTAGGGCGCGAGTAAAGGCCAGCAGGGCGTACACACATTCGGCCCTTCACGCGGCTGACGGCGGTTCTGTTCGATGCTGGTGTAACAGCCGTCGGTGATGGTAAGACAAATTGGATGACGAGTAAGGTGAACACGATGACAACGACAGAAAAATACGGGACACGAAAACGACTGAAAACGGACATTCAGCCCGTCACTATTTGATGCTGTCTTGATCCTCTCAAACGCAGCCATTACGCCCGGTAGCGAGACACTGTTTGAGATAGAAGTGGAAAGCTAACTTAGACTTATAAGTGACCCATGGTGTACATACTTATTTAGAACAGGTCTATATATATAAGAGGTTGTCAAAAAAATTGCCATAACTTTGAAACTATGGACCATTGGCAAACGGAATTTGATAAATGTAGTAGTTGACTCTTCTGGCTATAAGTTGATTGAAGGTCATTAAATGGCAATGATCTTATGGGAAAGGACATCGTTAAATATTGAAAATAATGCTCGATATTTAAATGTCTGTCTCTGGTAAATGAGAACCCTTTTGGAATCGATCAAAAATTAGAGAGGACAGAAAACAAACGGGCAAAAAGCAATGGTTCATTAGAGCTGCGATCACTTTCAGAACGGAAATCGAAACACTGAAAATTACAGAAGACGCAGCTGCACTTAGGGATTTTCAACAAAATAATGTATGTAAACAACGAAGAGGACTTTGACCGAAATGTCATTGTTCTACTTAGTATTACTTTTTCACGCGTGTTAAATATCTCCGGATAACCTAATGCCATATGTATAGAAGAATAGGCCGTGTCATTAGCGACGGCTCAACGAGCAAGTTCCCGACAAAACGTCATAGCAAACTTTATTCTGCTTTATAATGCTGATGGATTAATTGTTTGTTGTCTTGCTGAGGCAAGTAAACTTCAAAGCTTCGTTTGGTCAGAGAAAGCTTACTTTGGTGTGGTAAGGAGAACCCGCGCTGCTGGTGGAACTTTGCAGTTGTCACAACCGAGCTAACCTCTTTGAAATGCCCACTATGCACGACTGCACGGTGCTTACCGAAACCCACATTCATACTTTCGAGCAAGTTGTCCATGAGCAAGAACTACTCGAGCTACTACTCGAGCGTTCAGCTGAGGCTCTGGCTACCTATTTGTGCGGGAGCGTAGGGCGGGACTAGTCATTGTTGGTCAGTGTGGAACACCAAAACCAGCAAGGATTCGAAAAACAAGGACAGATTTGGCTTCTCGCCTGATGTTGGCCCACCACAGAGGTAATAAAACGCTAACGAAGTTCTAGACAAGCAACATTCTATGTTAAAAAATGCGACGCACATAGCGGCGTTTGATAGTGGCAGTGCGGGTAAAATAAACGCCATCGTCGGACACCCGAAATAGGCATGTTCAGTAGGAGTTCAGGTGCTCAGTGGAAAAAACCTTTGTCCTGCTTTTATGAAATGTTGTTAGCAGTTATTGTTCTTGTTTTCGTCAGTGCTCTCTGGTAATTTTCTTTTTTGGGTGATGGGTTATTACTGCGTGAAACAACCTGGTTTCTTGAACCCGTCATCGTCGCCGTCGTCGCTGCCGATTACAATGTCTGCTTCGATGTCTTTTTAGCGAATGCCTTTGGCCTTCTAGGAAAGGCCAGTCTTCCCGTTCTCTTGGTTAACTCCTCTATTGTAACATTTTTGCTTTTCATTACGACTTTTCAATCGTTTCTTCTTCAAGTTGTGTAGTGCCACTGGCGCAAAGCCCCGTGGAACGTCTTGCTCTAACCGCTGCACTACGTACCACGCACTGTTACAACTACGTACGTTGCCGATGCCACCATCATCACCTCCGCAACCCGCGTGGATGGTATGTGTTATAATAGATGGAAGCGGTTCGTTACAACGGAACTGGTCAGCCGGAGAGCTGACCGCTCTTATTTGAATTCCTGTTGGCAAGGATTCACAGCACGAACCATCGTTTGCTAGCGAGAAAGAAAGGGCAAGAACTGCCACTATAGATGCGTTTTGTTGTTACTCTTCTGGTCGGGGCTGATCTAGCTGTTATCTTTATTGTTGTTGTTGTTGTTGTTGTCAAGCGTCGCTGGGTTAAGCATCGCAACTGTTACTGATGCTGCCGATGACAATTTGCTATGTATATCTTCGCAAACTTGTAGCCCCACCTGCTCCAAGACAGGAGCAGGTCCCGCAAAGGACATCACAAGTCGACACAGCTTGCGGCTGCCGGCCGAAGTAGACTCCAGAGCAGCTCAGTGAAGTTGCATTTGCTTGAGTAGCTTTCTTTGTTCACTACTATTAACTCTTATATTTCGTCTCGCCCGGGTCTACTGTTATGACGGATCCCGCTAGCCGCACGAGATGCAGAAGCTATCACATCAGAAGTAACGATGGCGGCAGCAGCCGCAGCAGTAGCAACGGAATGAGCTGCAAGAAGGGTAAAACAGACAGCATGATAGCGGTCCTACCCTTTGTATCATTATAGTTACACCGAACAAGCGGGCGGGCGGACGGGAAGGACTTGACTCCCGCCCCAAACGAGGGCCAGGGAGCGACTCTTGATAGAACCGATGAAATGTGGACGAACAAATCCTGCCTATTCGTGTATCGTCGTCATCGCAGCGTTAGTCGACGTTGCGGCAGCGTGAAAGATGCTGGGCCTCTGCCGCTCAGATGTGCACGGACTGAGCCCTCCCATCTGCCAACCCACCTGGCCAAAGGCGTCAGTTGGTCGTCACTATGCGCTACCACACGACAGTACTTAGTCAGTTACTGTTCTTCAATTGCGTTTCTGCGATATTCACTCGCGTTACATTATCGAAAAACGTAAGAGAAGGTAAAGGGAACTACGCATAGACCGGTAACGATTCCTGAACCCCTACGACCGCTAGCACTATCACCGTTACAAAACGTTTCTCAATCGACAGTCGTTATAATCAATCAGTAGCCGAAATTCGGTAACATGTGCTTACATATGTACACCACATTTGTGCTGTAGCAGAAAAACTGATGCTGAAGTAGACTGGGTAAGTAAAGCATTCTGCAGCTCGTTTACGGAGACCGAACGTCAATATAAACTTCACGTCCACGTTTAAGGCAACGTTCGACATTATATGCTAGGAATGCCAGCAGCCAGGTGCGGCAGGCGTTCTAGGGTGGCTATAGTGGCCTAGTTGTTCACTTGATGACCGCCTTCCGCAGTGGTGCACTCGTGCGCCCGCTGTACCCGTGCGGTGTGGATGATCATCGCCTTCGGCGCTAACGGGTGCTTCTTCGCTCACTGAGCACTATAGAATAATAAAGGACCAGTAGTGATAGGGCAATCGGTAGAGATGAATAGTCAACAAACGCAGGCAATAGCGAACGAAACGCAATCAGTGGCCTCTAGAAAAACGCTGTACCTGTTACCGTAGTAACAGCATCAAAAGTGTTTACTGACAGCGAATGAGTTGACTCTGTTGTATTTCTTGCTGTTAAGCATTATTGCTGGTCATGATAACTGCCTTCCTGGCCACAATGGCTCTTCTATCTGAGAGCCAGCCATGCTTAAATTATGTGTAGAAATTTAAAGATCCGCGAGTCAGGTAATGATCGAATACCCTATTTAATGAAGTTTCATTCATAATTTCTAGCACCAAATGCGACTAGCGGTAGCTAATATCGATATGACAAATAGCTATTGTAATAAAATGAGAAAGGCAAGCGTGGCTACGGCGACCACGTAGACGGTGATCAGCAGACGTATATGTTTTACATATATCTAGAGCAGTATCTATGTCAGAGTTCACGCATTTTCGCGCACAACACAAAGGGCATTCTCCTACATTTTGCTAAGTTAGAGATCGCTAGTAGTATAGTTTGATTGTATATTGTTTGAGTATAGATTGTAGTATAGTTTGGCACAATCTTTTCTACCGATAGCACTGAACGTAAAACTTCAATTTTTTTTTATTATTTAATTATTTTTTTTTAGGAAATGTTATAGTGGTTATTGTATATCTTGGCTTTGATCCATGAGTTCGAGTTAGTCGTCATAGCTAACCAACTTAGCATTATCCAGGACAAGAGGAAAGCACTTGCCTCAATTCCTCTCCCTACCCCCTATCATCTCGTAGGTTTAGATCCTTCTCGGTTTTCTTTATACTTTTGAGTCGCCACCGTCGCAGTTGTTTTGCGTGACGGCAAATCCTCGTCGAAGTGATCATCATCATCATCATCACAAATACTAATAGTAGCCGTGATAGTTGTTTTCTCCCAAAGAGAAGACGACACCAGTAATGATGGTTGCAAAGCTGGCGAATTGAAAAAAAATTCTATTCCTCCTTTATTAAAGAAGCCAGACAAACGAGGCAACGACCGCCGCCGACAGCTTCTCACCGTCTACCGACCGACGAGAACAACGGCAAGGACAGCAATGCGATCATGTAAACAGCCCTGGGACCGGCTGACAAACAGGCAACTTGAACGTCTTCGGAAGATCTTTGTCGCCATGTCTTATGCTACTTACGCCTTTTCGACGTCAAGTGACTTTTTGTGGTCAGGCCATCGGCCGTAGCCCGTTGTTCTCGCCTGCAGCGTCTCCAATCGGAGTCAACCTTTGCCGCCACTATTTAGTTGCCGTGACAACAACAGCAGCAGCTGTAGGGTAGCCGGGGTATTATTACTCACAGCTGCAGTGGTTGCGGAAGAGGTAAACCCAATAGTGTCGCAGTCGGTAATACCGCCTAATTTTTATTCGTCTTACTTTATATCGTCTGCCTTTACTCGAATAGACCACCAGCGCCGATAACAGCATCTGCTAGATACAGTGGCTGGCGCTCAAGTTGCCAAAGATGAAGTGGGCGACGGCACCTAAGATGATGGGGACTTCGCGATGGACGACACCATCACCACGATGTCTGTCCCGTTCCGTGCGGCTCGACCGAGCTGATTATGTGCGCTGCTGGCTTAGCTGTGACAGTGTGTAATGTGTGGGATAAAATGCACTCGTCCAGTCGCTAGAAGCTCGTTGATTGCAAGCTAATTGTTGTCTAGATGCCATCGCCCATTGTAGCAGTAGTGGTAAAAAAAAACTATCAGCACAGCTCGAACAACACTTACCTCCATGCGCTGCCTCCGCCGGCACGAGAGAGGATAGAGGAATAACGCTAAGAATGGTAGCAGCCGAAGCAGTTCTGGCAGCAAAAGCCAAGCGCCCGAGGACCACAGGGAACAGTCGGGGATAGAACAAGTTGCAGCTGGACTGACGCTGCTGCTATTGTTGACGTCGCTGCTACTAGCTGGCTACGGCAACCAGAGAATCATCCAGATGTCCCCTTCTCCCTTCTGTGTTTGTCTGATTGTTCCCGCAGCATTCTGTTCGTCTCAGTTTTCCTTAGACGAGCCAGTTATTTTCTTCGTAGTTTTCATCGAAAGCGCGACCCACCGCCACTGCCTGATGACGTACGTAATTGCGTGCGTGCGGTAACATGCGGCGACCTCTGATCTTCATCCTCGATGTGCGCACATCGTTGTATGTTAACCCTGTGAGAGGGCGGGTTGTCGGGTGCAGCGGAGCGGAAAGCAACTGGAGCCTACAACAGTAGCCACGAAATAAAGATAACAGCTGGTGAAACACAGACAGTCAGGCTTACACAGCCGTCAACAGCAGGGTATTGGACCCTCGACAAGTACGCAAGCGGGCCTTTACAGTATGATGTTATCTAAATATTTCACTGGTTATTTCCCTAAGAAAAAATAATCCCTAGAGTATTTTTTAAGGAAAAGGGATGATTTTTCATGTTATGTATTTGCTGACGTGGTGATGGTGGAACCACATGCGTTTGTTGCTTCCTCGAATTTGCTCAGAATACGATGAGGCAAACGCAACTTTGTCTGTGCGGATATGAACCCGTTTTTAGCCCTTGTATCAGGCACGTATTATGTAGGAATCCTTTGTGTGGCGATATTGCAGCAGCGCATGTTTTGCGGAACGAGAGCAACCTTGTATATCATAGAGGAGAATATCAGCCATTACGACTTTCTTCAATGAATACTTATTGACGATGTAAATTTGTTTTTACTACAGCGAGTGAAAAAGGTTATTTACTAGGGTTTATTTGAAAACGAACAGACACTGTTCAGTAATCTTTGCTCTTCCTACTTAACTGAATCACGGAGTTCCAGTTACATTAATCGTACGATTATAGGGAAGGTACAGAGTTAGGAAAGCTTACACACATATATATATGAACGTATTTCTCGTAAACGGCCTGCTTCGAATTGGTAGAGAGGATAGTACTTAGGGCATTCCGACAAGCTCTGCTCTAGCTCTTCGTCGATATAATGACTTATGTAGCCCGCTCTCGAGCCTTATCTCCGCCTTGTCATTTGACCGTGGCAGTGACTAGAAAAGATTGCAATTCCATTATCTATATCTAGACTCCCTTTTTTTTCCATCAATATACTACACATATAAAATATGGCCGATGTTCGTTTCCCCTTATCGAACTCTCGGTACATTTGAGAGTGAGCAAAAAACGAAAATTATGGTAGCAAAGCCGAACTTTAGTGGTAAAAGATGTAAATATAATAGTGTTATTTCAATACCAACAACATGATCACCATTAGAATTAGAGTTTTAAGTCCATACCTATGCAACGTATCCAATTAATAATCACCCTAGTGGTATCTATGACGCCGTCAGCGATGAAGCGACTATGTCCCACCCTGTAGAATTCACCTACAATTACGACCCAGCAGCAACAACAACGACCAAGACAAACACAACTATATAAACAGGTACGGCCGCAGTCGCCATTGCCGTTACGACATGGCAGTCTAGAACATTTACATACAATCAAGCGACGATAGGAACAAGTTCTTCTAAACAGAAGCCATTTTTCGAGCCATCTGTACGGCTGGGCTTGTGCTTTTTTATTATCGTTTGATTAGGTACATGTGCTGACGAAGCCAGTGGGCATAAATAAACAGCTATATGTAAATGAAGACCCGATGTTGAATATAGGAGACTGAGGCGGTACGTGTTGTTATTGGAGCCCTGTTGACCGATTATAACTATTAATAATGAATCCATCACTTGAGCCACTAATAACAACTTCACACATACAAGCCAAGATCTGTCAGTACTGAACGGAGACAAATTTAAAGGCCAACCCATATTACAAAATTCGAATAACTCACTGCGATTAGCAACATGCAAATGATGCGGTCTTTTACTTGCGGCCTTTCTAGAAAAGTGAATCGTTTTATCTTACTGTGTTAATCGTCGACAACCGGGAAGTAGGGCTGGTTTATTAAGGGATATGATAAGCGGGTGAAGCTCAGTGAGAATACTCTGGATTACGGTATCTCTTACAGGTAATGTTAGTAGTTGCCCTCAGCACCGTTGCTGCTTTTGTCATTTCGCAACAACGGTGGCTGAATCCGAAATCAGAAGATACACCCAGACCCGGGGGCAGAACAGAGTGACTTGAAGATCAGTCAGCGCCACTACTACGACTGCCGGCCTCCTGCTACCCACTCGCCGGCTATACTCCTGTATGTATTTACAAATGTATCATCTACTCCACCGGGTGATATCAATTGTATAATGATAGCTGTCGTAGGTTCGTCGTTGGTCAGCCCGCCGATAGCAAAACAACAGTGCAAGAGGGAAGATCGTCTAGGAGCACGACCAAAGAACATCTGTCCTAATTCCCCCAGCTGCTTGCGAAGTTACCGTCAAGCAGATCGTCAACCCCCTCATCAGGAGTACTCGTTCATCGATCGCCTTCGCTGTCGATCCGGCTGCAAACTACCGACGACGCTCTCGTAGCAGACGTAGACCAGCCGATGTTGCTGATAGACAGTAGGCAGATCACAACGGCATTACGGCAACCGCACCGACCGGGATAATAACAGCCGGGACAAGAGCAAGTGGCTCGAGGCGACTGGAATGGTCAGTGGCGTCGCGGTTTCGGCACGAAGACAGGACTGCGAGAACGCTGGTAATCTACTACTACTATACAAATCCACGTTTAGGGGGATGGGCTCATAGCAAAACAGACAAAATGCATGATATATACACGGGAGTAGGACAAGACGACCCAACCGGTTGGTCAACCAAACCAAAAACTCATGGCAACAGCAAGTTCGCCAAAGAATGAAAGACCTCCAGAACACGTCTTAATGCACCACTGTGAACGAACAGCAAAGGAAAACTGAACATTTAATTTGAACTGAACGGTTGGTTTGATCGTTAGCAGCCGTTCGAATACGGCGATCCTTTGACCAACGTGGACGTACTCATATCGATGACCAGCAGCGGGGGAATCCAACGACAGCGCAAAGAGACAGAAAAACAATAGCATAACGACAAGCTACCTGAATAGCAAGCATCATAGCTAGAAAAGATAAAGACGAAGGCATCAAACATTTGTTCGTCGTCCCCAGATTCGGTCGGGTGCTCTGCCTCATCTTAATGAGGAGGACCAACGATCGATGGTTATCTTTCGCCAAAAAGCCGTACAACGAAAGCACACACACGAATACAGTCACAGATACAAACAAGCAGAAATGCACGCTGGAGATCGCGGAATTAGAGCCATTATTTGATCGAAATGTACATAGTATTGTAAAACAATGTTTTCGAACTTTAGATTTGGCTAATCGAGAGGAAAAGCTGCACAAGTATTGCTGCTACCAAAAAGAGACTCACCTTCAATTCGAGTCTTGTAGATATATGATCGAGGGCGGGTACGCAGTGCTTGGTCAACTCTTTTCAACAAAAACAGTTTTTGGTTTTCAGTAACCACATGTAGAGAATACAAACTAATTCGAACAAATGTGTATGTTCTCTTATATCTATATATGCTGAACGCAAAGCCTATTATGGGTTTTCTAATGTTTTGTATATATATACATTTATATTTATTGTGTCAAGAAAAGCATTGGCAATCCCAGTCTAGCCTCGTTTTCTCAGTTTTACTCGATTGCCTCGTTTTTTTTTTATCCTTCTAGATGTTTCTTAAATTTTGGAAAGAGAAAAAGCTACAGCAGGCTAACTTTGAAACTGAAAGTGCATCAAGGTTTTCATAAGATATTTGCTGATAGGACTGCATTTGCTCGAAACGCATGTCCGTCAGAACTGTCCTTGCAAGTTTTCACAAAAAGCCGTACAAATAATAAGGGGAATATATGGTCAATAGGAGGTCACCTCATACCTTAGTTTAAGGTAGACCCAAAACGTGTAGAGGACTCAATCGAATGATGGCCGCATGTGCCGATTATGGCTTAGGCATTGGGACTTAAAATAATTTATTTCCTAATTCAATAGCCTAAATAAATGCGAGTAGTAACACCTTGTTAAACTGAGATAGACATATGTGTACGTACATTTGTGCCTCCTGGTAGATGGACAAGCGCATAATTGTTAGGCAGTAAGGCACCAAAAAATATATATACTTATATATAATTTGAGTGCGTTGTATAATATCCGTTACAGCACCTAGTCGAAATCGACTGATTGAACACCACGGAAATACGTCACAGATGAACGCATTCTAGGATCAGTGCATATTCGCCCCCCATATTCGTTATTACATTTATTCTCATTAACAAAAATTGTTTGGCAAGCCGAATCATCTTTTGGTCTTGAACGTGAGCGACATGTTTAGGTACATGGCACATTTCACCGGTAAAAAAGTTTACTCCGTTGTCGACATTTGTGCAGAACTGGGTGTTAAACATTGTCATGGGCCTTCCCTAAAACGTTTATATGACTCATTCTCTATGTAAATAGTCATAACTGAGAAAAATAATATGTTTAAAAATTATCTCAACACAATGGGTACCTACTTAAGCGGCGATAGAACTGCGCAGCATCGATGGCCTCAGTGGTAACAAACTTCCTCTTAAAAGGCATCGATCGGGCAGGGAGGCTGACACGTAACAGGACCCAAACCGAAAACAAAAACAGTACAGGGATCGTAGCCCCGTAAAAGACACCATTCTCCATGCCGACGGATGGCGTACCGCTCTGATAATTAGTCAAATCCAGCTGATTTCGACGGTAAACGAATCATATGCACAGCTACTTATAGCAACCGGAAGCATTTAAACGATGCAGTTTCCACCTGAAAGGTCGGATAAATCTAGGTCTATTTAGTCAAATGAGTTGCGCAAATAACATAGGTTTGAAGAGTCCTGAGAATGTCTCGTCTGCAGTTGGACACGCATTCAGCATCGGCAATGCCAAGAAGGCTACGTTGACACAAACAGGCACAAATGAAAAACTCTATCTACGAATCAACATAATAGCAGTAAATAACGGCAACGACAGTAAATGCAAGCATGTTCTTCCTTAAAGCGAGTTTTCGCCATAAGCACATTGTTCATAAGGCTGATACTGCTTTTCAGGAAACTCTGATATGTATTAGAGGTTGTCAGCATCGGCTTAAGGAGCACCTTCCGTTTCAAAGTCTTACTATGCCATTTCATAGATCTGTTCGACAAGGCAGCCAAATAGAGCAGCACACGTCTGCAGTAATGTCTAACGATTAGACTAGCAGACGTAAAAAGAATTGAAAAGTAAAATTAACTTATAAAAACTCCTTCATTGACGATTGCCTTCGCGAGGCCGGTAGCCTGTAGTATGAGCGGCCGTGAAGAGTGTTCATTAGCTTTGGTATGATAATCTTCATTCAAACGCAAACCAGCTATACATATATATAAAGAGATGTAACAGCGCCAAACAGCCGATTTCCGTAACATGCAAAGCACCTCGTCTCATCTAGATGATCCACGTCGGTAGTGCGTAATCAGCGTGCAATCAAATAGAACATTTTGCTAACTTATTGATTAATTTATCGTTGTTTAATTGACCCTTAGGCACCATATTGTGTATCGAACTTTATAGGATCCCATCTGCACATCAACTACTTACCTCTTGGTCGCTCCGTCACGAGCGTAAAGCGAGGTTCCCCAAAGGTTCTTTTAGTTTGACATTCTTGGTAATCAGATTCAGCTTCCGATATAATAAATTGGTTTGTTAAAAGGGCCCCTAGCCTTTTGTGGCTTAAGTAAAAATGAGAAATAAATTTACATACATTTTACGCTTTCGAAGTGTTATAACATACGCCAAAGGTGAATACTGGGACTACTACAGTAAATTTTTTTTCTTGCCGACCTTTACGTAAAACCTGGTGCCAAGTTTAATTTAATTTTTTAAAGTTATGGTGTCTTGGTGGTATGTATGTATCTATACATGTATGTATATACATACATACATATCCACTTCATAGACAGGAATGGTCGCTGCGGCTGCTTCTACTCTGTAAAAGCAGGTAATACCTGGGTGCCATCAATCGAAAAAAAAGAGACAAAGAAGGCTATTGCCGAAGTTGAAAGCACAATATAATCGTCATCATTGCCATCATCTTCAGCACCAATAACAACCTGCTCATGAAAGTCAGTGACGTATGGAGTGGGCGGCGGTGGCTTGGTACTCACGTGGTCGCAGATAGTTGCTGCCTTCATTCGGCACCGCGGTTCTAACTTGTACAGCCATCGTAGCTTGACATAACTACCATTGCTACTGCTGCCTACCGTGGCCTGCCACACCTTTACGATAGGACCATCCCTACAGATGGGATTGGCCAACACAACGCGTACATACGTTTACAAGAATAACAGGAGTAACTGTAACAGCGCCGCCTCGCATCTCGCCATTTTGTCGGCTTGGACAGACGTTTCGAAGAGGAATGCGTCAACGGTTGTAGTGCAGTCACAGTGGCAGTAGAGGAAGGTTGGTAGGTAGTCGCTTGGCTACTCTCGGTCTTGAGGAAAGCTAAATCGGGTCGTCGGCTGTCGGTAATGGCACAACACCTTCTTTAGGGTTTGTTCCTCATAGTAGTTAAGGGATACATTTCTGCCATACCACGATACGGTACAACAGTAGTAGGCAAGTCATTCTGTACGGGAGCAACGAACAAGTCCATGGCACACCCAGAAGTTCTGGAGCTCGGCCCAACTGCGAGGCTTCGATTGCCGCCAACAAGCAAATAGCTTGATTAAGACTGGCTGGTAATTGGTATATGAACTTCTATGATTTCTGTATAGCCGTCTACAGGCAGGCATTGCCAAAGCAGGCCGTGGTACTGACGTACGACAAACAACTATAGGTGGTAGTGCTGACCCGAATGATAGTTAAGGAATTCTCATGCGTTCACGTTGGGCCGCAAAAGTGTTTACTTTCGTTCAATGTTTATAAGGCCGTATCTTACATCACATAGGAATAGTCAAATTATCGCTGCCACAATTTAAACTTTAGTTAAATTGCCCAAAGACAATATTGCTTAAGATTACTTACCTAGAAGGTATTCCTGGCACGTTAAATATATCTACGTAGGTACCAGGCATCGTAGGATGCGTTGCTCTAGTCAGCATATATCCTCGATTCTACTACTTCATTTATGCAAAAAACTTGAACGTTGAAAGGATAACTTAATGTTTTAATGGCATCAACACGTGTTATTCAATAGCACCTTGAGGCTCGTATACTCTGATTTTTAAATAATCTGTATCCCTACATTTTCCACGGATTCAATCTGATCTACCCTATTGTGCTTCACGCAACCACGCGTAATGGCTTTCAGAGATAGTCAGTACTTGTGCGCACTTAGTAGCCTTGGTAGCAATTATTAAGTAGTTAAATCTTCATTATAGTCGTGCGCCATCATCATCACCTTTTCTCGAAAGTACGAAGTGGTTTTCCTCGACAGAGCAAATCATCGCGCAACTTTCGTTGACAACCATAAACTCTTAGTCGATCATGGCCGAAGCTTGTGGTTTGATTAGTTCCGTAGTCTTTAGTTACTTACTGAAGGGATCTGCGATTCAGCACTTGTTTACAGCCGTTCCGAGCGAAGCATAACGGTGCCGCTACGTTATGCTGTGCGACATCATCTTTCTTTCAGGTCGTGAGTGCCCGAAAGCGGCGCGATAGAAGATCGCGGCCTCTGTCAGTCTTCAAATGAGAATTGGTACATAAACACCTACCTGACTAGGTATTCGGCGGTATGTGAATTATGATAAATAAAATAGATAGGTTTCAAGATTGTAATTTCAACTATTCCTTTATGTACAACTATACATTTTTTTCACTAATATTTCGATTGTCAGTTATTTTCATCGTCGCATGTAAAAGTAAAATGAACGAACATTGTAGTTACTAGCAGGAAGTCGTTGTCCATCGCGTTATACAAGCGTTTGTATCCTGCTTTAGAAACTTAAGTAAACCTGCCCGGTAAAATATAACGTGTGGTTATACCAAAACTTAGAAGGCACAAAGCGCATGTGGCTATCGGTTAATTATTGTTTCGTGCATGTTCACATGATCGCCCATCACTGACCAGTTATCGCGAGAAGAAGAAATGCTGAAACTTTTCAGTAGGTCGCGTTGCTGAATTTAAAAGGTTTTGTTTGAAAACTTAATTCCCGTGCTTTGACACTTCTCTAAATAGTTACACTGATAACAGTCGATGTTTATTATCTAAACTTGTTAATGCACACGCTGTTTACAATGAATCAGTACGGGCTACTTATTTATTCATTTATTTTATCCGTAACAAACTAATAATAGTTTGGTGCATCGCAATATACATTGCAATGTCTACGCAGTCCAGCATATATCAGTTTTGGTCGCCATCTTGCAAGTCTCCTAATGTTAGCCAGTCTGAAAAATGCATTTTCAAACTGACTAATGCTAGCGGATCAGGACAAGTAAGGTACAATGTAATGACTCCAATGACTAAGTCTCCGACTAAAAGATAAGTGTTTAAATGTCCAAATATTAAGGTAGATAGCAATGAATTAATTTTGCTGCTAGAAATGAATCAGTGACTTCGCTTTTGAATAATTATGTTGAAATCAATGCTTGCTTAAGTGTGTTGGATAATGGGACTCAATGAATTACACTTTTCACAGTCATTTCAAAAATAACGAATCAGTAAAACAGTTTTTGTGCAAGGAAGGTTGTAGCAGCGACTGTCCGTACCAGCACAACAATGAAATATTAACACTGACTACGTTTTTGGGTTGCTTTTGCTTTTGGGAAAAAAGTAGTCGACTCCATATTACTTTTCATTCCTACAAAAAAATGAGCTAAGACAACCGAGGGTTCCGTGAAATCTGAGCGAGTCAGCGGTGCTACGTAGGTTGCATTCGCCCTGCGTGAGTGTTTATATGTCCATACGTATGCCTAAATTATAGTACTTCGGATGTTGCTCTTAGCATTGTTTTTAATCTATGCAAACTGCTACTCATAATATAGTAACTTTTCGATAAACTTATACATAATTCTAAATATGATATTCAGGCATACTAGCTGTAAGTTTGTTTGATAAGCATAGTATTTTCAATAAAAGGAAAAAGATCTCTTTGACGGAAATCTGCGATTTAAAAAAAAAAACTGTCAGCAAGCTAAAAAGGTTCTACTTGCAGTTTGAAGTACTTACTTTCCCAGCTAATATTTTTCACTATTCGCCATTCCAGAACAGTGTCTTATTAAGAAGCACGAGTGCGCCAAGTTTTCCAACTTTAACGAAACACACCTATAAAGTTCTAAATCACACAGAAGCTGTAACCGAACTTGTATGAAGCTGAAACAAATAGCCATTTCGGACTAGAGTTTCAGATGCGTATGCATTTAGACTGATCCTCCCCACAGAATGGCGATGAATCTAGTAGAAAAAACAAACTATTTACTGTAATCTCTTCATTCTTGCAAAAGAGGTGTAATCTGTGTCTCGAAATGCAGACACAGGTTTGACGCAGATAGGCTTTATCAAACAAACATTTAAATTATTTTGCATGTTTGAATAAAGTAACTAGAGCGTTCAAAATAAATGCTGTTGTCTATAACTAACACTGGCAACGTGAGCAGATTAACGAATATTTTTATTGTTATCCCCAATCCTACTACATGATTAAAATTTTTATATTATATTTGAATAATACTTTCTACTGACATAAGGTATGGCATGCACATACTATCCGCCGTTGTTATGGTTACTGTAAGTATTATTACTAAGTTCATTCAAAGAGTAGAGATATGTGTCTTGCATAAAATCGTATTGGTCGTTTTCAGCTTAAATGTCAATCTTTTTCTGGAGGCATAGTCACGATTTGGAACGCATTTTTTTCAAAAGCCATTTTTACTTGCCTTAATAGATGCCCTTTTTTAAGGTAGGACTATGTGACGTTCTATAAACGTATCAACCGAAGAAATCTCAAATTTCTTTAATGTAATCTCTGATCATGTCTTGATTAAGAAATCATACAATTTTATAATAACAGCAAGACAGCTATAAGTAAATCAGATTGACTATTATTTACCCCAGATCGAACCTTTATTCATTAAAAACATACCAGAAAAAATTGCCTAGTGTCGATATATGTTGTCCAATCTTTTATTAGGCTTCTTTTCTCTGTACGTACGACAAACTCTTATGATGTCTTCTGGATTTCTCCATCCATAACTCTGATTACAATATAACAGGTAAACAAAGGTTTTCTAGGTATACTGCAATTTCTCACTTGGAAATAGTCACTCCTTTTTTTTTAAATTACACTATTTCAAGCTCGACAGTTCGTTTAAATGAAAGCGAGCGCTTTTTTAGTGGATCGAAATAATTAAGCACACCTAATCTTCACGGCTTTTTGCTAACTTTTTGCTCGGTAGTCGCGTGTGCATCTGACCTAAGGCAAGATCCCAAGGCGCGCCTGTTTTCCAAAACAGAAAAGAAAGTCTTGAAGCCACCGTATAACATAACTGTAACGTTTCTTTGCCCCTTTGCCTCAAATTGCAACGTTCGTTGTGCCAATTGCACTTGCATCTTTTGCCCACTAAGTAAAATCTGTCTGCGTCATTGTGTCCTAAGCAAACCCTGACAAGATTCTATGAGAAGTTGTGACCCAAGTTATTGCAATATCCCCTCTTTTTCGGTTAACCATTAGATACGTGTAGAATGCACATTCAAATTAATCGTAATTAAATTTCCGAGACAGATTTTCACTTGTGGTCGAATTTTACCGCATTTGTAGATGGCGGTTAGATCGTCTGCCATGTTGCCAAAACAACCACACAAGGTAACACGTCTGTTCCACGAAGCTGCTGTGCTCCATAGTGGACCAGTGAAATATATAACGAAAACAGCTGATCGCAAACTGACGACATGCAGTAGCGCTGGAAGTGACTGTTTCATGCGAGTGAAGAATTTTTAACTAGGAATATGTGTAGGCGCTAAGTCAAAGTTTGTCTTGCGTTTTTATCAAGGACTAAAGTTTGTGCTATGTTTCATCATTATAGCCAGCGGAACTAAGTGCTGATGGAGGACATTGACATGAACGTCGACTCTATTGGGATACTTAGAGATGACATGATGAGAGAGGCGGCAGACAGCAGCTGCGAATTAGCTAACCGAGGGCCGGTGAACTTTGCTTTAAAATGGCTAAACTTCTATATTACAACCGAAGGATCGTGTGTGGCTGTATACGACGAACAGAACCTAACGCCGATAGCTTCGCGAAAGCTCCTCAATAGCCAAACTTTACATGGGCTCCGAGCGGTTCCGAATACATCGACCGATGCGGGAACGGAACTACAAAGCGAGTTTCTTGCTTTTGGCGGGCGCTTCTTCACGCGGGTGACATTTCGTATCGAAATCGAAACGATGCTTGTTGATATCATCTACAATTCGCCAGTTTATGCTCTCGGGGACTGGATATGGGACTTGCGCACATTTATGGACGGGTCACAAGCGGCCCTGTTAAGCCACAACCAAATGGTGTACTTCAACAGACAGGATCAGCTACCGTTTTCCGGAGAATGCGGACCAGACACTATCGAATACAGGCTTTGCGCAGTTCAATGCATTCTCTATTCGGGCCAGATTATCGGTTCCCGTCCTGACAAGCTGAAAGTTGCAGCTGGCACTGTTTTCAACGAAATTCTTATATGGGACGCACAGACGGGTCAAGTTTTTCATGTGCTGAAGGGTCATCAGGGAGTGATATTCTCAGTAAATGTGTATCTGAATCAAGGCCTCATCGTGTCCACGTCCGATGACCGCAGTGCAAGAATCTATCGCATAGAGAAAGGATCGTTTGGTGGAACAAATGAAAATCTATCAGAAGCCACAATCATGCATGTCGCTGCACTGTACGGCCACGGCAGTCGTGTCTGGCGGGCGGCCCTCATGCAGAAGAACCTGGTGACAGTGGGTGAAGATGGCTTTCTTTGTCTCTGGGATAGCTTCTCGGGAAAGCTCTTGGGCCGACGACAGGTTCCCGGCGGGGGTAGCGTAAGCTCACTTTTAGTTAGTGGTGATCAGGTGATACTTGGAGGTATCGCGGGCTCGTTGAGTGTAATCAACATTAAATCGGTCACCTTAACCGGCTTTCCCAAAGACTCAACTTGGACCATGCCGTTAGTTCCGAAGTTAGGTGCTGTCAAGTGTATCAGCATTGACAGGGGCAAAGTAGTGGTGAGCACGACGTCTGGCAACTATTTGCTGAGCCAACTTGGCACAGAGCTTCATAATTGGGAACATAACTTCTATTTTAAGGAATGCGAAGACTATAATGTCGTCGGCCAACATTCAGGCTTCCTATTTACGGCGAATAAGCACGGCTCCGTAGCAAGTTTTGCCGTGGCCGATCAGCTCGTTATTTGGGATAGACAGAGAATGCATGAAGGACGCATTTACTCGTTGATCTGCTTCGGCAATCCGTTTTCAGGCTACACTCAGGTGTTGTCAACGGGCTTCAGCGGAAACATGTTTGTGATGCGTTTCTGCAACCGTCAAAAAAGCCTAATCAAAATTAAGTCGTTGGTCCTGCCTATTGGTAGTGAACGCTGTGCAACGTGCGCTTTACAGATATCTATGCACCGAATTCTGGTCGGTGATCGCCAAGGCAACATATTCCTCTATTCGCTAGATAGAAGCGCTCGAAATACTGTGCTGTCGTCTCTCTTCAACCTTCATGGCAAGTATGGCACGACGGACTTGAAACGAGATAGTGAAGACCGAATACTGTCATCCGGTCGTGACGGAAAGGTCTATGAGCTCGCATTGCAGAATGACAGCTTGCTGTGTCTGCGTGTATTCTGGCAACATCCGACCATCGAATGGATTGGGCGCATTCTACCGTATAAAGATCGACTTTTGCTAGCGTGCTATCAGTCAGGAGACTTTTTATTGCATGATGTCGAGAGCGACTACACGTTGCTATCGATGGCTACTGGAGGAGGACACCGTGCTTGGGACTGCGGTATCGATAACGATCGTTTTTACTACGCGCGGGCCTACAAAAACAGTGTGCTTGTCGATTCAGTGAGTGTTGACGAACGCTTGGCACATGTTCTTAAAGCTCCCGTTCACACAAAGAAGATCAACTGTACCGCAACCCTATGGCATCTTGATGATAGAGACGTTGTCGTCACTGGTGGCGAAGGTAATCTTCTGTTGATATCTGTCATATCATCATTTCGAGTCATTCGACCAGCCGTTCGTTTGTATGGACATATCTCTTCAGTAAAATGTGTGGCCGTTTGTGATTTTTTCACGGATAAATTGCTGGTCAGCGTCGGCGGTCGAGGACAACTAATCGTGTGGTGGGTCAACAGCGACCTATCGGTGAAAATGATGGACAAAAATTTCATTTGGAATACCGACCGAACCGAGGACAAACGGAAACCATGGAAAAATACCTCGAACAAGGTGAAGAACGAGGCCCTGACACGCTACATGTCGGTAACTGTCCGACCCGAGGGAAACATGAAAAAGACGCCTCGATTTCACATTATAGCCGTTGGTTCGGACACTATTATCCGCCTATTCAGCTACAGTATAGGCGAAAGTATTGAACCGACAACAACAGTCGATGGAGGTGAGTTCTGCCAACTACAAACAAGATGGCTAAGCGAGACGACATTTTTAGCCGCAGCGACGGATGGACTCCTCAAGTTGTACAACGTTACACAGAACAAGCTAGTAACGCCAACAACAACATCGACAGCGGCTCTCGAGGCCAGCTCGAGTACGGATACCACAGAAAATTCGACAACATCAGCAGCCGCAACGCCTCCGAGCGTTTCAGTAAAATGTATGGGCTCGGCTTCTGCGCATCAATCCGGAGTGAACGCTCTGGACGTTCGAGGCTCATTGGTGGCTACCGGGGGAGATGACAATGCAATTACTCTGAGTAGAATTACGCACAGTGGCTCGGTAACGGCAGTCGAAGTGATATGTCGGGTTGTCAACGCACACGCCACTCAAGTAAGCGTTATTATTGTACTAAAAATCATTTTTATCATATACGGTTCTTCTACAGCTTTGACCGCGGTAAGCTGCGCTATAATGGCGCATATATGAGCGCACGTCTTTAATATGTGTACGTTATTTCAGCATATTATTGTATTTTCTACCAAAAAATAGCTCGACAAAGTTTTTCTAATTACTATTTTTGTTTTAAAAAAATATCGCTACGAAGTGTGTGCAAGACAGAAAATTGCTGATCCATAGCTGATTCCAACACATTTTAAGCATTAAGTACGTGATATCATCTATTAAAATCTTGTGTATTGCGCGAAATAATCGCAGATAAACAACAAATACTTTTTAATTAAATTCTTAACAAGTGTCACTCTTTTCTTTAAACGTGCTATTTTTAAAACGATGCTTAAATCGCCTCGCTACAGGCTATAATCCTATTGAAGATTAAAGTTTTGATGGCATATAAGCCTTCTAAGGAAGATCTGTACAAAGTGCCAGTCTAATCTACATGGCGAAGTAAGTACCACTTAATTCTTCGAATTGTCATGACTAATTGCTCTTCGAACATGTACTATTTAGATAACCGGTGTGCTGTGGGTAGGTGATTACCACCTGCTGTCAACATCCATCGATCAGCGTGTTACACTATGGAAACTTCTAGACGGTAAGAGCTTGGAGCCACAATGGACGAAAATGACGGCTGTCGCAGATGTGGCTGGTTTCACCCTCTTCGCTGAAAATCGCTACGTATTGATTGTGGGACAAGGACTTGAAGTGATTTCTGTCACTGGTAGGCATACGCTTTTTAATACAATTGTGCTTCTTCTTTTTACGATGTAGAACCTTATCTAACTGTTTCACCTATTTATTTACAAGTTGTAGGACGTTTTCGATAGTCTAGACAAATTCGTATTATATGTATGTAAACAGAAAATTGATATTCGTAGCAATTACAACTATATATTTCCGTTTATTATCAGATAAACATTTTATCACAACAATATTGTACAATCACAAGCAAGATGCCCCGAACAGTTATTATAATTGACAACCCTAAAGAAATGGTCCCGATGCAGCAACCGTGATAGCTGTTTTATGGAAGTATAAGCTTACGGAACAATCTGTAAGTACTATTGATAGTAGGGTGTCGAATATGTGTAATTGTTTCTTTGAATTATGGCTAACCGTAATATTGGTGATATGATTTTTGTTTGTTTATTTATTCCAAACGAAGAAGGTGGCAGCGAGGCGTTGTAAAAACAGTGCCTGGAAGTTTTACCAGTGCGCGGTTCGAGAGCAGCCGCTGCAATTATAGTTCTGGCAAAGCAGTCACTGTTGGCGCGCGAAATGTCGACCTCGCGATCCGCCATCTCTTTGCTAGCAGACGATCACAATATCGTAGCTAGGGTAAACAGGTGAGTGTAGAAGCCCTTTGACCTGCTCAAACAAAAAAAAAAACAAGGAGTACATGCTCATTCAGCGTGTTCGACAACTGAAATCATCACTGTAGCCCAGATATGTGTATAACATTTCACTAAGCATAGAACTGAAGTGATCCGTACAAGCTGTGGAATGTCACGGGTGTGTGTACTCGACCCAAGACTACTATATGAAGGTTTAGGGCCAATTTTTTTTTACTTAGACTAACCCACCATTAGTAAAATTCCTCATACAAACTCATACAGTTCAAAGATTTTATTAGACGTCGCAATCAACAATTCGAAAACGATGGTCTTAGCCAATTCACTTATGTTTTTAGATTTGAGAGAGATGCTCCTTGGTTGCTATTTCAGGCGACAGTATAGCAGACTGAATCATGTGTTTATTGGGAGCACTTTTTTTTTTGTAAAATTGCACATAAATAAAGCTCAATCGCTCGATTTATAGAGATTTAAACTTTTCAGAAGACTTTCGCTTTAAATCTCGAAAAACTTGTTGACCTGTTTTATTCATATTATTTTTGTTAAAGCAGGCATGTTTTGTCAATAAAATCAAAATAAAACTTTTTCGTAGGAAAGAAGATGTTAAATGTTTTAATACAGTAAGGAAAAAAACTTCCACGCATTAGTTAGAAGAGGTGATCAATGCCGGTGAGAGAGTCGCAAAGAGTAAGTGGCTTCTGGACTTGTAGCCTCACGAAAAAGATCCACTTTTTAATCGATTGCTTCAACGTTGTTCAGATAAGATTTTCCCCCTTAGCGGACAGATCACTGTGGATAGATTTTAGGTCTTCTATACGTAAATTTCCTAGTTTATCGAATTTATTTTTGACAGCTACAGTTACATCTGCTTAATCTTTTTGGTGCGTGGCGAACGATGTGTTCAAATGGCGTATCATCCCGTGGTGCCCTTATTGTACTCGAGGGCCTCGATCGCGTGGGCAAATCTACTCAGTGCTTTCAGGTTGTTGAAAAATTAAACAAAATGGGAAAACGAGCTGAAGCTTGGAGGTTCCCCGACCGAACTACGCCATTAGGCAAGGTTAGTTTTAATAGCAATTTCTACTCAGAATTTGAATAGGTTGTCGAAGGAAATCTTTCAATAGTGCATTTATTATCTTCAGCATATGCCAACGTATGTTACGAGTAATACCAACTGGGGGTTACAATCAAAAGCAATGTCCACTTATTGTAATAACACCGTAAATCAATTATACTATGTACCCTGGGTGGTGTTGCAGGTAATTGGGGATTATTTACTGAACGCAACAGATATGGATGATCGCTCGATACATCTGCTTTTTTCAGCTAATCGATGGGAAAAACGTGCAGAAATGTTGGACAAACTGAAAAAAGGTTCGTATAAAGGTAACCTTTTCTTTGCCTCTTCAGTAGAAATTTTCAATAGAAAAATATCAACGAGCGTGGAACTGAACGGCCAAAAATACTGGTTCACAAGGTACAATGCAATATATTATAATTACCCATATCTAATTGACTGCGAAGTACATTTACAATAAGTGAAAAATCATTGAAGCATGTGTACATATCATATATAAGAGACCACGCTCTGCAAATTTCTCAGGTCTCGTCAAGAAATTACGGACATTATTTTGGATTAATTATAAATTATTAAGCCTCAGCGAAACTTTGAAAATAGGAGATTCTATGGGATGTAAAAATTATGCTTCAATTTTATTGTAGGATGATTTTATACAGTCGTTGTTCGGTATTTGTAGTTTCTGATAACGGTAACTTTTTTGATGTATAATACGTAATGCAATAACAAGTATCATTATAACAAACGATAACCCGAACGCATTGCTGATCTTATCATATTCTCCGAGGAAAAAGACAATTGTGTTAAATATATTACCTTTTCTTTGCCTAATAAAGCTACTTTTGGCTTGAAAGTACAGGTATGGTGATTGTCGTGAAAAACGTATGCATACACGTATTTGAGTATGTCTTAAGAACAATAACTCGAAAAGCGAACAAATGCGGCATGAGAAGTAAACCTATGAAAATAATCACGTTACTTCTATTTCACCTGTATAAAAACTCGCAAAAGATGATCAATTACAACTATATGAGTGTTGATAATGTTTCTTGTCTCTACTTTTTGTGCATATAGGTATTACATTGGTAATTGATCGTTACGCGTTCTCCGGAGTAGCTTTTTCGTCAGCTAAACCGGGTTTGTCGATCGAGTGGTGTCGCCAGCCAGATGTTGGACTACCGAAACCTGATCTCGTGTGTTTCCTTCATGCGAGCCAAGAAGTGTTAAAAACCCGTGGAGGTTATGGAACTGAGCGTTATGAATACGAAAATTTCCAGGCGGTTGTTGCTGAAAGGTAAGATATTATCATTATTTCAAAAAGAATACTTTGTCCTAGGTTACGGTGCATATTCTCATGTGTGAAGTCGCATATTTTCTCAGTTTCTGAAGTTCTGCATTATAGAAGCGGTAACGTCAGGTTGACAAGCATAAACGAATGGTGGAACTCAAGATCCTAAACCATAACCTCTATATAACTCAACTTTTATAGTCAGTATTTTGATATGAAACTTCGTGTTTTTTTTGTATAGAAGCTTAGTATCGTATAATCTGGTTTATCTACTGATGCTGATCCTAATAAACTCTGTTTTCCTGCAGATACCTCGAACTGGTGGACGATACATGGGTTTTGGTGGACGCTACAAGTACGACTGACGATATTACTAAAAACCTTCTTAAAATTATTCAGGAAAAAACTATACATCTTCCTGAGGAGATTGGAAAACTTTGGCTTGATTAGCATTGACGGATGATTACTGAGCAGTGACAACGAGCAAGCTTCTATAGATGCCTTAATAAGCGTATATATAATTAATATCGAGCTTAAGAAATAATGCAGTAGGTGATCTTAGTTTAATATAATTAAAAACACCGAAAACAATAGTAGGTGAAAACATGTATTGAAAGAAAAGTGCTGTTTTCGTACCGTAGTGAGGTTTTCTGATGGCATCTCAGACAGTACGTGTTATACCAAGAATGAGTGCGTATCAATTATCCATATATTTTCATGTCAGGCGAATAGCCTTTCAACTGGAGTTCGGAAGTGCTAATGGGGTGCGATACCGCCAAAGAATAGTTTCTGCTATATGTTTCGCATACTTTCTTTGTAAGTGCGTTTGTGGGATGTAGGCTGAGCAATCCGCAATTATAGGCGTTATGCAGATGTGGACATGAGTTTTTGTATGCGGGTTCTTGTATTCGAGGGGCTTCAATATTTCTTAATGGGGGCTGGCGTTTGTATAGATTTACTTTGAGACTAATTCACATAAAGTTTCTACTTTTTCGATAAGGGCAGGCATATTTATTGACGTCTATATATATAATCAGTAACATGCTTTTATATATCGTCCTCATCACGAAAGGTGTATGAACTAACTAGTAACTGACAAAGTAAAAGTTTGGATATTGGCTATAAAGGACATGCAACTTAGTCTGAGCTGGTGCTATGAACGTCGTTGTATAAAGTATAAAGAATATATTCGTAACTTATGCGTCTATAGGTGGAGTTTTTGGGTATTTGACTTTTAAACGCTGCGTTGGGGTAAGATAAAAAAAATCTGGCAGCGGTCGCTGGCAAGATTTAGTCAAAACAAGCAGCATTTTTCGGCACATCAAAAACATGACTTTCTTTTTACTTGAGCATTCCTAAGGAACAATACAATGCAACACAAAAATACGGCACGATCCGAGAAGAATTATACACGTATATACAGTTTTTTTTTTCGCAACATACTAAACTTACGTGTACAGTAGTGTATGTGTCGCCAATGACAGGTACCTGTATGAATAAAGTTTAAATATTTTTTTGCTTTAATATTGTATTACGTTTCGCTCTAAAAATTCTCAAGCCAACTTAATCCGCGTTCTATAAATCTGTATTCAAATGGTTTGTTTAGAAAATTCTATTGCCAAGCTTGATTTGTTGGCAAGTATATCATTACGGAGTTGTTCTTACTTTGTGCATAAGATAGCCATATATGCTTCGATATACGGTGTTCTGTATATATAAAGCTGCCAAATAGGCAGAAGGCTTTTTTTAAGTATTAATAATATTAACGATGGTATGCAAATTTCATGTGTAGAATTCTGAAATCAGTTTCCGTCGTGATTTGCTTTGGCGTAGCAGATAGCGCGTTTTTTGTTTTCATATACAAAATATAATATTTAAATTCAATAGTTGATTCGTCTAATATACTTCAAGCCTCAACTCGCGTAATCTCGAAGTTAGCAAAGTCAAATTTCATCAGAACAATGTAGCGAGCCACATCTCTTTATTTACTGCATTATCCTTGACAATATTTAGGTGAACAGCAGTAATTTATTAAAAATAATGCTTTGAGCAGCTATACTGCGGTTACGGTTAGTAGTTGTTTCCTTACTTAAATTGAAAAATTTCCTTTCTTGAAGTACCAATCATTTCAACGATTATCTTATGTAATTATACGTTTCCTGGACTAAACATCCGTGGGACCCCCATGTATAGGCGTTGTTTGTTTGATCCATCAGTTAGTTTTTGAATGCCGTCATAATTTATATTATCTGAATATCTATCTAATGCTAAACTGACCAGTATCGCTCAGTAGTTATGTTGGTTTAATGCATCCAGAAGCCGTCTATAAATTCGTGATTGGTTCGGTATATTAGCGAACTTTGTATTCTGATTACCCTTAGATGCAGCCGAAATGATCTACAAACTGCTGTATTAGGAGTTTCAAATAGTTCATCAAGTAGCTGGCGAGGGAACATGGCTTTCTAGTATTAAAGGACATAGTAGTTCAGCTGCAGATTCAGGAAATTAAATCTGCATTAGTCTTCTACCTACATCTGTGAGTAAACTTACAAATTACTTCTCGATTTGTTCGTCCCCATGATAACCTTAATCAGTTTCGGCATGCACTGTCGGGTTCGTTTTGTTGATATTGCTCTATATGCGCTCTTGTGGTGGGCATTTAGGGTCCGTGCGTGAGAAACCTTAGAAGTGCAGAGATGCTGATACATATATCTGTATATATATATATATATATATGAAAATTACTGGCTTCATAAATACTTTTTAAATGCACACTTTAATTGTGAATTTTATTTGCGAATCGTTTAGAGGACGTTCGATCGGTGAAGCTTTCTAAATGCTGCAGTTACGTGCTTGTCAATATTTCGCGTGGATAAGTTTTACTATCTAATGAACTATATTGATTTAATATGCAGTGAAGCATGAAAAAACGTTGTATTACATATCATATCTTCACGAAAAAATATTTTTTACCGCTAAACGGATAAGCAAAATAATTGTTTTATTTAATGATAACTATGAGTCCATGCTAAAGTAACAGGGACATCAATGTTATAATGATGTACTTTTTCTTTGCCTGAATTGTTTTAATTGATTAACATTTGACTCAAATCAGAGCACAACTGTGATTTGGTTTGTTACACAAAAAACTCGCATACGCGTAAAGATTTAACTAGCACCGGTAAATACGATACGTACGCGTTCTTGCTCGTCGTTCAGCTGTGTTCAGCTACTATTCTAGAAAAAATAAGGGGACTTTCTAGCAGAAACTACTTATAATAGAAAGTTTCCACCCGTATAGAAATTTATATGCTGGGTAGAGCATCGAACAAACTATAAGAAATAATTAGAAATCTAGATCGTTGTAAATTTGTAGAACTTTATTGAGCTCTCATAGGCTACACATTGGCTAGTCTCTTAATACAAGCAAGAAATATTCGTTTCCTTGACGTGATTTTCAAGCTACACATGTCTTGGCCTGTTGCGTAATTTAAAATGTAGTGTTGAAAAGTCCTAAAATACAATTGAACACCGTAATTGTCGTCGCACCCAATAATTGTAATAAAAATAGAGAGGCTAATGCACCAGAATTATCGTACTGGCAAAGTGAACTGCAACGTTTATTAAAGTTTCTGGCTACTTGTCCCATTATTGGATATTGGAACGTTTATTAATCTCTTAACGCAATGTATTCAGAACACACGACACGGAACATGCGTCGTGACTGCGAACGCTAGACACGATGCAGCGATGAGTAGAGAAAGAAATTATTGAACAACGCCAATTCTTGATGCTATAACATTATACGAAAATACTTTTATTGATCTTTGGAACTGTTTTCGTTAATTTTTTGTCAGTTTTGAACTTCGTTATATACATATATTAATATAGGGCTACATACTAGGGCATCATTTATAGCTTCACGTCCAATTTTGTTAGGTTGTTCTACTGGCAGATTCTGTAGGAGACAGGACCACAAAAATGTAGAATTTACTACAAGTTATATTCTTCCTTTTGTAGATAGGTAAACGTCATGTGCTTTCACTACGTATACCTCTCTAACGCCAATAATAAACATTCAATTGCAGCCACTTAATTTCTACGCATTAAACAAGTACGTTGTGCGAAGTAAAAAAATACACAAAACGTGAAACCATAGAACAATGAACAACGCAATGATTACGTATCGCGTGCATATTGTAGGTAATATTTGTTATTCTGTAAACCTATTTGATGTAGCCAGTTCAATTAACAGTTACGTGTACTGTAGTTATATACGTATATGTATGTATATATATACGTACATATAAAAACACAAGTCGCAAACAATATTAACAAGGAAAACGAAAGGCGATGTTTTAACTTATGAACGATATGTTTATATGTTACTAAACTAAATATCTGGTGTTTATCTCATTGCCCCCTTGTAATGTCCAGGTAGATTTTCGTCTGTTTTCGAGTCCACTATGTAACCTATTTAAACCTACTCAACCAACGTGGTTGGTTAAATAAGTTTCTTCGCGACTTGGGGTTAACTGAAGTCTCAGCGATTGGTTGGATCTACGAGCAATCCCGAAAATCATTTGTCAAGTGGCGAAAGAACTGCTTATCAGAACTCGATGTACGGGTCATAAATGAGGCAGACAGGTAACAGTGGACATCGTTTGCCGTGGCATTAATTATAGTGAGAGTACGATGCAATTCATATAGCAGAACGCGCTAAATTTAATTAAAGCAACGAAATGGGTGTAACATTCCAATGAAGCGCAGCAAAGTAGGTAACAGATTGGATTGGGTAAGTTGCTGTGAAGGTACCGGAGCAATTACAGCAGGAAGACGGGGTCACTGAAACAAGGTAGTTACCACATTCAGCTACAACGGGGCGTTAGAATTGGTAATATACGTGTCGAAGATTCGTCGGTACAGTGTAGTTTCCTAATATTCCTCTTTCTTTTATTTACTCGTGTATAGATATTTTAATTGAAAAAGTAATTATGATAAATACATTGTTTCCTGTACAGTAGATATTCGATATCAGATAGAACGAGCCACCTGTAAATAGTGCAGGTTTTAGTAAAAACGTAATACATCTTAGAAAGCAGAAAAGAGGACTTCAGAAAATAGGTTTTTTTATCCGGTAGTATATACTTTTATAAAGTATACACTACCGGATTTTTCGGGAAACGATAAAAACACGAGATTTAATAACATTTTAACCATACAAAAACGGAAATGTATACATTTATCTTACTAGTAAATCACCGTATTGTGTATTAGTGAGCTAATTTTAATACGTCTACTATTAGCTGAAACCGATTATTTTTGGGACGCTTTATCCCCACAATAGTCGATAAATATGAAAGTAAGGCGATTAAATTAGTTGTAATGTGATCTCAGCGTAGTACTTTTTTTTTTTTTTTACTTAAAGCAAAGTTGATTTATGATCTGCCGAAAGCAAGCATGTAATGCCTATCTGTGAACAACTACAAGTAGAACTAAAATTAAGGTAGTGTTTGGCTAAAGCATCAATAGAATAAGCGCAAAAATTGGTCAAACCGGAGTCACGAGGAACCTCATAAAAGATGGAAATAGGCTTTTTAAATGATTCCCTTGAGAATGATATTAAAGAAAATAAATACATATCATGAAATTTTTACAAGCAGCATGGTCAGGAAAAATTCAGCCATATTTTGTGTCTATGTTCCATAAAACGTTTTTAATTGGTGTTTTTATAAGAAAATGCTTACCTAGCAATTCTATCGGAAATAAGCGCCGGATTAGTTTTATTTACCTGTCTGTACTTGCAGAGTTGCAGTTAATAAATTGTAGTCATGAAACGCACTACTCATCTGCTAATTTTTCTATTACCGAAAAAAAAAGAATGCCATCTTCCTCCAACTCAATCTTAAATACAATTTACGACGGACTGGCTGTATTCTCTTGAAGTTTTTATGAATAGGCTTAAATAGAATATTGAATTCCAAATGGATTCGTAGCGACAGCACACGTGGTTTTCGTAGACAAATAGACATTGGACCTTGTACTCCAAAATCGTGTGAAATTGATGGCTGGTTCTCGATCAGTGCTTCATAGTGGCTTAGCGCAACATCAGCCATCACGAGTGAAGAAGGCATTTTTACATGGGCTTTGCCTCGACATCTGACCGTCTAACCTGAAAGCAGTAATTCAATAGCATAATTGACAACAAGATAATCAGTAACGTAATCCCGGCATCCTTAATCTTGTCTGATTAGCTATAAAACTTGGGCTAGTTTTACTCATGAACCTAACTTACCCTGAATTAGATTAATGAGCTTTTTTTAAGGTTGGTTCATTCCACCTATTAGTCTTCAGCAAACATTGTAATACATAAAATTAGAACTTCCACAAACATTATCTTCTTCATACAGTTTTTGTCAGTCATATTACAGCGAGACACTAAAAGACAATTGAAAAATTTCAATCAGACCCTTATATTGCTTCGTACCCCTGTCAAAATTATAACCACGCTGTTTTCATACGAATGTTAGCATCCGCTAGATCTGTTCTGAAGTGAAATCATAGGAAAATGGTCATGTAAAGAGTTCAACCTGTGCACACCAATGACAGAATATTATAGCAGGAACTAGAAAGTGTCGGAAATTGAACACGAAGTTGATTCATAGAATTGGGTTGTAGAAGGAAGCAGCGTCGAAGCAGTTGTGGAAGAAACACAAAGGGCCAATGAGCGTTCATCGGAGGCAAGAGTCACCAATCCATCGTTTGTTACGCTCTTGTGCTGCTGCTGTTGCTGTTGTGGTCGTTGTTGCCGCCGTTGAAGGCCAACTGGGTGCATCTCGGATCTTTAAGGCACGGTCGACACGTGCAGAATGGTGTTAGCCATACGTATAGCAGCAGAGTTCTTTAGGAGAAATCCTGTGCGTTCAACTTTTAGATAGATTTACCATAATCGTATTACGATATGTGAAACGTTGTTCAAGTATACAACCAAATACCGATTTAATGTAAATATGGGCGCACACTGTTTTGCAAATCAATATCTTACAAAAAGCTTCGTCTTGCCGAAAATTTCGTAGTAGCCCTTCACTAGCTTGATCTATCTATCGATGATCTATCCTGAGTCTATCGATGAGGCTGGTCGCCGCATCCCTAAAATAATTCGGTGATAAGATATAATGCTAATAATAGCATAACTTGTATAATGAGAAGCTCGTTAGCAACCAAGATGTATGCGTACAGACATTGAGATAATGCTGAAATTAGCATATACATTAGCCGTACATTACTTGTTATATCTTCATATAAAAACCGAAAATGTAAAAATAAAAAATAATGATAATAGTGAAAAACATGCGTATAACGTGCACGGTAGCTCGGACCGATAAGGCTCGTTAAAAGAAAGCAAAAAGGTTCTTCTTCTTTAAATCCCGCCAAATACACATATTGTGGATGAGAAGTTGTAGCAAGTACCGACCACACATTTATACTACCTAGGTGGCGCTGTCGTGATGAGCCATCGAATAAAATTGTCCACGTAGCTAGGAAACTGTCGAGTCACGTTTAAGGATGTTTCCGGAATAAGCGCGCCTTGCGATTTTAGTAAGGGCGCGCAGTCGAAGGTATCCTCACGCTGGATCGAACTGCCGCTGCTATTTATCTGCTAAGTGAAGATACGCCCATTTCAAACAAAACAAAACAAAACAGGCAACGATTATTTATCCTAGCAGTCGACAAACTATCGCTACTGACCGAATAACATACGATTTAACATGGCAGAATTAGAGCGATTGTGTATATGGTTGTTGGCTCTCCCTTTCGGTGGGAAATGTTACCCTTATGTTGGTTTTTTCTGCTTAAGTCGTATTGTATTAAACGTAACCGATTCTCACGCAAATACTGTAAACATGCTAAATCTTGTGGTTTAGTGACAGTTTAGCGTACTTACTAAAACTAGGTAGATATAAATTATGACACTTTAGACTAAAGTAAATTAGGTTTCTTTTGTTTGAAAAACGAAGGGTTTTTTTCCATGAACAGCACACACAAAAATCAATTGATTGTAGAGTTGGCTGGGTAGTGTGAGAAAGCGGTAAAATAAAGCAAAACACTACATGAAATTAATATCGCATCATAACTGGTAACAACTCGTTACCCGCGAGATATTAAAAATAGCACCACCACAATTAACAAGGAGAACCTCTTCCTTCGACAAATGGAACAAGAACAAAGTTTTTTTTCGAACACCGCGACCCTTTCGGACGATAGGCAGCCTAACAATTATGTACGTTCACCAAGACCTATATCAGCAGCACATAAGTAGACACCACCGAACCGAGAAGCATGTCTAAGTGCGGTTCGTTATTCGACTCTGCAGTTTGCGTAGAGCAAGCATCTCGCAATAATTATTTCTTGTGGCGTAAGGTTATCTCCTAGGTACTTACCTCTAAACTGGATAACTGAACGAAAACTTATATACGAAATGAAGTTATCTCAGTTGGCTGTCAATTGTTTAATTGATGATTAGGGCACGGCTGCGTAGAAACGAGGCAAGCTGACGGCTATAGGGTGAATTTGCCTTACAAGCAATCTAACACACGTATCTGGCGATGGATGCAACGGGACTGATGGATCAGGGAGACTGCCCAAACTACTTTGGCGCATCCGGACGCTTCTATTAACAATCACGTGGCATAGGACCGATGGATGCCAGGAAATGAAGCAGATACACCACGACACAGCAACAAAAATTCAGAGAAAAAGAACAGAAAGTAAAGTCCTAAATATCAGGAACGACAACAAAACAGATGTACACAGGACTAAGTTTTCGATGCAGAAAAGAAATAATGATCATCTTTTTCGACTGTTTTCCTTCAAATTCCTCTGTCAACTGGTGTTGTGAAAGTGTTAATGACTTGTACTACGTAGCGTTCGCAGATCTTATAGATCAAAAATTTGGAAATATTTACGATAAAAAGCAAAGACACGAAATAATTCCGCAAAAGCTTCTAAACACACAGCGCGAAACAATATTACAATGAACTTCAGAGGCACGAGGGTTAATGATAAGGGCATACATGGCTATCCTAATAAACGAACTATTATCTAGGTGTGCTGTTTAGCTCGACTTTTGTCAAGTTGGGTTAAGGTTAAGCCAATTCAATAGATATTTGTACGTCGAATTGGCCTAAAATTTATTCATAATATATGATTTTTGCCAATTATTTCCATCGTTGTTACTTTCCGCAGAACCTGATGATTATACTGCCATTTTTTTGCGACTTACTATTGATTAGCACTGACGTTCATTATTACGACACGGCAGGAGGTCAGAGTTATAGTAATAACATTAAAAGCAAATAGGCGCAAAAACTGTCGTTTTATTGCCTCAGTACGGAGCACGCTGCAGGGTCACAAAGTATAAGTGAACTGCGTATTGGTAATGTGCTACCTGTAGCTTCCCTATGTGCACAGCGTCAACATTTTTTAAAGCATGTAACAATGAGGTTAGTCAGAGGGCACTACCGCCGTACCAAACGATACGTAATAGCTTTAACCTCCTTTGGCCGATATTAATTTGTTAATAACATGCAGTAACTTTCTTGCACCTTTACACTTCTCTCACCTGAGCAACATTAAAAAACACTTCAGCATTGTGTAAGCGTTTATCGCTCGACCACTGCCGAAACCGTTCGTCGAGTTCCTTACGGCGAATCATCTCCCCGTCTAACACTTTTTTGGTTCTCTCCAACTTTGCCATCAGTTCATGAATTAGGATTTTTTGCTGTTTAATCGTTTCGAATGGGTCAATGCGAATCAGACTCGAGGGATTTGTTCCTGTAGCGTTGTCACCTGAAACAAATGCTTACATCTTTGAGCTATGATAGAACACATTGCATTTCTCAATCGACCAATATAATTACGTCAGAACGAAAGGCATGACTCAAGGCAGAAACGGACCTTACTAGCAGTATATAACATTGTAAACGTGGCCAAATACGAATACCTATCGAGTGAAAAAAACGGAGAAGAGACGCTCGTTTTTTTCGTATGCTCTTGATATTCAAGAAAAGAGAGCTGCTTAATGAATAGGACAGAAGGGACAATACGATGTTACAGAACTGTTACTAGAGTTGACACAAAGACTAGCATATTACCGAAACTGTCAGTGAACACTGCATATAGACAAGCGTCATCGGGAAAATAGCAAAAGTACGCAACCTGTGCGAGGTAAAATGCGAGGCGAATAACGCAAGTCACATGCAGTTCGGTCCTCGTACACATCATCCGAAATAGGTTCATGCCGCGCATCGTATTGACTTATTACATCTGCATTATTTGTCTAGTTTGACCTTATTGTCAAAACAGAAATAAAAGCTAGGTGCATACCACATTTGTGTTCACAATTGGACTAGTCATTACGTTATTAGATCGTTATTAAAATAGAAAGATGTATAGAGCATGGAAAGTACTCGTAGCATCTAGCAGCGGATTGTTTTGTACCCAATAGTATCCGTTTTTGCTGTTAAACCTGTGGACTTCTAATCAATACGTATAGTGGTTATTGCAAGGTCGTACCGTTTTCAACGTCATTATGTTGTTGCTGGCGGCCTAGGCCTTGATCTCCGGGTGTGCGATTATTGCTAGTGTTTAAAGTAGCGTGACTCGGTGCGGTGTCGTCGTGGTCCATGACCGCAGCGAGCTTCATCAGCTTTAATCTGGCTGCCGAGGATGCTTGCTGTTCGGCCACGAACTGGGCTGTGGGACCGTTGAAGGTCTGGAAGTGCATGTCGAAATCGTTCGGTGGAAGTGTAAACAGATTGTGCATTGACCGAACTTCACCACCTGCGCCACTCTCACCGGAAGCCGTCACCGTCGTCGCTAGCGCCGTTCCATGCGCCACAGGTGACGCCGTCGGCACTAATGTTTTGGCCAGCGAACGCATGTTGTGCTCACGCAGTACCTCGAGGCAACGATCCACAAGAGGGCGGCTTGTTTTCTGGAAGCTGAGATGTTCCCGTGGTTGTTGCTGCTGCTGTTGCGTCGATACCTTTTCAGCCGTGGCGACAACTTGTTCCAGCTGGTGGCTGGTGTCGGTCACAAGTACGGAAAGCTCGGCCCGCTGGGAAGTGACTAGTTGTCGAAGGATGCTTAGCTCCCGCTGTTGACCGTTCAGCTCCCTCCTGATCATCAGCATTCCCGAACCCAGTTGCGCTATAGTTGATTTATGCTGCCGCACCAGAGGAACTATTCTCTCGGGTGTCTTCAATTCAAGTGTCTCCTGAACCTGCTCAAGAACACGGCGGTACTCATGTAGAAGATTGACCTCTCTGTTGGCCGCTTCCAGCTGCCCAGCTCGGTCGAGACTGACCTGTTTCATAGAGTCCAACCGGTGTTGGAGCTCGCGAATACTTTGTCTATGTTTCGCGTCGCGCTCGTTCAGTTGTGCGTACTTTTGTTCGAGTGTTGCTTTTTCGGTGGTTAGTGCGCCGATCGAGTCCTTCAATGTAACGGTCTTCTCACGTAGATTCGCTAAATGTTCCTCAAGAAATGCAGTACTGCGACGTGATTCTGTTAGCTTCTCGTCGAGTTTCTTTTGGTCCTTATGGGCTGTGGCAACGGCGGCTAGACTTTCTTCAAGTTGAGTTTCAACTTTCGATTTAGCAGTTTCCAAATCTTCGATGATATGTCGTGCCTGGAGTAGTTTGTTTTGTGATTCTTTGAGGGAAACCTGAACCTTCGTTAGTTCTTCCTCAAGCGCAACCTTTTCTGTGCGAAGGCAATCGCCCAGGCTTTTTTCCGAGCTGAGCTCATCGCGAATATTTTCCGGTAAATTGATGCTTCCTTCGAATTGTTGCGACGTCAGACGTTCTCGGCACGCCGTCGAATCCTTTATTGTCGCAGCTTCTTCCTGCAGGATTCGTTGAGAGTCTTTTTTTGCAATTCGGCTAGAGAGTTCATCACGGAGTGAGTTTAACTGCTCTTCGTATTTTAATTTTAAAGCCAATGCTTCCCTTTCTGAATTAAGAAGTAACCCACGGGCAGTATCTAACTCTATCTGTAGCTCTGTTTGATATGAGGCCGCTCCGTCTGCCAATGAAGAAAGTTGTTTTGATTCCAGCTCGACTTTACTTTCCATTTTATTTAACTTGCCATTGAGTTCGTTTGCTTTATATTCAGCCGCTTTCAGCTTTAACTCAGTTTCACATTTTTTTCTAAGTGTGTCATCTAGCTGGGATTTCACGTATTTCAGCTCTTGTTGAACTTTCAGATATCCAGATTTAGTAATGCTAATCTCCCCCTCAGGCTGATTAGTAGTCGCAAAGGCTTCGTCTTTCCGATGGGTATCTTCTGAAAGTTGTTTGGCTACATATTTTTCTTGCGCCAGCATCTTTTCCAAATCCTCGATTCTGGTGGTGGCTTTGTAGAGATTGGATTCCATAGAAAGAAGTTTCACAGTGAGAACATCCACGTCGGCTGCCTTAGTTGCAACATCCTTTGATAAACTTTCACATTCGTGACACTTTATATTGTAACGTTCCGTCATAATGGAGAGTTCTTGTTGCATTTCCAGGGCTTCCCTCTGGTACTCTTCACTGTTGTCGTTTATTTTCTGCTTGAGGTGTGCGGCTTCGCCTTCGAGACGGATCTTCTCCTCTGCCAGTGCCTTGATGTGGTCATGATACGAGCTTACATCTTCGGTTCGTTCCGACAGAACAATCTTTACATTGCCGATCTCATCAACCAAGCGGGCGACTTCGGCCTCACGATCGTCCAGTTTTTTTTGGCATTCCTCGTACTGTGAGCACATCTCCTGCAACTTTCCTTCGAGTAGATCCATTTCGCTTCGGAGCACTTCGAGGGATTCGCATTTATTTTGCAAGCTTGTCTCGAGTTCCCCTTTGGCTTCGGCTGCGGCCTTTAGCTCCTGTTGGATATCGTTTATCTGTTCGGCTACTTTCGCCCTCTCACTTTGTAAAATTGATACGTTCTGTTGGAGCGACTGGACCCTATCGCCATATTTATTTTTGAGCGCATGGAGCTTATCCTCAAATCGCGCCATATCAGTTTGCTTCATGGCTAGAACCTTTGTCAACTCCTCAAGCTCTTGACACTTATCAGCATAGTTTGCCTCAGCTTGTGTGGTACGGCTTTCTAATTGAAGTCTCAGCTCTTTCCAGGATTTCTTCTCTGCCAGTAGTTCTTCGTTTTCAGCACCAAGTCGAGCTATTTCTCCTTTTAGCGCTGCTTGAGCTGCAGAGCCGCTTTGTGCGCTAACAGTTTCCTTCAACTTCTTACCAAGACATGCCTGTAACGCCTCTCGTTCACGATTAATACTTTGTATTTTGTCCACTAAATTAATAACCTTATCGTTATGTTGCTCGGAAAGGCCGCGTATTACACTTTCAGATTCCGTGAGCAGGTTTCGGAGACGTGTGATGTAGACCGCGTTGTCATCCAGTTCGTTTTGCTTGGCCGTCAAGTCGAGCGTCATTCGTTCAGTATCTGCCTTCAACTGCTGAAGCTCTTCCATTGCATCCGTATATGCACTTTGTTTTGCATCGAGATCAGATGTGAGCTTTTCGGTTAGAATCTGCAAGTTTCTACCGAATAATGTCGCATTTTCCAATTGATTCTGACGCGTCTCGAGGACGCGTTGTAAATCATTCATCTGATCGATTACTGCATTTCGTTCTATGTCACTGTGTTCCAGCTGTTTCTCAAGTGATTTCGTCTTTTCTTGGGCATCTCGCAATTCCTTAAAGACTTCGTCGACCCTTTTGGAAAGGGCTACCCACATCTCAGCAGAATCTCGAGTTGCGTTAGGTAGCAACGTACTAGAAAGTTTCTTTACTGTGGAGTCGGTAAGGGACAACTGATAGTTAAGCTGCTTGATACTCTCCTCGCTCGTATCAAGCATTTCGCGGACCTTTTTGTATTCTTCACCCTTCAGAGAGAATATTTTCTCCATCTCGTCGAACGTGGCTGTTTTTTCACTAAGTTCGTTTTCCAGCTGATAAATAATTTGGTTTTTCCCGATGAGTTTCTGTTCCTTATCTTCAATGTCTTTTTCAAGCTCTTCAATCTTCGTATGACATAAGCTAACTTGGATTGTCATTGAATTTAAATGCTCCTCCAGTACTGTAAAGTTTTCAACTTTTTGATTAAGTTCATCGAACTCTGTGATCTTGTCTTCAAGCCGACTCTCCAGATTACTGATGGTTTCATTCTTTTCAGCAATATTTACTTCATGTTGGGCTTCAAGTTCAAGACAGCGACGTTGTAATGCAGAAACCTCCTGGCTAGCATGACTAGCTTTTTCGAGCTGCGCTTCCAGTTGACGTACGTCTTCTTTCAACCTCTTAATTTGTTGGTCGTCGCTTTTATGCAGCTCTATCATGTTTCTTTCAAGATCAGCCCGTTCTACCTTCAGCCGTTCGATCGACGCAGACTGGGTTGCCAGAGCCTCCTCATAGCTATAAATGAGTATGATGACGTAACAATATTTTATTAATTTTTTTTTCTTTTTTTCTTTTTTCCTGATACTTTTCTGATAATTATCCAGTGGCCCCTTCTGGCGAAAATTTCCTAGTTAGAGTCTCTTTGCAAAGTGTTTTTCCCCTGTGTTGCATTTTTAAACAAATTGTAAACTAAAAAATGTTTGCTTTCGGCTAAAGAGAAATACGAAAAAGGGGATAACGATTTCGATCATTAACAAAGTCCGAAATCTGATTCCTTGAATTCGTGTGACTTCAAGGAATCAGAGGTACATGATTTCACCAGGATCGTTACTCGTAAATGCGTGCGAATAATGGTTACATATCTTAATTTCACTTATTCGCTAAATAAGACACCGGGCTTGTACACTATCGCCAATCAGAGAGAACACACTTACTTTTTAAGGCTCTCCTCATCTCGACTAAGTTGATTCTTAAGCTGTTCCATTGTGATCGCAAAGGATACTCCCTGTTCAGCTTCTTTTCGCGTTCGTTCCAATTCGATGCCAACATCTTCGAGTTGCTGTGTCTTCGATTGCACTAACTTCAAAGCCGCATCTATCATCTGAGGTATAAACTCAGAAAGTGAAAGGTCATGGTCCACTTTTATTTCAAGAGCATTGACGAACGATAAGCACACGGTTTTGGCGTCATTCTGTCGCTTCACATTCTCTTCATGTACTTTCGACAGCTCGTCTATTTCTCGTTGCTTGATCTCTGTAGATTCTAATATTTGCTTCTCTAGTGCTTCGATCGTTAGAGCCTTCTCTCGAAGAACATGCTCAAGATCCTGGTTTGCCGCCTTCATTTCGCTGGCAAGCTGCGCCATTTTTTGATCCTTTTCATCTAAATTCTTTTCGTTTTGTTGTTGAAGTTCGAAGATTACTCTTTCCAAAGAACTCTTCTCGACCCGCTCTTCTTCAAGGCTTTTAATTAGTGTTGCAATCTGCTGAGCCTTTTCTTCCAGAGCCATCTTCAGGCCCTCAGCCTTGCTGGAAGCTTCTTGAAGTTCTCCAGTCTGATCTCTCTGCTCAGTTCTGATAGCATTCAGTTCTTGTCTTAGGCGCTCAGTTTCGTAGGTAACTTCAGCAAGATTCCCCTCCAACGATGCTATTTGCTGTTTTAGGGTTTCACGATCTACTTCTACCGCTGAGAGTGCATTCTTCGCCCGTTCCAATTCCGCAATTTGTTCTTCGAAGATGCTAAATTCACTTTGTAGCCGCTCGTTCTCACGTTCAGCTTGCCGAAGACGCTGATTTAGTTTTCCTATAATTAAAAAAGAAGAAGCATAAAATACATTAATATTTGTTAATCAAAATTGCGGGTAGGCGTTTGACAATTCCAGTAAGGGCCGACCAAGTGGGACCTTTCCTTATAATTATGTGCGAAACTTATGCTTAACAGGACGGAACGAGAAAAAACAAGATACTCCATGCATGGTATATTAATGCTAACATTTACATTATTTTTAAAATGAAGTAACTCACAAAATAGCAAAATAACTTTACATATACCATTGCTTTCCGTAACCAGATTTTGTTCACACTTGAGCTGGTTTTCCAGTTCGACGATTCGAGATTCAGCGGCTTCAGTTTTCGTTTTAAATAGCTCTGTGCTTTCTTTAAGATTCTCATTTTCGACTAACGCCTTTTTTAGGACCTTTTGTATTTTTTCGTAATCCTTAAGCTTGGCATCTTTTGCACTGATCTCGTCTTGCATCTTCGCCATTTCCGTAGCGCTTCGATCACGCACCTCCACTCCTAGATCCTTGGCGAGTGACTCTGCATTATTTTTAAGGACTTCAACTTGTCGGCTGAGTTCTGCTATCGTCTGCTGTTTCCGTTCCACTTCGGCGTTCTTCGCAATGAGCTGTGATTTGGCGTGTTCATACCGCGCTGCTAGTGCCGTGATGTTTTCGTCCATTGCATCCAGCCGACTGATGAGAGCGCGCTCCTGCTTTGTCATGACGTTGTTGACGAAATCAGTAATCGTTTCGGCATTGAGCATTTGCTCTTGGTAGAGCTGGAGATTTTGTGTAGGGTCAAACATTGACCCAGCCTTCGCTTGCGCTAGTGATGATCGGGCATCTTCTTCCCTTAACGACATCTCATTGTTCTCGAAGAGGGCAGTGTCCAACTGTTCGCGCAGTTCTTCGACATTCCTCTGCAGAGCAGTGTTATCCTCTTCAAGGGATAGACATTTCTGCCGAAGCCCATCGTGCTCTTCCATGATTGCGGCGCGGTTCTGATCTAGTTCCGTGATGAGATTTTCATCCTGAAGCACCTGCTCAGCAAGACCCTTGAGCTTCTTTTCGAGTCTATCCCGCTCCTTTTCGGATAATTTGAGATTTTCCTTGACTGCTACTAGCTCGCTTTCGAGGTGAATATTGTATTCCTCGAGATTCGAGCTGTCTCTGAAAAAGCTCGCACGACTTACGCTCGTTGACGCTGCCGAACTAATCGAGGCGAGCGACTCTGTACTTTTACTTAGTTCACCATTTGCCGTTCGGAACAGGCTTTGCCACTGGGTTCTCTCCTTGAGCAAGTGCTTGTATTTGGCGTCCATCTTGGTGTAGCTGCGACGTAGTTTGCTCAGCATTTCTAGGTGTCGCGCCTGGGCCTCTTTCAGTTCATTGATTTTCTTCGTACCGTCAGTTTCGATGTTAGTAAGCCGCTCGTTCAATTGCTTCTTGTCCCGCAGTAACGCCGACATTTTACCTTTGAGTTGCGTGTTTTCGGCTTTCAGATCACGTCTTTCGACTTCAAGCTTGACGATCTTGCCCTTCAGTTCTGTAAGCGATTCGCCTAAAAAAGCAAGGATATTGCCTTCAGTAGACTTATATAGCCATGTTTTGTAATGTTCATCGCACACACACAGACACAGTACCGACTGAATGTCCAAAACTTCGAAGCATGGTTTAGATAAGATCTCAGTTGATAATGACCAACCTAGTTCCTTCTTCCTAAAGTTGAGCATATATATAGTTCAATGCAGCTAAACTAATAGTGACAATAAAAAAGAAATTGTCTTTTGTACATATATCTAGCGGCACCTTATGTCATCGTCGTAACATGTAATTTATAACTTACATCGGACAAATTGAATCTCAATCACATTTTTCACAACGTACATTTTTGTTCTAGAGTAGCGTTCCGTTTAGCAAGACTTTTCAGATTTTCTCGAGACGTTGCTGGACCAATCGGATTAGTTTGGTCATCCGATACTAACTTCACAGCTATCTCCGCCTTTAGGTCTGATAGGGACTCCTCGAGTTGTTGATTACGCAACACGGCTTCTCGGTATTTTTCGTTGAGTTCGGCAAGGTATTCCTCGGAGCGGAAGCATTTTTTCCTCAAAGCTAGAACTTCCTCAGTAACAGCGTCAAGGCAATCGGCTTCTACTGATAACAGGAAATCGTTCAATCGTTGCTCCACATCCGATTTACCTGTATCAAAAAGCATAATGGAGGCACCGCAACAAATCGAAAAAAGAACCCATTAACTGTTTGTATTTTGGCTCAATAATATGGCTACAGTGGACGTTTTCATTAGAAATATCAAACATACAAATTAATACATTACATAACTACGTTGTTCACAAGGATTAGCACATGCAACACAACGCGCTTTCTGCAAGTTCTACCACAAAACAATTTATACCAAAAACAACTCATATCATCTTAGGTCTTATGACGCTGAGTATATGGCCCACTTATTTCATTCTGGACCGGGCCTCCAATCCTATACATATCTGTTGCAGTTGAGACGGTATAGAAACTTACATATTAAAAGAAGACACTATGACTTAAGATGCTAACATATTGCAGATTTTGCACTTTGTGTGAAGCAGACAGCCGCTAGCTGAGCTTATGATACCGTATAATATGGAAGTAGGTCTGATGTCTAATTAGAACGCATATAGACAGACAATTCACCCAAAGTCTGAGCACATCTGTTCACCGCCTGTGCCTGAATACACCTATGCGTGGACTATTTCGTAATGTGCCTTTCTTCGTCTCTACAGCTATTGAATCCTTTAGCGATCGAATAATATTGCCTGCAAATTAAATGTTTCATTTTTCATCAAGTGATTAAGTCGTAGGACATTACTTCAGACGGCTGGCTTCTTGCGGTGTTTGCACCCCTATTCAAGCCTAAACCGAAGTACGTCCTTAATTTTCATACGCAAACTCGTTAATAAACACTAACACGGAAACAAACTAATCTACTACATGTTTCTTTGTTCGATAATATAATTTGTGTACAGTGCCAATAGTAACTCAACGACTAGGCTTAAAACCAAATTTATACACATATAAGCACATAATAAGTCAATGGGCAGTCAAGTCGTTAATTACTGCTTCTGGTAAAGCAAGGATCCACATGAAGTTATGATGAAGTCCTTACGGGCAATCTGTACAAGCTCTGGCGCATGACTCAACATGAAGTAGAAGTAAATTCCTCTTGTGTGATGTTGAAAATTCCTCGTTGATTTATTAACGTGAAATTTTGAGCGTGAAACCAATTATTACAAATTGCCAGGCAGTGTCTTCCCATGCTTCTTGCCGTTCCCTTACTTTTGTTTCCCCTAAACCATCTTACGACTACTAACAGCTTGTCCGCTGCAGTGGTTTTGCGTGTATAACTTCGAACAAATCAGAACGACCAAAGCACACGGCGGGGCGGCAGGCGTAGCATGCAATAAAGTTGTTTTCATGATGGACCGGTACTATATCAGGTTTTGTTATCTTATTCGCAAAATCATTTTTCCCTTTGTCTAACCTTCTTCAAAAAAGGCAGTTAATAAACCACTGCACAGTCCCTTTGTCTAACCTTCTTCAAAAAAGGCAGTTAATAAACCACTGCACAGCTCCACCCAAGCTTCAACCTTCAGTCATTTAACCTGCTATTAGTGATACCCACTGGGCAGTCCAAATCCGTGTTTCCAAGGCAGCTCACACAGCCGTAGTGGTCGCACAAACAAAAGGGGCTATCCATGTCGAAGTATTCGCCAGAGATATGAGGCAGTAGAGAGCTCAGTAGTAGCCATGATGGTTTGACGCAGACCAGAACATGCAGCGAGGATATTTCGACAGACAACTAACAGAGAAAGAACATGACACTGTCATATCTTGTATCCTTCAAGGTTTAAATTCTTAGCCCATCTTCCATCAATTTTAAGCGAGAGTTCCTTTAATTCGATTAGCGAGTTTTCAAAGGTTGGTGATTGTACTTGTTCTCTCGTTGTACCGCATGTTATCACGAAGTGTCATATGGTTGTCCTTGAAAATGTTGCCTTTTCGATTGGCATAACGCATCGTTGAGATAAAATTTTACCGATATCACATTGTTAAGTCAGGCCTACAATAAAATCGCACGTCATATTACCTTAAGGTGATATAACCGTATGCCTGTTAAGCCGCCCTTTGCAATGCCTAATATTCACAAATAATCTCCAGGATAAGAAATTGCACACGCAAATAAAAGGCATCACCGACAGAACCCCTTAAAGTAGCTAGCAGCTACCAGAGTTTTAAATGACCCTGTTAGTTTTACTTATGATTTAGGCGAATTGCACGCAAAAAAGAATAGCATCTCTTAATCATGTTAACTCACTTTTGGGCAATCATTCCGCTGAAATGTGTCTGCAACTGGCAGGGTATTTGACTGCAATAGTTAATGAGCGGGCCTCGATTCCATTTTTGTACATAAGGCACAAAGCTTTGCTGCTTCTGTTGCCATTAGATTGACATCGAATATCATAATAATACTGGTACCATCATTAGTGCACTTATTCTATCATTCATTTTACTACCAACAACAGCCAGACGACGGAGCGAGCATGGCGGTCGTTTTCAACAACGCTTTTTACGTAATAAATCTCTAGCGTCATCATAACCGAATACAATTGACTGGGCTGATTCGTGTATGTATATCTATTTGCAGTTGCGGTAAGTGGTAGTATAAAAACAGTAATACGATGATAGATCTGCTAGCTAATATTGGATGTTTGTTTTGTTTTTCACGGGTAATACAGCTAGATTATAAAAAGCAGTGGACGGAGACCGACAAGTAGCTCAGCTTTATAAATTTTGCACGACAATAATTTGTTCTATGCTAACGAAGTTCATGGTTTTTCCTACTTACCAATGACAATTGTAACAAAAGTTAGCCACTTCAATTTGCTTGTCAAGGCTTGTTGCTTCACTTAGCTTGCAGAATTAAAAGGGGCCTCGGCTCACATCTAGGCAATTAATGCTTAAGATTTGCATGGCGGATGCGGAAGAGAGACTCATCGTTTGTATGGGTCAAGTTATATACATATATAGAGTATATGGTAAACGACTGGCTGATCTAGCGCAGATCAATGACTACAAGGCCAGTAACCCTGGCAGCTTTGTGTTTATGCTGCGTAGTAGATCCAAAAATCTCAATTAAATAGCTGGGTATACAGTTTCGTTATCGAGATCTCTTTCGGAACCTCACTGTTTATATTAAATGGTTAGCGCTCTACAAAAATAGACTCGAGATCAAGCAATATTTTTGCTTCTCCTCTGCAATTAGTCGGCAAACTGGGAGCCTGAAAATGCACACCTTAAGCCATATGCGGATGGTGACGTGTATCTCCCAACAACCGAATGCCCTCTCTAGGTTGTGAAAGAACAAATAGCCTTTGAAGCAAGTAAATGTATGTGAAAAAACGGGTATAGAAGTCTTTACTTGCATATATTCATCATACTATTATACGACCACCAAACCCGTGTATGAACCCACAAGTATGACGTTAAACTATTTTCATTCCTAATACACAAAATCATATATACATGTGTACGTATAGGGTGTATTGGTGTCTTCAGCGAGTTTTTATATTAAAAAACACCAGTAAAATAAACAAGTCGAGATGGATTTAATTTTATCTTTGTACCGCGGCCATTTAAGAAACAACAATCATTCATCATTGGAATGTTTTGAGTATATAACGGCTTTCATCGAAGAATGCGCCTGTGAATCCGAGTTGTTTTGATACCATCAACCGATCTAACCATAACCGATATTAAAACAAACTAAGAGTTTTCACAAGATAATGGCTCTTTCCAACCGCCATCGAATTTTCACATCTAAAACAAATTCACTGAAAACAATGAGACAGCCCGTATAGAAGGTGTTATGCACAATTCAAGCTGCTCCAAGGCAGAACTTTCATTATTTTAATCTCTCCAGCTGTTAAGTCTATCAAAGCACACACTGCTGCCACAAATGGGCGAATGAATCAGAACAGCCCAGAATCAGAATAACGGAAACGTCGTTATTAAACAAATTGCTTGTAAAAGTGACCTGAGTGGTGCTTTGTGAAATTACCCTCGCTAACGGACGCATTACGTTCGTGGCCTTGCTGGCTCCATTGTGGCTGGCGCGATATACGCGGTGGCAGCCACTGGTGTTTGATGTATCAATGTAAGCGGCTGTAGTAACTATACCGCATTAGCGATAAATGTCTGTTGCCTTGTGTGTAAACTTTAGTGCGCGAAGAACGGTCTTCACGGCCATCGGCGATCGACGGACGGCTAGCCGACATATATTTTAATCCTCACCGGTTAAGTCCTTTGTCAGTGCATCTACGGTGCGACTTTTCAGCTGGTGCAGCCCCAGGGCTTCCTGCATCTCGCGATGCAGGTGGACATTCTGCTTGCGCAATTCTGCCAACTGCGTTTCCAGTTCACGGATATATGAGGCTTGTTCAGCAATCAGTTGCTTCTGTCGGGCTGCGCTGATATCCCCTTGCAGAATAGGGCTCGAGGTTGGAATATTGGGCGAAGCAGACATCGAAAACGTCGTCGTGAAACTTCCATTACCGCCTCCGTTGCCGCCGCCGCCGTTGCGAGCAGAGCCGGCAAGTGGTGTCGCGAGCTTCGGAATCGTGGCACCTATAAAAAAACGAAGGCAAAGTTAGGGATCCGCTTTAAAAGAGACGCTTTTTACGGCTTGAATTTTTTTCTCTCATCAATATAAATTATCGTTAAGAGATCATTACGAGACTAGATGCTAATAATAATAGTTTTGTCTTGAACGGCAGATTAGACCTAGCCGATTGTTCATATGTACGTTTCTACAATTGCCATCCAGCTGGACGTAGGAAGACCACATTACGCAAGTGGAAATCAAAATGCCTTTCTTGAAGATAACAAGAGAGACATACGCTGTATTGGTCGAACCCTGGACACCTTGCCGCTTCTTGGTGGGGCCTTTGATGAAGACATGATCTGGAAAGAGTTTCAAAACACTCGTTACTGGTTATTGCCTATGCATAAACAATAGACAAAATCGCATATGATTACAGGGCAACTTATTCTATTGTACACACCGATAAAATGCATGATTGCCGAATTGATTTGACCTAAATCTGACAGAATAACTCTTATAAGCTTAATATTTTTGCGCTACTTAAAAACGGTGTAAAGTTGCGCGCTAGCACTTCAGAAGTTACAAACCTGAATTTTGCCTAAATTTCATTACAGATCATAAGGGTAAGTGCTTTATATATTTAATAGATATTTAATAATATATCAATAGCTCCTAACGAAGTAGGCATAACAGAATTAGATAGGAGACAGTACCTTTTTATATCTAGATCAAAAAAAAGTTGCGGATCTTATATTTCTGGCCACACATATGTTTGATCTCATTCGGGTGGTTTGATAACGTCCTAGCATTAGAAGGGCATCGGCCAATGCTCTAACGAAAGTTGTGCAAGTCAGCAAATTTCCATTCAGATTTAAAACAAAGCACGCAATGTTTTTGCTATATTATGCTCGCATTCGCCACTTCCAGGACTGGTATCGTGCAGACCTAGACTCTTTATTTTATTATTATTTACAGACTTTAATCGTTGGCTAAACCGCTCAGAGTAAAAGCGATTTTGCATAAGTTAAACAATTCTCCTAAGAAATATGTTTCTAAACCCTGATAGCTGGTTCATTCCATAGTATAACATACATCACATTGATTAGCGATTCTTCTGCAAACATTTATACTTGTATAAACGGAGATAACTGCAGGAAATACAAAGCATCAAGAAGTCAATTTAGTGCTAATGTATTACACGCGCAACAGTGCCTCGACATTGGCTATTAAACGAAAGTATACCTGCTGTTCTACCTAAAATCTATGTTTCGTCGCCAAACTGCAAAGAACCTACCCTTTGTTAATCCTGTTAAACAGAATAGACTAAAGTGTTTGATTCAATTGAATATTATTGCACTGAATACCAGAATCAGCTTGCCGATATTCCCGAAAATAAAACGCAACAGATCCAGGCAGATTGAATCGACTAAACGATCTACGGGTTAATTCCTACGGGGATATAACCATAGGGAATTCATCCACAGATTTAGTTGTAACATTTGAGTAAATCTTATGAATAATAATCGATAAATTGTTTAATGCAGTTTTCATCCGTGTATGGCATTACTTTTATAGCCGGACAAATTACAAGCCCTTGTGGCATATATTGGGTGGCGCGGGCTTCACTAGATATTTCAAAATGTGGCTCTTGACAATGGTGTCAATGATTATTTTAGGACCACCCTTTATTATAGTGTGGTCCTAAAATAAAAAAGAAATATTAAAGAGCTAATGATGTAATATACATACATATACCAACGTTGCAATAGCCCACTGTCAATTTAAGCTTTCTAGGGGTGGCAGGTAGAAGTCTCGTTTTACGATACTCCACCGGCCACTGTAATTACTGATTCCATCGCCGTGAGACCGCAAAGCTAACAGACACACGTCAACCCATAACACTTCTCATTGATCCAGTCATTATATGTTGAAAATACATAGCACAAATCGAAATTGACGTTACTTGATTTGTGTCAAATTTTCGTAGTAGCTAGGATTGACAATAAAACTTTCTACTATCTGGCTTCATAGCCCTACTAGTTCGGACAACTAGGCTTCAACTAGGTGGTCAAAGCACATTTTTTACTGTTGTTCTTTTTCATGACGCATGTCTATTGAATATGGCTGCAGCTTGAGACCGATCGCAAAGACGAGTCACATAAATAGACGCTCATGCCATTTTATACGGCCAAATACAGCCAGTTCGCCTGAAAAGTTTCTTTTAGAAGCTTTTAGTATCTTACACCGTAATTGTTGTCCTGTCCTTTACTCTGTCGATGCGTCTCGTGAACAGGTTCCGCGTCTTTACTTACGATCACTCTTCTCTAAAATGTAAATGTACAAAAAAATGGAAAGTTAGTTTCCGATATATACAGATATAGGAGGCACCGTAATGCAGAGATAAAAGTTTCGCTCGACTCCTGCCGTCTGAGTGCATAGAGCTTCTATTCTTTCTGCCAAATACAGGCAACCAACAGCGGCTAACTGCACACGGCATGGTGCGTCAAACGCTCGCGTCCAGCTGCTATTATTCGCTCGACAATAGCATCCGGCATTACAAAAGCAGGGGACCGCGCCTTCGGTTGGCTGCCGCAGGAACCCATTGGTTGTCGTCTATCCTGTGCTGGGGTACTTCTGTTGCCCAAACATCTAATGTCCAAACAAAGGAGCGCTTGCAAGCGAACAGGTGACATGAAGCGGTAATCCATTGCCATCACCAGCTGAGTCAGACATGACAGCTAGTTCAATTCATACCACGCGAAACAAGTCAGCTCGAATGAACATTCACATATATCGTTGGCACAAGGTAACCGGTCCAACCTCTAGTAGTCCCCCTGTTAAACGGTCTGCAGCTCGGCTGAATTCACCTGAGTCCTTTGTCAACCAGTAAAGGTAAGGAGTTGCGGGTGAGTAAGATATGCGTAGCAGCTGAGTCTAACCGATTCTCTCTAGACGCTTCCTAGTCCCTTTCAATTAATTGGAAGATCCCTTGGTCAGCTTTGAAAAATGGTCCGTCGCGTCGCCTTTTGCAAACTAGCTGCAGAATTTACAGCAATAAATGATAGGGCATATTGACATTCTATAATTAAATAATATTGGTCTCGGTATTGAGTGTACGACCTGTATATATTTACGATATATGTCTCGTCCCTTCCCATGCCAGATAAAAACTTCGCGAGTTTGTTATTTAGATAAGCGAGTCATCTCTATTGAAATAAGCTAGCATTTCGCCTTATTTCAAGCTGGTCAGGGGATAAAAAGCATGTTTGTTTCACCTGCTAACAGAATAATATTCATAAGGCGACCATTAAAATTTCCAGAAGTTTTCAGTAAACCAAAAAGATCTACCCAGCCTTTCCCATACCCCTGAATACATCTTAATATTGTAGCGTGAAAAAATGCAGTATATTGAACTGTTTTTTGCTTTACGTATAAACCAGTCCAGCAGACTAGACGTATTTACCGGCGACTACCCGATTATCAGGGCGCCAAAAATACAATAGATGCACCTAGCAGATTAGAGGATTCTTCTAAAATGAGTGCATAAGACCAGAGACCGTTAATTTCAGCTTAGAAATCACCACAAATAGGAGAATCTGCTAAGTGTAAATAGGACAAAATCGACACGAAATCACATCATATTGGAAATCGCTATTCTTTTCAAAGCACACGCTGTTTATTTTGCATGATGGGAACTTGAATCAATGTACATAGTTAGATTGTTAAACATTCATCAAATGATTAGAGATCATGATCGAGTTAATTATGAGGATAAACAGCTTCTAGCTTTTACAACCTAACCTGTACCTAAGCGTAGAATGGCGGAATACAAGCCGTGTCCTGGTAAATACACAACGCCGTAGGCACTGAAAACAAATCACAAGGCGGCCGCCGAATAACTGGCTAATAACCATTTCATTCACGCATTTCGGGTGTTTGACAACAAAGTGAGCAACAATCGAATACTCGGTAGAGTGCTATGTGTATAACAGGCAAAACAGACCCAGATATTTATTGCTCATATAACTTGCTCTCTATAGGAACACGCATTCTAGGAAGGATCGTTAGTGCAAAAGCACCTTACCACAACAAAGACGAACTTATGTGTTCATGTTTTTTTGCGGTATGGTAATCTTTGACACCGTTTCAAACAAAACTAAACCAAAATAAAATTATATGCATTTGAAGCCAACGAGTGCTAAATTCAAAAAGGAGAGGAATAAGCCGACCGTTGCACACTGGACTGTATAAGAGCTAACCGCTGGTCTATACATCACGTTAATTAAACGTTCTACCATTAACGAAATGCAGATCAAGGTATTTTATATAGATTAGTTTGACTTGGATAACTCGCAGCTTTTTAAGCTTCAAGGATCTGACACACTTGGGGGCATTCTGAGGGGCAAAATCAGAATGATTGCTTAAACTAAATGAGTTGCTTGATAAATTTCCTGCTTGGCTTCTCTCATCAAAGTTGCTATTGCGCCGATAGAGATTACTTCAGCATCGAAATCCCGTTACAGTACCCAACTAGTTAATTCCACACTGGTCGTAATACGAGATTTTCCGTCGAAGACAGCGCTGCCCAGAAACCGTATGCATTAACAATGCGTCCAGTTCTCGTCTACAGTACCCCATACGTCTTTGATCATGTACACGAAAGATCGCTTCTCGTCCGAAAGAAAAGGCAATCAAAGCTGCGTTGACAAACGCACAGCTGCCCTCGTCAACAATAGACTTAATCAATCGTTGGCGAACATTAGCGGATGGCTCGATCCGCGAAACTATCCAATGGAGAATTTTCGCCACCAACTAAAGCAGAGGACAACTGCTGAGCTCAAGTAAAATTTGAGGCCGAGACAACTGCATATTTTGTTGTATCCTCAATCTTACGTTTACTCCCAGAAGTTTTTTTTCTCACAGTAACACAGCAGTGATTATCAGTTCACTATAGATTAACGAAAATTCATCGAAAGTTCTTCAACTTTCGGTTATCATTATTGTCATAGGATTGTTACACTAAGAAAAACAAGCATCATACCACCGCAGATGTGCGACACTTTTAATCGCTACCGTGGCTAACAGCGACGGTACACAACAGTGAAATCGAGGATGTCAAGGATGGGTCTCTACCGTGGCATCGAAAGGCCGACTAGCACAATTTCTACTAGAGAAGATATTCACTGGTTGCTTGCAGGCAAACAATCACGTATCGTATAGAAGGTGATCAGCAAAATATGTAGGTCAAAACAGCTGAGTTTCTATTACACTACCTGTTGTAACTCATGAAACGGGGAAATTATTACGAGTCTATGTTCTTCCTCAACAGAGCTTACGACTTTTTTTAGCTTCATACGTTTACAAATAAACGATGCACATCGCCAGTAGAGACAGCACCATTTATAGGCGAGGAAAAATGAAAAATAAATAAAAAGAAGCCTTCTGTAGCCAAAAGTGTCACCTGAGTTCGATTACGTGCTTCACTACAGTATTTTCGCTTTTAGGACCCTCTACTGAATGTCACTTTGTGGCTCGTAGTGATAACGGTAGCTCACTAGAAGCAAAACCATCAGCGGACGATGGAGGCGCTGAACTTTAGCTTTAAGAGTTAACACTTGGAACTGGCAACATCCAGCTCTGTCAATAAACTAAATACACACATCTGTACAAATATGTAACATGCTACTTACGTAAATATAATACTGTTCCTAAGACACTCTGGCCATTAGACCAGCTGATCAGACCTCAATAGAGCAGGTATATTGAAGTACTGGTATGGGGGCAGCAGATACAATCTATCTCGTCACATCCATTAGGTAACAGCAAAAATACCTGAACCCTTCTTATTTCTAGCATAACAACATGCAAATTATGAAGCTAGTAGGACCCACTTCGGAACGATTACATACATATTTGCTATGAAGCTACACTCGATCGTTGTGTTTGCGCCCGGTACTCACCACCAATATAGGTCTCAATGCCCAGTCGTCATGGGTATGTCTTCGAATCTACCTTGTTGCTGTACACAGTTAATATAGCCTGGTTTAACAGCTGACGTCTCTGCTATCATGGGCTACAACGACTATTTCCTATGCATCGTTTTTCTCACAAAAAAATTTCATTCGGACACACAAACTATTACGGAGAAACAGAATCACCATCGCCAAGACCACATTTGCTTAGTTGACGGCGACTCCGATTAAAACCACGATCAGCATCATCAAGCCGAAAACTCTTCTCAAAGTAACACGCACAATAGCCTGTTCGCTCAGTGTGCACGGGTGGCATCCGCAGCCAACTGACGCTGAGACGCTCTCAACAGGCGTGCAATTTGCCTTCGTCCACCAGCGGTAATCACAATTTACCAGAGCTGTACACGGCATCTCGCGCCACTAGGCTTGGTCTTTCTCACCCTCTATGGATTTTGAACTTCTTTCTCGCGAGCCCTCGGGTACAGCAATGGCAGTAGCAGCAGCCACGGGCTATTTGGGTGCAATAGACTGGCTGGGCTAAAAGTCTATTCGCTCTCCTTTGAGAACTTTGCTGCCCACAAGCTGAGGTTTAGAGTGAGAGCGAAGTCAAGCCGATCTGAAAAAGTCTGCGCTACGAAAAGCGAGAATAGCATGAAGAATTGCGGCGGAACTCGATTCACTCGAGTCGATTTGTTTCGAGTTTCACGTTCGGTATCGTCGTTAGGCGTTCTATCAGACGCCTGGCCCACAGCACGAAACGAAGTGTCTAAGCTGGGTTCGAATGTAAACCACAACGTGTTCCTGAGATTAGCAGCCAAATACGTTAGCCACTAAGGTCTCACGGAGACTCAATTCACTCGAGTGCCGCGCTAATTTCGTTTCGTTGCAATTTCTTTTGTGTTGTGTTTTCTGCTGTTCAGCAGCTGGCAGACAGACAGAGGGACTCGGTACGTCACCAGGTGACAACAGTAGTAGCAGCAGCAGTGGCAACGACAGAGCGCCCTTAGCAATCAGCACGCACCAGCTACATCGCCTTCGGAAACGCGCTTCTTAGGCGATTGGCAAATACCTCCACACCATTCTTGTTCAATGGTTGGCTAGAGCTAGGCAGCCTAGACATCTCGTGCAAACAGCGTACTCAGCGTATGCTGGGTTCAAGCCTGGTATTGAAACTAATCACATGTGTTAAACAGCGCATCGTACCCAGGAACACCACAAAAAAAAAAACAGGAAATCTGCAAAATGGGCCACCGTCGCTCAGAAGATGTGGCGCGAAAATTCGAATCGAATCAAAGAGGGGAACGAACCTGCGGCCGCAGTACGATGATGCGGCAGCGCGAACAGTTTTGCGGTCACTTTAAGGTGACTGTCGATTTGCCAAAAAATCGTTGCATGTCGTGTATGCTTCAACTAATAAAAGATGACTATTACGTTAATTAGATTCCTATAAGGCTTACTAAATCTTATAGAAATCTAAAAATTGTACCGTCGTCGATCATATGAAAACTACAGATGCAGTACTGATTTCTTCCAGCTGTGCTTTGTCCTTTTCCTACTTGACCCACAGGCTTTCAGAGTTGTAAGTCAGTGTAATTTAATTCGGTCGCCAACTGCACCCAGTGGTTCATCAAGTCATTAGCGGCGTTTGCTTCATCGTATAGGTTGCCGTACGGCTCCGTGTAGCGCGGGCAGTCGGATTCGTATGGATTACGTAATGTAGTAAACAGAGCAACGAGCCAATGGTCGTATCTATATAGCTTCTTCGCAATAAGGCTTCATCATGCGATGTATACCTTACACTGTGGTATATCAACTGTAAATGCTAATATCTCTGTTATTGCTTTTCTGCTCCTGCGAACAGGTGTCCACCCAACGTTGCGCAAACGTTCGATTGAGCGCAGCAACTGGTGTGGCGCTCTGTCTGACTTTTGCCTTATACCAACGAACGAACTTGACTGCTGAGTGCCGCAATCACTATGATCAGAAAACCGTGTCTATCTGATGATAAGGGGTGCCGCTGTTGCAACGATCGGATTTATGTAGATCTGTAGCTGTTCAGCTTGCGTCTGTGTATTTACGATGAACAACAACAACAACAGCAGCAGTAGCGTCGACAGCGCCAGATGTTACGGACCAAACAACTTGTGCTCATTGTCAGTCATACTTTTTGTTGCTATCGCTCTCGTAGTCGTCGTCGTCTGTTGTTCGTTTGTGTGTTTGTTTGGCTGTTGGCCCGCTCGTAGCAGCTCTGGCACAACCTGCAGTTACTACAATCCCTGCTTGCCACCGCCCATAGTAGTAGCGTAATGGTAGCAGACAGCAGAATTGCGCAGGGGCGACGGTGGCAGTTCGACAGAGACCATTGCTCGTAGTGCAGCAGCATCGGCGATTGTTCATCCACTCGCCCGCTCATAATAATGGTTTGGATAAGCGGATTCAAGCTCGTTGCCTGTGTGACGGTGGCGGCGGCAGCGATGATGAGGATGATCTTTAGCTGTTAACCAGCTTTGCTACAGCCACTGATGGTTGGCCCTGTAAACCTGCTATTTTGCCTTTTTTGGAGGCGGATTTTATGTATTATTGCGTACAGCTGGGACTGAGAGATATATAGAAATTCAGTGTAGTGTTTGATCCAGCCTCAATGACTGGACTCAGCTTTGCCCGGCCTAGTACTGATAAACACACGCCCTTCCTTAAGCTCATTTCTTTGTTAGTGCCGATCCTGATTAGACTGTCCGGAAACGTGGTAGATGCCTAACGGCCGAGGCAGCCTCCGGACCTCTCACTATATCAGACGCGCGAATTTCTGACATCTGCAAACTCGGATATCTAGACGCATCGTCTGTTTCTTCCACAGCCTGAAGCGTCAATATTGCCCTTCGTCTTTGTCGGCTTGTTTAACAGTGATACGCTGAAGCTGCTGTTGAACTAACTGAAATGATTGACTAGCTGACTTAAGGGACAATTAAGCAGAACTGGCGAGCTGTTCGGATACGATGCTGCTGTGGGTGCTGCTGGTTGACTACGCGACGGGGGTCAGGTGGTTGCCGTGTGCTGCTTAGCAGCCAATAACGGCTCACAACCCTTCCAAAACCGTTATACGGCAGAGACTGGCGTTGTCGCAGCGGCCGCTGCTGCCACTGAAACAGCATTTTTCACTTAACGCCGGCGGCATCATTATACTGCCGTTGTCGTTCGACAAGTAACCAGGCAACAGCCGTTGCATTAAGGATCTCTTCCAGCGTTTACTGCTATGCTATATCGCCCTCTGTAGTGCGCCTGCCCAGGCAACCCAGCAGAATACCCACTGCCAACAGCTGCGTGCCCTCACCGCCGCTCGCTGACGTCGTTGTCGCTCCCTGTTCTGTTGCCAGACATGGTAGTGCCGCTGCGAGCTGCCGCTGCTTTTGTTCATATTAATGTTAAAGCTGTTGCCATGTCGCTGTCGATGATTTACGCTATTGTTGCCGCTAGTGACCAATAGCAGCGTTTATGTATCTATGTACACAGATATATTTCTACTTTTGTCTATACATATTTCAGGGCTAGAGTGTTTACAGTCAAGTGTGTCTGCCGGCGCAAGGGAGCGAACTCGACGGCCGTGTGTGTGTGCGTGTGACTAGGTGTCTGTGTGTGCGTGTGAGTGTGTGCATTGTCTAGCGAAGAGGTACGCTGTTAGGCAAAAAACACCGCAAGCAAACATCGGCCGTTCACAGCCAGTCGCTCTAACACCTATTTCATCTATTTGTTTGTCAGCACTCAGTGGGCGCCATCGTTGCTGCTGCTGTTACTGCGTTAGCAGATGGCCCGGCACGGGATCTGTCCAGAGCAGTACAAGCATAGATCGATTGATAGATGGAGGCTGCTAGCTGCCAATCGTCGTCAAGTGGCTGATGAGGAGCAGATGCTATAGGGCTGATTGGCGAGTGGGTAATATTTTGGGTTCGGTAGAATCGTCATTACGGCTGTTGCTTCTGGCGACAGCGCCTCGAACGTTGTTCGCGGTTCGTATTCGTTACAGGGCGGCTGTTTAGCTGCGGATCGTAATAGTAGACTAATTATCCACATGATACTCCGCAGTTCCAGCCGTTGTCATTAGCGGCAGTGGCGGCAGTCTTGTGGTAAACGCAGCGGAGCTAGCAGACACCAGCATCAAATGATACGGCGATCTACAGCAGCTAATAGCGTTGGCGACGGCGACGGCGGCGGCGGCGGCGGTGGCGGCTGCTGCGTTGCTGTAGTTTCCAGTACGAACGGGCCAACAACGCTCCACTGCTACTGACTGGGAGGTAGTGCTGTTTCTACTCGTTGGTTCTTTCTGCGCCGCTGCTGCCGCCGCCGCCGCCGCCGCCGCCGTTAACAGCAGCAGAAGCAGCAGTCGCGGCGAAGCTGTGATGGTCAACAGCAGTGGTGCGAGTCGTCAGGCGAAGTAATAGGCAGTACGAAGTGGTTTGCGGTGACACGTGAGCTTCTACGGCAACCGCAAAGACCACGACGCCAAGGACGACGACGGAAGACACAACAACGGTAACAATATGTGAGTCTGATTGGAACCGAGCGCGCCTCTGCTCTCGTCGCCGTGCCCCGCCATGGGCCCGTTGTTCTGATTTGTCGGTGAGTGCTTCTTCGCGCGTCTTGAATCGAATAGAGCTGTGCTAGTTGGCTTCAGTTTGGTGCTAGTGGTGACAGCTTGTGCTAGGGCGTCGATTATTGCTTGGTCCTATCGGCAACTCTGTGCGTGTCCGTTACCTGTGGGTGTTCATGGTGTACATAATAAATAGATGGGCTTCAACTGACTGAATCGTGAATGATCGTAACCTTGTTGGCGGTGCATACAATCGTGTATTTTTTGAAAGGGATACGTTGCTCAAATCGAACGTCTGCTGGTCGATTCGTTGATCCGTGCGGTGTGGCGTAGGTATGGAATCGCTTACTGCAGTGTGGCTACACAGCGGCCACCGTATCGCATTGCTTACACCTGCTCTAAAGTCAAATAGACATAATTGTTATTGTACATGGTGGCAAATAGTGCGTGCTTATACCTCTGTGCAGAGGTAACTACTGCTGCTGTTGATGGTAGCTAGCGGTGATCTTGTGTCGTGGCCTCCCAGGTCTGGTCAATCCTTCTGAGGAAAGCGGGTCTGCAAGCGAAGTTCAGTGCCTGATTCTGTTTCTTGCTGTGCTGCTACGTCGACTAGCGGAGTATCCCGTTAGTATTACGCTAGTAGGGCGGCTAATTCATCATTGACGAACGGATTATTACCGGTAGCTCCAAACTAACAGGACTGTTCAATGATGAGAGTAAACGCGACGCTAACAGATTAGCTTGAATTTTAACAAACTCAATTCCTGTTTAGTGTTGTTTGATCTACTGAATTGTCAAATATGCTCGTTTTACCATATTGAGTCGCCTGTGGCTATCGAAACGACGTCCATAATGAAATCCGAGGAAGAGACAATCGAAATCGACGTTGGGCTTAATATTCATGATAATGATGATGATGCTATAAAGTTACCGGAAATATTTAAGCAAGTTGGTCAGACGAAGCGGGGGAGGTACGCGAACAGAGAATCCGTTCGTAGTCAACGAGGTTGAACAAAGCCAACTTTGGATTATTTTTTGATTGAGCTGTACTCGGTGCTCATATCTGTAATAATCAGTTTCAAGACTTCAATCGTCTGTCCTCACTCGTCTTGTCTATCGAATGCATAAACCATTAACAGCGGCAATGATGGCTATGTTAGCATGTTGTTATATTGTTGTGAACTTCCTATTGTTGGTCTCACCACTATTACTATAATTACTATATACAGAGGGACATGCCGGATCGGACAATTCTTTAGCGGCCTGCATTCATAGTTGTCTGCCTGTCGTTGGTTGGCAATCGACTGCCTTTTGGTCACAATCGGTAATTTTTTCACGTGAGAACAGAATGATACTGGGCCAACAGCTGTGCGCAGTTGGCCGACGAGCGACCGCCGCCACCAGCGTTGCCAGCGTCAGCGTAGCGACTTCAGTCCAACTGAACAACCGACCGGGAGCTAGGCCAGCGGTGGTAACAGAAGCAGCTCGATAAGTCAGCAAACGAATCTAATACAGTAACGGCAATATTTCAGATTTTACGGTGACGAATCGGTCGACAGACGCCCCTATGATGTTGATAATGTCGATCCGCTGCACAGTACTGAGGCAGCTACCTATACCGCCGACATGAGTTTACAATCGATAGTAAACGAAAAACACGCCATTTAATACGATAATCTCATGGAACTGTGGCTTTTATTGGGTGAATGGATGACAAAACCATGCATTTTGACTATGCAGAGTTCCCAGTGAGCAGCATTGATAAGACGGTGTGCACGCAAATTAGCTGCCGATACGATATGCATCGATGATGATTATGGGTTGTTATTGGCGTTATAGTATCAAGTACAGGGTTTCCCAGGTGGCAATGTTTACACTATGGCACGTTTGCAGCAATGAATACTACGAAGCCTTGCGAACTTCTGCTGACTTTACCCTCTGTCTTTACCTTCGCAGCGTTTGAAACATGGATGCGAACGGTCGGTCTTAAACCGGCTCAGCTATGATAACCTTTCGTGGCTTCTTCCCAGCATGATTATTTCTCATTTCAACTGTACATTAATTTAAGCAGATGCTATTTTGTGTCGTTGCATAGATCTAATTTTCTGCTGACTGTATTATTCGATGCTTATCTAAATTTTTGACGACGCAAATATTTAACACTGCTACAATCCCGTTATTTTCGGGCAAGATCCAGCTTTAAAAAGAAGAAATGTGGATTATAGATAATTGCTATAGTCATAGGTGAAGGTTGTGCTTGTCTACCTGTTTTTAATAACTTAATGTTAGTAACATTACTTAGTAAAATCTGGTAGTTTTATGAAATAGACAATTATCTATAGCTGACCTTTGACATGCTCGCTCCGTTGCAGCATGTAAACAGCATTGCGGCGAACAGAGCACATTGCACAATTCATCTCGGAGATTCCATGCCGCCCCCCTGAAATCTTCTTCTGAAACCGCCATCTGAAGCTCGGTCGTCCTTCGTCCACTAGCAGTAAGCGTAGCTTGCATCTAGCGCAGCTTGAATTGGCATTCTTTCGACTTCTACTGCTCACCCGGGTGCATGATGAAGCAGATCCTCCAGATCAAACGGCGGAAAATACCTGCCGTTCCGGCGTCGTCCATCGCGTCTTCGAAGGCCCGTTCCACACAGCGAACATTACATGCACTGTTCACGTGTACGCCGGAACAAAGGGACGCGGCTAATCGCCAGAGACTGCATGCGCTGCTCACACAAAAATATGGGTCGCCAGGACGGCCTCCGGGGGAAAATGATGGAACGAATACGATCGTTACGGTAGGTGGGAACAATCCCCATCATGACAATAAAAACAGTAATAGTAATCGATTGAGCACCAAGGATGAAGACACCGGGGAGGCCGCATTGTTGTCTACGAAAAGAAGTATGGAGGGTGCCACTGTCAAGGAAACAAAGGGCAAGAGTCTTCAGAGAATTTCTTCGTCGCAGAATCACGGACGTCCAGATCAGCAACGGCAGACGAATGAGGCTTGCATAAATTTGTCGCACCCACTAAATTCGGCCATTTATACGCCAGCCAGGCGGCAAAAGCGCGACATTTCTTTTGTTGACCAAGTACCTCGAATGTACAACCTAGCTTTGGGTGACGATTCGAATTGTTCCTACGTGGTACCAGGATTTGAGGAATATGTACCGCACAGAGGCAAGCAATGCTCGCAACGTGAGACAACTGATCGCTCATCTTTGCAGCAGCAACAGCAGCAGCAGCTGGAAGCAACGAACAACAAGGAGTCGGAAAACAGTACTGTACGTTTTGTTTGTTTCGTATTTCGATTAACGAATTTTTAGTACACAACTACGAAAAAACCCGTAACCGTAAGAGAACGAAGCCCGTAACATATTCTATTGCACACAGGGAAAACGGAATAGTGGGTACCACTAGCTAAAATGTTTCTCTAACGTCAGTTGAGAATGGTACTAACACATGTTGGCTTTCATCTCGAGATTATGGAAAAACCCTTTAGTAATGCAAGCATTTGTTTAATAAATACAACGCTGCATCACTCTCTGTATAAGGAATTTGAACTAACCGTCGTTTGGCTTCAATACATTATCTTATTAAGTTGAAGAAAGGCTTAGAAAATACGATGTGGCAAAGCCATTTAGATGTTGGTCACCGTTGGAATACCCGTCTCTACCGCAGGACAGCGTAAGATATGAGCGGGTACTTGACATAACCTTTAAAACGAAATGTATTTTACTTGATTTTTGTTTTTAATTCTGTGTTGACCACTGTTTGGCTAAGACCTTTGTAAGAGGCAATTATCCGCTGCATATAAAGCCAAAATTACAGCACTGTAATATTCTAAAAACGATTAATCATTTTGATAAAGCCAAAATTACAGCACTGTAATATTCTAAAAACGATTAATCATTTTGATAAAGCCAGTTCACACAAACTTGCCTCTCCTAATTATGTCCAAAACAAATTTTTCTCAAAAATATTTATCTTAACAAAAAAAAAAAGTCACCTAATAATGTATATTAAATTCGCCTTTTTGGAAAACGCGTACGTCTCTTTAAACAAAAATTATGTTAACGCTATATATTAAGCTCGCTAAATCAGCCGAACCTTCACGAGAGCTGTGAGTAACGGGCTTGAACTGATAACAATTAAAAAATTATCAAGACTATGTATTTACACATTTATTAATACACTGCAGTTTCGTGGGTTACTATAGCCACGGATGGGGTTTTATTTCTACCAATAGTGGTTTGCGGTTTTCTTTCGCTTACTATGCTTCCAAACAAGTATGTTTATTCAATATTTGATTTAGATTGTTGGGCTCTATTTCGATAATTTACTGGTTTGCGTTTGAAAACGACGACGTTTAGCTTGCGTGAGCATTAACGTCATAATGGACGGAGTGGGAGGGTAGTTTGCTGTGAGATGTATCGTTTACGAACAGCATAGTAAAGACTGCAACTATGCTATCTTCAGCAACTTGAAATCTCGCCGTAGCTGTAAGATGTTCATGGGATAATGTGCTCCAGTTATGATAATAGCAATTAAGTGGATGCCCCGTTGTTTGTAAGGCATATGCAGAGCAACTCTGCTGAGCTAAGACGCATTTTTATAATGGATCGTAGAATACGGTCGTAGTTTTTTGTCTGAAGGTAAGATTGTTACAAAAATCAATTTTGACGCTTTTCAATGTTTCAGTAGTAGTTGTCGATCTACCTAGCAACATATATTCAGTGAGTAACGTCATAGGGCTGCGGATAACGGACACATGCTCCACTGTGTGAGTGGGAGGCTACACCGGCAGCATCTGGGCTTAGCAGTCGATCAATAGGGGTAAAAACCCGCTTTCTTTTCATAGACAGTGAGATGTTGCGGATGAGTAGTGTTGTTTATCAATTGATGCTACTCTGACGTTTAGTGTCAGACAAAGAGAAAGATGCTGTGACGTTCGTATACGAATGATATTAAAGGTATTATCTGGCCGCATGCTCCTACGTATGCACCCATTCATGAAAAAAAAATGTGTTTTGTAGCTCGGCGATTGGGCGGCTCCAGGTGATGTGCTTCTTATCTATTTAGGTTTTTTTTGGTGGTACAGACTCATAGTGCTTCAGTGTTTCCTTGTCAAATTAGTGATCCGGCAAATCGCGACAAAGTTTCAAGCGGTACAGTTTTCAAGGTACGTTTTCTGGCGGGTATAGCAATCGTCGAACGTGTGCTGCCTTAAGTGGATGTCAATTTGTGGAGGTAAACGTTTATTGTTAATAGACTTACTCAAATTTACATCCGTTAGTTCTGCTAAACGTTATTGTGGTACTAGTATGGTAAACCAATTATGAACAGTGCGTTGCCTGTGCTGATGCCATTGTTTCGAGCTGAAAGTAAATATGTGACACCTGCTAGTGTGCACAACGCCGCATGCCTAGGAATAAAAGAACGAAGAAAAAACATTTAATAGAAAAGCATCTTTTGAACGAACCGATCATATAAAGCTAACATGATTTATAAAGTCTACTATACTGTTTAAGTGCCTAAACTTAGTGATCCAACTGGATCTTTGCACCTCAGTGATCTTAGTATAATGATTTGTTTAATCTTCATTAGAGTTTTCTAAAACTACTGAAAGCGCATACTGTGTTCCGCCATCTAGAGCAGAGCAATATTGATTGTAGGTGAGTTTAGGGTTCCAAAGCAGTGTGGACTGATTTGTTTTTATAGACTGCATAAATTTTTTTTTTATAATTACGTGCAATGAAGTTTGTCAATGATTTCTAAGGAAAAAGGATAAAAGGTTATAATCCAAATTGTTTGCTCGGTTACTTGAAAGCACTTGCCACACATTATGCCACATCCCATGTCATTTATCGTCACTTACGATACTACGATTTAAATAGAAAATGTTTAGCATGTCGTTCCGCTTAATGGTGCTTTCTATTTGTTTTGCGTTAATATATTCGACCAGATTGGCGTTTCTAAAACGGTGGATCTCTGGGGACAACGCAAAGTAAATGCTTGATCACTTTCGAGCTGGAAAGAATAGGTTCACTGAAATTATTAGTTGGTAACTGGAGCCATGGCTTTAAACTGATATCCATACATATTTTTCTTATAAAGATACGCTTTCTTCGTTATTAAGGTTACAGGACGTTTACAAAGGCAAAGGTTAAGTATCTTTAGCCTGCAAGTTTAGCTGAAAGAATAGTAGCTTTTAACTTCAGTTCGGCTTGATTGATATGTTTACTGATTGGTAATAAAAACTTGTTTCACACCATTGCGGTTGCCCCTTTTGGGCATACAGATTTACATTAAAATACTACTGACGCCTTTCACCTTATTATGTCTACTACGTGTTAGGTTGAACCTCCGACTGGTGCCTTCCAGATTACGACTTGCTTACTGCTAGGTACCTGAACAGATCTTAGACATAGAGTTTTGTGATGGAGGAAGTAATTTAAAATTTACCAATATATGTCAATTGCTCTAAACTTCAAAAGGGATCACACCTTTAAATTTCATACATTGTATTACTGTGGTGACTCGCGATTCTAAAGAAGAAAAACTTAGCCTTCGTCTGCCTTAAATAAAGGTATCAGACAAACTATAAGTAAAGGTCTCAAGACAGAAGACACAAAGCTTCCTGACAAGTTAGTACCGAGTAATCAGGAAGCAGGGGTTCTGTTGGTTGGGACTAAAGTCTTCAATCAAACCGATATCGTTGTAGAAGACTTACATGGATCCTATATCATTGGAAAATATAATTTTGCTAGACCAATTAAAAGAGAATTGTACTAATTATCTTACCAGATTGTTTTTAAAAAAATCTCATTATTACTGATCTTTTTTCTTGTGTTCTTTTGTACACATCATTAAACCACATTACATTAGTTTAAATACGGTAGTTAAAGCTACCTGCATAGTTCATACTTCATTACCGTAAATATATTATAAAGCTACCTGCATAGTTCATACTTCATCATCGTAAATATATTACAAACTACGTTAACCTAACATTAATAGGAACTACTGTGAAAGCGTTAGAGCAGTTGTGTTAAAGGTAATTTTTCCGTCGCTGCAAAATGAAGTTAAACGAAAAGCAAGATAGATCACGTAGATGTGGTGGCATAATATGCTGATACTAACGAGAGGAATAGGACTTGAGACTTATCTGCCTATTATTTGAGTGGAGCAAGGTATAATTTCGCATGGGTATCTTTCTCAGGGTCGTGTCGCTACCGCAGCGCACGTATGCGAATATACGGTGATCGTTTTCGGCGGAGCTTTCTATGAAGCACTGAAATGAAATAACTGAGTCAGGAAAATGCAGCAACCGTAACAACTGTTCGACAGTTCGGGCTGTAGATTTCGTACAGTCTTGTCCATGAGGGCTTACAAGCAAGTGTGGGTTTACGCCCTAGCAAGAGCATCCAAGTGCCGAAGCAAACGATCTGTCGAAGAGGCCGTCCACTCAATTTTTATCATCTGAGTTTTTTTTCTTTAGTGGACTTTCCTCATATCACAAGTTTTCTAGTTTTGGTTTTCGGGAACTTCCGAAAAGCACTACAGCAGTGATTATCATAGCTGCTAGATCCATTGAGTAAATTTTAAAGCATAGCAGTTCCTGATTTAAGCTCTGGTGGCATTAAAATTGATACAGACTCCTTTTGTAATTGAACTAGCCTTTTCTTAACTTTCTATAAAATCGAGGGCTCAAGCTTTTATTGCAAAGCATGCTTGGCGTACGCCTTACTCCTAGGGAAGCCAGATCATGGCCTTAAGTGGACCAACGTGATTTTATTTGAAAATCAGCACAGTTTTTCATCGCTGAGAGCGTTTCTACCGAATAGCAAGCGGATGATTTGTTCAAAGGTGTTAAGCAAGCTTATACGCAATATACGCCCTGAGTTATGAGTATGTATGCTCGTTTGGAGAGGCCACGTTAGCCATGTTGTAGTGTTAGTACTTGTTTGAAATAAAACTGGAAGGTAGCACGTTTATGGTTAAATATAGAAATTTGCAAATATGTGTCACCGTTTGTTTCCACATTAGGGTAAACTCGTAAATGAGTTACCTGCGCATACGAGGAACCGAATAAAACCAACACTGTCATAAGCGTAATGAAGAGCTCTATGGAAATGAGGCCGTTGTGCTTACGTATATGCACGCAACTATTTTCCATGATTATTCGCAGAACTAACGTTATGGCATGACTCTTCAAACATGCATTTGTAACTATAAAGTGAAATGTCATAGGCTTCGCTACATTGATGACTAACTTCAAGCTGCCGTTGCATTATATATGGCGGGCCCTAAGAAAATATCGGATAGATTAGCCAAAAGTTGTTATTCTTATCACCTCATCACTTCAAACGTGTTTAGAATAACTGGAGCTAGAATCTTTTGGCAATTTTTCTCAACTGTCTTCAAACTATTCCGACAGTTGAATATTAATCGCATCTACTTTCAACTAAACGCACCATTCTGCCTAATACCGGTGGTACCTTTAGGTAAGAAAGCTGGTCACATAATATCGTCTATGTAGCAGCATAAGTCGCGAATGTGTTGAATACATAAAATACTCGCAAAGGCGGGGCTTTAACGTACACGTGGGCGAAAAATAATAGCCCTCCAAAGTTGAATTACATAAGAATCAGCGAATGAACTACGTTTAACAACAGTTAGTAAGGACTGCATCCGTTGTCATTTTGTTACCTTTCCGAGTCAGGTGAGGGAACACATCTAATATTACCAGATATTAGTATAGAATAGTTGTGTGTAACATTTATTGTAGTTTTAGGGAACAGGTCGAAATTACATAGCGATCAGTAATAGGGCTATCTATACCGCAAGAAATATGGAGGCTTCGCGGCTACGAGGCCGAGTGTGTACACCTCAACTTCTCGTAGTAGCATGCCCAGAAGTCTCCAGAACCGAAGAGCTATGAAGTACGCAAGGCCTGAGACCAGCCAGGTATATGTAATGCTAATTTGTGCAAAATATTGTCGAAATGTTGAAAGTATAGCCGGGAGTCACAATATTAAATTTTGCGAATCTGAGTGCCTGTACGTGTCGTGCAATTTTAGTGCGTAACTCGCACTAAAAAGGGCCATGAATGGCGTAAATAATGCAAGCATCAGTAAGCTAAGCAGGTAATAAATGACGAAGTTACGAAGGACCAAGCAATTAGCAAGAAAACAAATATTAAAAAGCTGCCACTGCACCAAGACTGCTGTATTAATAAAATGGAAAAGGTATCTCTGTAACTACATAAAACGAACCTTCGTTTTCATTGGCGTAGTTTAAGAAGTTACGAAAAGTGCAGGTTTTATTCGTTTCACTGAAGCCGCCAGATACAAAAGAATGTTCCGCATATGTAACACACATTCTGAAATATTTCGTCGTTGCTGCATGAAAACACTACATAAATACTCGTTCCATTCAAGTAGCACATATGACTATACCAAAGGACCAGTTTTATACCACTGCGTCCGACTTCAAGAAAACACATCGTTAATCATTAAAGAAAAAGAACTTCACAAATTTATAATTTCCCTTCCTTGCTGTTCCATAGGTTAAAGCTGGATCAAACAAAGAATCACGTTCTACAAGTGCAAATCAGGAAAAGGAATCACGACGAAAGGAGGGCAGGCAAAGCAAAAACAGTCGGGTAGGCTCAAAAGAACCTGAGAAGGACAGTTCCAAAGATGGAGACAGCAAGGCCAGGGAGAGACCCAAGGAGAAAAAGGAAATTGCTCGGGAGGTTTTGAGTGCAGCTGCGGTCAGCGATCCGAAGTGTTCGGTGAAAGATGTTTTGAAAATGTCTTCCGCTGCTGGCGCTCTTGTCACTACGAATGATGAAGAGAAGAAGCCAAGTGGTAAGGGATCGCAGAACGAATCGTCCCGGGACGGCCAGAACGGTTCAGGCCAACATCGCCAACGGAATCGAGATCATTGCGAGCACCGAGGGAGTAAACGGAAAAAAAACTTTTCTAGAACATTGGATAGTGGAACGGGAAGCTTGCACGATAAGGATAAACCTTGCACCATTAGGTAAGCTTTTAATTATGTGTAATCATATGTGTGTGCTAATTTTTGAGCGTTTACGACTCGTTTGCTTCATTCATGTGAATGCCATCTAGCCGTCGCTGAACTACTTTCAACCTCAGCTTGGGTGTTTCGTTATATATGTATATATATATGCACGTTTCTAGCGTGGAGACTATTCAAGTTATGGAACGTGGAACAGTCATCGCATGTCAACCCACTGCACCACCCACTTCTTCAGTGTCTCCACCATTTGCCAAGAAGCCATGCGTTATGGTTTCGCCGACAGCTACCGAGGCAACAGCTGTCACGTCAACGTCTACTTCCGACCAGCGCCTCCCAGATAATAGAGAGATATCAGCCCTAAGAGAAATAGTCACGAATTACCAGGTAGTGAACGTTTGTTTTTACTTACCTCACAGACACATTTAACGTTAAGACTTTGGTCTTAAATCGTATACAACACTATGAGCCCTTTGTAAATGTGTCGACATCCCCGTATTGACTGTTGTTCGATAAATTTACTGATAGAGTACGATTCCATCTTAGGTTCCATCGATAGTCGGAGGATTGCCAGACAAGAGCCCATCATGTACACCTACCCACTCCGTCGTAGCTCCGTTGCCAGCTGATCTTGATCGACGAGTTCTCGACTGGGTCGATAATTGCGTTTCCCAAAAGAATAATAACGGACAGAAGGAACAAGTCACTGCCATGACTTCGTCGACCAATGGTAATAGCAGTAAAAAATCTTCCACGAGAAACACGTATGACGAGGGCTCTTTACGCGACCTTCAGCGTTCGTATCTGCGACTTGTGGACTCGGAGGAATGCTCTGACCTGGTCATCGAAACGGAAGACCGACCTATTCGCGCTCACAAAACAATATTGTTCGTACGCTGCCCCAAGCTTACACAGACGGTTAGTGCTGACTCGAGTTTTTGGCAACTATCATGGTGCTGCTCAGAGGCTGTCCTTCTATTTCTGCGATTTCTGTATGCGGCCGACGTATCATTTGTAGCTAGCGTCGAAGGCCGGGTCCGGAAAGATCTTCTCACGCTATGCTGCCAATATCAGACCGATGAATTGGCAGCACGACTTATCCGTGAGCGATCACCCAGTCCGTTACCTTCGCAGTTACAACCTGCGCAAATGGTACAACAGCACCTGGGTTTTGTCAGCCGAGGAGCAAGTTCGGCAACGGCGCTGCTCTCGAGAGCACGAGGCAGAAAGCGGTGCCCGTCGCCGAGTATCCGTCGTCGGCGGGTTCGCCTTGGGTCGGAAATATCATCGGAGAATGCCAGCGACACTGGATCCAGTTCTGGTAAAAAGACTCGCATGAGTATTACCTGTGAGACCGTGTCGGTCACTGCGCCAACTAATGATGACCGACACCGAATCCAGCAATCGCCACGACTGCCGCAACCAGGCGTTGCGTGCACTCAGCATAGCACGCCACTCGTCACTCCAATTAGTGATGATGACGATGAAGATATTATAACAAGCAATAGTCATATCAACCAAAATCAAACGACGCCCGTAAGAACAACTGCCTCGTTACCTCGAATTATTAGTGGGAGTGACTCGAAGAGCGGAGCCGGTGAGAATCGTTCAACGGTAGCAAATGAATCTGCTAACGGGCGTAGAGGCGCCGGCGTACCGGTCAGCACTACAGGAGGCTCGGCGGATCAGCCGATCGATGTAGGTAGCAGTTCTGATCTCTTTTCCGATGAAGACGTTGTAGTAGGAGCCATTATACAGTCGCAGCCACCTCCCCTGCTTAGCCCCATTCAGCCGACGCCTCGACGTCCACCTGATGAAGAAGAGGAAATCGATGGCAACCTTCTTCCATCGCCGCCAGCTTTTTTGCGGTCCGTAAGTCAACGGTTATCCAGTCAGCGACTTTCGCCAGAGAGAAAATCCGCTTCATCGGCGGCTCATTCGCACGCTCCACCTTCGTCAGTTTCATCCGTGATGAGCTCTCCAAGTACTTCTACAAGACTGTTGCACCGTAAAAGTTTCAGTCAGCCTACGCCGGGTCATCCGTTAAACGACGACGACGAAGATAATGACTGCAACGAAGAGCCTGATGACTTGCCAAATGTGGCTGGGCTGTGTGAAGCTGTGGTTAGCATTGGAAGCAGTCCAACAGGGTCTTTGTCAAGCCCTCTAGGTGTTTCCCGGGTCGTTGACGGTTTGGACGTTACGCCGCAACCGAGGTTCAGTATGATGAAGACGCCAGAAATGCATGCTCAACTCAACCAGTATGGTATAAAGCCCAGTATTGGCAAGCGGAAAGCTGTTCAGATTCTTAAACATATCTATCAGACGACACATCCGGAGATTTCTCATCCGGATGACGAGAGGCCAGAGGGAGAGGAGGCGACAGGAGAACGAAACACGTATTCGTCGTCAAGTGATGACAGTGATGGAGATCTGCCGTTAGAGGAGACGATGATCCATGATGACGATGAGGAGATCAGCGACAATGTTGAGGACAAAATTACGAGGTCTGTATTCCATTGCACAAGTTTTTGGAACTGCAGAAAATCCGACACACTTACGTCTGCGCCTCAGACTTTGTGAAAGTTTGCATTCATTTACCCCATAAGAGCAGACCTTTTTAGTACGCCTTTTATAAAAAGCAAAATCAAAAATACGCCATTGCTAACTTTGAAACTTTACTCGAATTTCTTCTCAGCGATGATGACGACCCTCTAATGTGGTAAGCTGAAATGCCCGTTTTTATGGCTTATTTATTTACATGCATCATATACTTTGCGTAAAAACTGTTCCAATCGTATTCGAAGGGGTTCAAGTAGCAAATTATACTTGTAGTTACATACCGAAAACTTACTGAAAATTTAACAGATATACGAATTGGTAACAGGATAAAAATAGTCAATTTCAGAAATACTCAATCATATTGCTTAAATTAGTTTAAAAAGGTGCCAGGCAAAATTCTCTTACTCGATAGTATATACGTACCTGAAAGTCAATATAGCTTGTAATTAATCCGACGATAGGTGCTCGTAGAAAACCCCTTTCTTCACATGCAGAAAGAAAACCTGTGGGTTCCTCAGCCTCAAAAATCTAAATACAATCGCACACGTGCTGTCTATTTGTTTTTGTAGATATATCAGGAATACACCATCTTTATACGATAAGATTCTTCGCTACGAACCCTTGGAGGTAACTGATTTTAAGCGCGAGTTACGTGAACACGGAATCCGGGTAAACGACAAGACTCTCGTCAATCTACTGGACTTTCATTGTATCAACATCTCGTTTGGGGCTCAGCGTAAGACTGTCTCTCGAAGTCCGAGAAAAGCTCGACGAAAGAAAACTGTCCGGAAACCGGCCGTGCAGCAGCAGCCCCTCGGTCAACGTTCAACCATGACACAACCATGAATTTTGTTTTTGCCGGTTGAAACGATCCTTTGTTAGATCAAGACTCCCTGAGCCAATGATACTATCGACAATGGCGAAGACGATACTCTCCTAGAGCTTCTGATTATGAAACTGCAAATTCTACATTTGTGGGAAAATACACACAGGGTTACGGAAAAAGGCACATTCGTAGCAGAGCCGTTAACAGACTATCAGGTGTACTATGTAATTTGGCAAACATACAGTTGTCTAATAACTGTATGTTCGGCATTTGTCATTTCCAAACGAATTTGCAAACTAAATTAATTCGCTTACGGGTTTAACACGCAGAGTCTAGCAGGAAATGGCCTAGCGCTTACAATGCATTTCTTGTCTAGCTAAAGCTAGTCTAATAAATCCGCCCTGTCTAATTCCGTTTCGATTCTAATCATAATAGATTAATGACAACTTTTCAAAACTGTGCTGTCGGGCCAGAGGCAGCTTTACGGTGCACACAAATGCAATATATATCATTATTTGTTGGCCGTGTTCTATTTTCTCGCTCGATCTGTTAAACGGTTCGACAGTTGCCCTTCGTTCAGGATTCTGTCGCCACCAAAAAGAGAGCCTTTTCTCTTTTGCTGTAACAGCCATTATTACTTCATACTGCAATCCCGTAGATCTCATAATGCCGCGTATCTACTGCGAATCTGCACAGAAAACACTTTCCCGGACTCGCTACATAATGAGCCTCTTCAATCGATTCCCAGGTTTTTAGTTGGCAAATTCCAAGAGCATTAATTCGTTCCTCCGTTTTTTTTCCGGGTTCGTATCACGTTACTGTTGGTTGTCTGTTCTATATATGTGTTAGCCAAAGGAAGACATCAAACAAGCCGCTACGGTTAGTAAGATGAGCAGCGTATGTTTGCTACTGCATTTATAATAATGCAGGTATATTGATGTGCAGCATCGGTGAAAATGGTGGCATAGATAGACGCTGATTTTCCACTGTGATGACTAGTCTGTAAAGAGATGTGTAAAATTCATAGCAGGGAAAAAATTGCCACGGAGAAAATTGCCGTTTTGGGGTGGGTTTGATTTTTTATTATTTTCATTTAATTTACAAATGTTGCTACCACCGGACCATGCATTTAGCAGTAATTGTATATATAGGTGTATTGAGAATATTATTGCTAGAACAGTTGGAACGTTGTTTCCACAAAGTTTTTTTGCTTTTGGTTGATTGATTTTTGCGATATACAGTTGTTCTATTATACTTCATTGTTAAATGCGACGAACCGTACGCGGTATGACCGAATGGAAAATGGTGTTCACCTGTTTTGATTACGGATTGCAAAGGATTGGACCCGTCTAACCCGAGGTACTCGAGTCAGTAGCGAGAGTGCTCAGGGCTGTCATCCGATATTTATTCTGCTTAAGTGGGATTTCGCAACGCGCCACGCAAGAATTCAGCATTTGTATAAATGAACAGATAGACCGACATGTGCTGCTGGAAACGAATATCGGTCGTTGGCAAAGGCCCGTTTTTGACTCGACCCAGATGAGAGTTCATTTTGGGTAAAACAGGAGGCGTGAGGAGACATGCGGCAATCGTTTGCGATTCTAACGTCAGCAAAAGTTGTTGTTTTTCTTCTATAGATTATAGCGACGCTTATGGCGAACCGCTTATTTAGCAGTGAACTTCAGCGATTGTCACAAGAGCTCCTTCTCTTGGGATCGCTTTCATAGCTTAATATGATCGAAGAAATGCGCTTGTCCTTGATACAAGCTGTGTCTTAATTTACAAGGGCATTCACGGCACTCCTACAACGAAATTTCACTCATCGCCTACAGCTTCTATATATAGAATGGGCCGATACGATAGCAGGGAAAGAGTAGTTCACGAATAAGCTAGTCTAAATGATTTTTGCTTAGTGAAATGATAGACTGACATTAACTGTATAGAAAGGTTCAAGCTCAGTACAACTAGAAGCTATTGATCAAGCGTATCGCTCCGCGTTACATAATCTGTAAATTAATGATTTATAGATGTAAGCTTTGAAATGAAATTATGGCCGTTTATGTTGTTTCCACTATTATGTTGTCCTGCCCCCTGTATAAAACACTGCGTCCGTTGTCGCAGATACCTTCTGCTGCATACTACTAGCAACATTCGATAACTAAAATGCATCGTGGTAACGTAAATTAAATTGTTCTAGATGTTCTAGTGAGTACTCTGGAAATGATTGTAGTGTAAAAAAAAAAGGCATTATGTACGACACACGTTACAAGTTAATTGTAACTTCTTTATAATGTCTGTCGTGCATAATGCTATTTTTTCGATAGAGTATGTAATGTAGTCTTCGATATGCTAGTATGAACTCAGCAAGTCGATAGGGAAACGTTTGGGCATCTAATAGTAGGGTTACCTTCGTCGAATGAAAAATGTCCATCGCGGTTAGCACGAATTAGTGGTCGTGGTTGATTGATGCGAGCAAGTGTACATAGTCGACGATTCATAGGATATGTGTACCTAGGGATTTTTGTGTTATATTGAAAATATATTTTTACAGCTTTATAAAAAGGTGAAACTTGTCGTTACTAGTTCAGCATGTTAGGTAGCCATAAATAGGTTCAACAAATTATGATTTCACGCAATCGTACCGTTTCCAAGAAGTTCATATAGTAGTATTAGCAGGCTCCGAGGATACTATGACGTTGTCGGTTAACATTAGAGCTAAAAACGCTGCCAGGAATCGGCAGCGTTAGCTGCGCAAAGGGACATAGGACAACAAGTGAACGTATAGTATAAATTCACCTATTGCTTTGGAATTTGGAAGTCTTGCCGGCATTAGAAAAGAGCGAAGGCATTCTTTGGAAGGTGTTCATGCTCTAAAGCTAGGGATTTAAATTTTCCGCAGAAAATGTTCGTGGAAGAAGATATTTACTTGAAACTATTGTAACCTAGTTCGACGTAAGCTTAAATGCTGCTGTTGTTCCTTCCTATGCCACTACGAGTACCGTTCTCGAATTTGTTGTTCTTGTGATATAGAGATCGAAATTTACACCGTTCTCGGAAAACGTAAACCCGGCAATTGTGCTAACTAATTAGTACGCAGTTAGTCATTACTAAAATACGAAACACATAGCTTAATAACAAATTTGTTTTCTCTATTATATAAAATGCATATGAATAGAGAGACGTAGAGAAGTACGTTTAAATGTATGCAGAAATTTATTTTCTCCTTTCCGCTTCTTATATATTCTCTGTACAGTGTATTCACAGGTATTGCCACAAACCACTCGCCCCGGACAGGAAGCAGCTTAGACATAATTGATAGAGGTAGTAATAAAAAATGATTGCCCTGCTTTTCCGCAGCATGAATAATAATGCATTGTGCGAAATGAACTCAATAATTTTCAGTAAATATAAACGCATGCGTCGTACGGTTACTGCTTGCATTCCCATTCTTTCCGCAAAACAGACCTAGCTAGCTTGATGATCCAACGCTTTCGCATTATCGCGAGCAAAACATGGTCTAGGAAGAAAAGATCTTATATGCCAATCATTCTGTTTTACTACTAGCCCATATTAACCGAAATTCGCGAACCACTACAACGCGAACGTGACAATTTTTCCTATGGTTTTTTGCCCCACTTCCAGATCGTCCCTGTAAGCACTGCTGTGTGTAGTGCTAGTTTTTGTTTCCATTTAGAAGTTTAATTATCCACTTGAAAATACGATTGTAGCAGCGAATTTAGCTGTCACGGCCGGGTCGTAACTTCGCACCGAAAATTGCCTCGTGTTGTCTATGGAATTTATTTTACGCCATTCGTACTAATCATAACTGCTGTTTGCTCAAGTCTAACTGTGTAACTCCCCCGTGCATTATTATTATTAATATTATGTTTGTTAGGTTTATAAGTATCTGCTATGCTTCTTCCCGCCAGTTTGACGACTAGAGGCTGACACAGTACGCACAGGAGAAGCCTCGCCCCTTACAAGGAGCGGGCTTTTTAGTGCAATGATGACACTTGACTACAGAGGAGCGGTATGCACTGTTCTAGATAGCAGTTCATTTGACAGATTTCACGCACTCTGACCTCGTAAGGTAAGCTTCGTTTTCGCATCAACTGCCACATTTCCCTCTGACAAAATGTCCTATGCGGACCTTACCATCAGGCTTGCAAACGGTCTCTGGCATCCGGTCCGCATCGTTCGAGGCATGTGTTGTGTGCATTTTGCAACTCTAATTTTAGCTATAAAGCTAATTTCGTCGAGTCTTCTTTGTTTCTGCCTTCCGATGCTTCAGGTTAGCCACCTCTGTTCCATTTAGCCAGTCTGTCATCTTTGGCCAAGCCGTACCTCTTCCTGCCTATCCTTGTGCTTACACACACTATATATATATAATCTTAGTAACCGGTACCATTTGACTACTGAATGAAAAAAAAACAGGCGTAATTATCAAACTGGAGAATAGTCGTTGACAAAAATATGAATAATAGAAATGGTACATAATGTAATTGCATAAACGTACTACTGTACAGTCAATTAGTCAGTCAGTTAGTCGGAACAATCGATTATATCAATTAACTGATCGATTATAGACAACGCAGAACAATAACCGCAATCCTATCCAGCTTTCAGTCAGTTGTGCCACCCCTCAAAACGATAATCATCTAAATATAGCAATAATATATAACTCCATGATGGCTTCCTTGACCTCAATAGCTCAATGTAAACGTTGTTCCGTTCAAACATGCGTCCGATTATCTATCTATTGTAGGTAATACTCAATCAGAGAACTCTGCTTCCATGTACACGAGCGTTTCTTTTGCGTTTCGACGTTCGCGGTGCATATACAATTAATTTTCTTGTTTAATCATCCTCGTAGAGTGTGTCACTTTTTCGGAGCAAGTAGCGACATTTTTTCGTTCCTATTGTCCTTTGTTTATCGCACAACAAAACATATTCTCAAAGAATTTCCTAAACACGTCTGCTATAATTAATATTTATATTACTTATATATAATTAATGGCGATGGCATGCTCGGAAACTAATGTGTAACCATGTTAATGGGACTTGGGTTTTTCTGCACTTTCCAAGCAAACTAACCAACCAACGCGTTCTTAAACAAATATGATCAGTATATCCACACTATAATTCCAACGAGACCGGCCATGAAGCTCGCACGAGAAGGTTCGACGCAGGATCCATATAATATCTGCATCGTCATTAGCTACCATCGCCATTTCCATGATCCGTTTGCTTTGTTGTCATATTTAGATGTGTGCCATGACGTTGGGCCGCATGCAAACAAGAAACCTGGTACAGCCACGGCATTTTTCCACCCGTACCATTTATACAGATCGATCATTTCGCCATTCGTTCATGTCACGCAGTCGTATTCCTCACTGTCTCACAGTTGTTTCAGATTTATACAGAGACTGAGAACGCTTATGCGTTTGTATCCAACAAGCGACTTTTCCTTCTTTTCGCATATATTATTAAATGTTTTGTTATATATATTTGTATATATATATATATATATATCTAGATTTTTAAAGTATATATTTAATATTTTTATTAGTTTACCGTGTGGTGGAGCTTTTGCGATTGATATTGTTTTGATGTTGTTGATGTTGGTCTTTTCGTTGTTGCTGTAGCCTGGGGGTCGTTCCTCTGGATTATAAGAGTCTTCCTAGTTGTTGCTACTAATGTTGTCTTTTTTCCACATAATGTCTCCTCTAATAATAAGCTGATAGTTCTGAGGGTGGATTCTAAAGGGATTTTTCACCTTTTTCTTGTTTCCGTTATGAACACCATCGTGTGATGCGTTGCCTAATTTTTTAGCCTAGTTTTCCGAAGAGAACCTCCCTACGAATCTTCATGTACATGTTCCTACAGTTCCAGTATGTTGACGTCTTAGCGGATATAATCGTGTCTATATTCTAACGTTCTCGTATCTGATCCGTCCAGCAATTCACGTTCTGTTGTCGCATTCTCTTCGTCATCATATCGAAGTCCTAGGTTTTTCGCGTATCCGAAGAACACTTGGTCGACGACTTGAGACTTCCCTCCCATTCGATGCTAGCCTGACTCGGCTCTTTAAATTAATTAGTACATAATAATTTTATTATATTGACTATATAGCGTATATTATCGAAGCCCGGTGAAGAGGTTGAGCACACTCTTGGTCTCGCGTGTAGACCGCACCTTTGAAAACACGTTCCAAAATCGAAGCGTTTCATCACCAGCACCCGTCACGATACTTTCCCCGTCCGGTGATACCGCCAAATATAAAACCTAGAACAGGCGTTACAGACGAGAGAAGAACATATAGGGCTAAACAATGCGAACAGCATTGAATTCTACGGAGGGCTATATTGAATCATTCAGTTGATTTCCTTCCATTCAAGACGTGTCCAGAACGCATCAGTTTCCACATTCCTTATTTCTTTCCAAAGAAGTTTAAAATTCACAAATGACAGGTTTGCCGTCTATTATTGAAATGTTAACAAACCTGATGATACCATTGGAGGCATACTTTAAATAACAAAATAAAAATACAGATTTTTGCACTTTTTGTTCAACATATTGCGCTTTTACTTTCAATAAAAAAAAGTAGGTTAACGTCAAGGTATGCCTTTTGACTCATCCAATCCCTCTTAGTTAATAGTAGGCTCATTTTTACACATACCCGATAGCTGTGTCCCGTGAGTTTCGCGACTGGCGTAAGGCTGGGGTATTTCCATACGACGATCTGGTTCTGTGAATAGCCATGCGTGCTGACTAATTCGGACGCATGTTTACTCCAGGCGAGATTGCATACTTGACTGCCTGTATCCACGCTCTGCATGGGCTGCGCCGTTAGCGTGTTCCAGAAGCGAATGTATCGATCGGCCGTACCCCCTCCTGAAGCAAGCAGGCCGTGATGGTGCGGCGACCATGCTATCGCCTTGACCGCCGCTTGGTGTTCAGTATATGTCTGACACGGCGTATTGGACTGAAGCGTCCAAACGAGCAAACGGTTGTCATTTCCTCCGCTGGCAAGGTGTTGTTGATCTGGGCTCCATTTCAGACCGCACACCTCTTGCCGATGGCCAGTTAGCTTGCGTGCAGGACTTCCGACACCAGCTTGCGGCTGTTGTCGCATGTCCCGAACGAACACATTGCGGTCTCTCGATCCGGAACAGAGCAGATCCCCATTCCAAGCTAACGCCCCCACGCGTGCGTTGTGACCCCCAAAGCAGACCGTCTTTTTTGATGCAGCAACATCCCACACTTGTACAAGACCTTTGTTCGTACCTACGGCAACTAACGAGCCCCGTTCCGACCACGAAACCGAAGTGACGGTATCACTATCGCTTTGTAGATCGCACAGTCTGGAAAATGCAAAATAAAAGCGGAAAAACAATACTCATTTGTAGAATCGGTCCACCAGTGCCCCACCAGCGCGCATATACTTGCAACATGTGTATCAACGATAACTGCTATACCTTCACGTAGTTCATTTTTAGTCATTTGATCTACTAATTTAGCATTGTAGGGTTCTAGCCAGTGGTTTCTCATAGCAATGCCTATTAACAGTAAGCAACTAATCGGTCGTTCTGTTTTTGGGTCGCTAAGTGTTTATTTATATAATACTTTGATGCGAATTTATTATCCGCATAGGATTATGTAAGGCAGAATAGCTAACTTCATCTCGTTCCGTTAATTCATTCCATTATATGGCATATAGGCAACCTCTGTTGCAGAAGATAGGTTTAAAGAACTAACAAAAGCTGGTCCGTTATGGCTGGGGCTGATTAGTACCATGAACGTCATCGATATATATATATATACCCACATCGCATGCGTGATAAACCAAGATCTACTAACCGTGTAACTTGTGAAGTGGCTGCGCTCCATAAATATACGGACGCACCCAGCCCAACACTGAGAACATTCGTAGAACTCCAGTCAACGAGATTTAGATAGAAATCATCCTGAAGATCAGGCGCGTCCAGCACCTTATAAGGGATTTTGCTAATTTTTCGGGTTTGCTTTCGAGGTGACTTAAGCAACTTTTGACTCCGTAACGAGATTGGAGACAACTGGTATGCCTGTAACAATAACTCGCGTTAGGTAATGATACATACGTATATTTTTAATTTTGTATGCGGTGAAACATGCACAGTTACAAAAATATCCTCGTGGTCTATTCAAGTGTCTGTATCTGTTCGCCCTTCGATATTGTTTCAAATCAATGGTATAGAATTATACATGTGTGGTTTGGTATTATTACAATGCCTTTCAAACAAGATTCCTTGCACGAGAAACTCGGTCTATATTCTATGAACGGATTCCAAGCCATCCATTACTTAACTCGCGACTCATTTGATATATATATATATATAAAAACTGCAAAAACTGTGCATTAGGTGTGAATATCTGTTGAACGCCCAAGACCCTCATGTTATAAATACTCAAGCCAGAATTTGTGAGGAGTCTTACCGCTAACCACCTATTTTCTTTCATTTTGGCTCATTGCTGACAGTGTTATTGACCTAATAATACAGAAAGACATAATACGGCCGCACTACATAGAACAGAGAGGTAGTTCTTAATGTAACAGTAGTATCGTTCGACTGCGCACGCACGGCGCCCCTTTGCATAAACAAGGCAAACAAATGGCGTCATCGTATTATTCCATAATGCAAGGTTAAGAAACAAAAATGATTTTTTTTTTTTATAATGTCCAAATTTCCAATTCATGCAGCTTGAATGCCGGACAGACGTGCTTCCATATTCATATAAACGTGGCACAATTGAATAACAAGACATTATGGTTCGCGACATATTTCGAAGACCCATCTCAGAAGACCAATGCAAAAACGTTATTCAGGATGTATTTTACGTTTCCTTATCTGGTCAAGTTTCAAAGTATCATATGCTAGAAATATACAAGCATACTGTCAAAATATATTTCGATGTTTCTTAGTGGGCACAATTAGTCGTTTCTTTGAAGCGGGCACTCGTTTTTCTGGCTACACGTTTTCTTCTGGACATGAATAGCTTCTCATAGTGCCCCTCGTTTAATTAGCTTTCTTAGCTTGTAATTAGGAAGGCACAGACGGAGTGGTAAGTACATGTTCATTCATGCGGTCGCAAACTAATTTTTAGGACGGGTTAAGTAAATTAGAAAGGCCAATCTTAAAGAAAGCTCTTCACCGCTTTCTTCAAAATGCCATTTAAAGGAACAACATTGAACAAGTATGGTATTTAGTTTTCTAAAAACAAAAGAAAAACAAAACTGAATCTTGATAAAAACAGTTGCATCCACCATACTGTCATCTGTGAATAATAGAAAAAAATACTCCGAATAATTAATTACACAGTAGATGATCAATATAAAGTGTAGTTTTGTTTAAATGCTACTAGTTTTCTTGTCGAATTAACTTGAAGCCGTTCGAATACAATGCCAATGTTATAGTTATATTACCAGTGCTTTGAAGGTTCAGCTCAGCAGCGGATTAGGGAGGATTGCAGGATAGAGAATAAACAGACGGATCATTATCGTACGGTCAAGGTGGGGTGCCCTTAGATACAGAGTTAGCACAATGTAAAATCACCTATTTGGTATTCCTATATCATATTCATACGTTTATATATATATATATATATATATATATATATATATATATTATAATCGCTTTCGCATCAAAATGATCGTGATTTTCTTTTGCAGACATTTGTTGAAGAACCTTAAGCGTTGTGAGAAGATCTTATCGCATTACTGTTTGTTAGTTAGTTCAGGGTTTTCAGGATGAGCAATTTGCGTAACTGAGCTCAGTTGTAAAGAGGCCGCAATTAGATGACACGCTGATATGAACCTTCTTCTAAACAGTTCCTGTTTGGTTCAATATTTATGATGAATAAAACGCGAAGAACTGTTTATCTCGCGTTTCAAAACAATCATCCCGATAAGCTTTTTTAGTCATGTGCAATTTTAGCTCTTAGCCTAACTCTGTAATTAGTCTGGGTAAATAATTAGCCTCACTCCGTAATAGGCCAAATGCTGAACAATGACTGCTGCCCAGTTTTTTATGTTATAGAAAAACAGGCACAAAGCGTATTTTCGGATACGCAGATCACAAGGCAAGTTGCATGTGACTTTACTAACCAACATTAGTAATTAGAATAAGTGGATACTTTATGTAGCTATGTTCGAATCAAGCTAAGTATCTCGTGTGCTATGCCAACTCAATCGTCGGATTAAGGTTCCAAACGAGTGGTTGTCCTTCCACAAATTCGTATATTCTTCCAAATCTACTTTAGAATATCTTCCCAAAATACACGCTTAATAAAACTGAACTTTATGCATGCTTTACGGTAAACTTATACTTAATAATAGAATTTTTTTTTGCAAATTGTTTCATCTATCGATTTGCCACTCTTTTTGATTGCATTAAACAGCTGTGGGTGGCGATATGTGGCTTGATCTGACTTTAGTCATCTTAAGATATATATCATATCATATTAGTCATCAGCCTCGATCTTTGAAGCCAACAATGACGTAATCTCGATATCGTACTGTCACTCACTGATATGTTTGACTCTACGAAAGTGGGGCTTTTGAACGAACGTCTAAAAAGTTACTTCGGTGTGTTCTCGCATCGTTCTTAGTACAGCCTAATAAAACCTTTGAACACTGGGACCCTATTGACGGCTACATGTATATGTGCTATTGGACGTCATCAAAACTCAATTTGAATTTGATGACCTTTTTTTAAATCTCTTTCGATCACTTAACGCAGGAGTTGAGCTTCGACCAAATGTGGAGCAGAGAAACAGTCGATGGAAAATGGCACTTCGGATATTTTTGGAGATAACAGATATCACTTTGGCAGCAGCTTGATTACTCTATTATTGTAATATGTCCCGTTGGCGTTAGCGTGACTGTTGTCAGGTTGACAGCGCCTTTCACACAGCTGTCATCTTGTCACTGAAAGTTTGAAACGGTAACGGCCAGCGTCCTGCGTTCGGATTCTTACCTGATTTGGGTCATGCTTGTTATATCGATTGTGGTAATTGAAAAGGCGCTGAGGCGGCGTCGACTGTTTAACGTCTTCAATGTTTTCACCGAGCAACTCGTTCCGAAGTAGACACGAATAGACATTCTCGTTTTGTTCTCGCGGACTTGCGTCAAAGTTTAACTGCCATCGGGCATTCGCTCGGGGCGGAATCATTCGATCGGGACCCTCGAGTTTGCGTGGCGAATAGGCCAATCGTTTCTCGTAGTCAAGTTCCATCGTCCACTTACGACCACCTTCCTCCAACTAATACCACTTCTCTTCCTACTAGTGAGCACCAGCAGATCGTGTAACTGTTTTTGTCCAAGTACACACGAAGGACAAATAAACGGGAAGACATAGAAAGAAAGAAAGAAGGAACCATTTTGAGTTACATTTCTTGAACTGGCCAAAGCTCGTTCGTAGAACTCTAAAGCTGGCAGCAAATGGCTAGATATAATCACATGAATGGGTTAGCGGTTTCAATGATTATATGTATCGACAGAAAAATATTGGAACAATAATACGGGGATCTACGATAATATACAATATTTCTCAAGAATTCTCAGATTGCCGAGCATTTGCCAGTATCAGCCGGAAGGTGTCTGGCTTGTCCACCGATTGCCAGCTTCTCTAAAACGCACAGCCCCTGTCGTCTGAAATGTTGCCGTTGTTAATCTATCCCGAGGTCTTAGTTACAGCACTAACATGATTTCACTGTCACAAATGATTTGCACAACGACTAAAGCACACACAGAGCACTCGGAAAGGCTGTTGAAAGCCGCTGTTATTCGGCCGACAGTATAGATCGCTATGAGGATATGTCCTTTCAAAGGGTGGCATCAAACTCTATTTCGATTTCATGTGACGACTTCTACAAAGCTAGCTGACCAATAACTCTGACCGAACAATTATTCAAACAGAAATCGGAGAAATATCGAATTCATTCTTGTTGCTACACTATCTCAATGTTACTGCCTGGCTCTGAACAATGTTCGAGCTCAATGAACGACAGCAGCAACTTCAACCCTCTTTTCAATCCTTTTTTCTCTGCACTTCAGTTCTCATACATTCTTTCTGAGAGTACTCACTTTAAAGGAAAACTCTCACCGCCACACTCGTCCGCTACGGCCTAATCTCGCGGCCGTATCTCACGGCCTTTTTCGCACCAATATATACACACACGCACCACTATAATTACTATATATGTATATATATATATATATTTGTATATATATATATATATATATACACTAATAGATCGGCCACTCCATTTTTGTTTTGAAATGTTTCGTCTAACGTCTCTCCTTGTATGACTGTGTGGCTGGTTGGCGGAACGATACCCCTCGAACATCGAGCTACACGGAGATCCAGTCAGCTGCGTTGTAGTAGGGTCCGAGCTGCTCGACGCGTTAGAAACTAGTGCCGGATAAGAGCAATTCGAGCCTTGTCGACCCCGTCTGGACGCATTACAACAATGGGGAGCTATGGCCCCATGTCCCCGAGATCCGACCAGTGAAAACAACGTCACTGACATATGGCTAAATTTTGCAAAGGTCATCACACATAAGACGAATCATCGTTGCGTATTTTTCCGAGTCAAATCACGTATACTTGTAGCGCTATGAAGATTAACGTGAATTTCTCATGCAATATGCGTTAAAGCGGGTTCCTCGGCGGAGCTCACGGATGGCCAACCGTATTGGCAGCCGTGCGCTCGCTCACACTCACTGGCTTCTGCTCCGAAGCCCGGAATCCTGCTATTGCTGCTGCTGCTGCCGCGGCTGTGTTTGTTATGAGTACTAGAAGTATCCTACAACCGTAGACGAGTGCTGTTACACACACAGTTTATAGCGAGCGATGCGAGCGCTGCTGCTGTTGTCTTATGGCTGTTCCCGCTCCCTGTCGTGTGATTGTGAGTGCATTTTATGCTGCTGCTGCTGCTACTACTGCTGCTGCTGCTGCTGCTGCTACCAGTAGTGAGTGGTGAGTGGTGGGGTGCTTTGCTGTGTTAACAGTGGCTCGGATATTGCCGAGTGTCGGAATCGCAAAATCATGTTGGAACTTGGGTGCCAGTGAACACCCAAATGGATACCCGCCGTGGCAAGGACCTATCTCGGTGAAACCCGCCGGAAGCACGTATCCGCGGGAGACTAGCGGAGCCCTTTCTACGTGAGGTTAGTTTTCACATGATGATTATTATTGTTACTACTACTGCCACCATCGTTTGGTGCTGTCTCCGAATGTGTTTGTGTGTGTGCGTATATATTTTGAGGACTCTGCTGTGGCAGGCAAATTGCTAGGCGCTTCCCGGCCCTCCGGTCGCTCCCAGTCATCAACAACGAACGACCGAACAAATACGAGAGAATATCTTGAGGTCTGTCCCGTAATGTGCGGCTGAATTGTTAGCCAGTCGCTTTCACGCATATAAATTTGTTCGATTCGGCGATGAAGATGTGACGGTCGAATGCCGCGTGAGATTGCTACTGTGCCGCTTTATACTCTTCGGGAAAAGTACGAACGATACAAGCAGGGCATAAAGACCGGCGCGATCTCGGCGCGCCGCGGTTTAGAGGTCTGAAACCTTGTTAGTGGTCGGAACCGTGTCAAACCCCATTTTGCTGAAACTAATATTTTTAATCATGTTATCATTATCGTTCAGAGCTTCACACAACTACAAGACCCTCTGCGAGATTAAGATTACTGGCAGTAGCAGCAGCGGCAACAGCAGCGTTCGGCGGGGACTCTATGAGTCAAGACAGAACTTAACTGGTGAATTAGCAGGCTATAGCTTTGATTCCGTCGTGCATTTATTTTCAGAGATGTGCACACGTACATACATATGTTTGTACATACATTATATGTGCATACATACATGTATATATATATACATTTATGTATGTATGTACATGCGAGTTTGCTGCTCAGTGCTGTTGTTGGTGGATGTAAAGGCATTGGCTCTTACTTTCCTACCGTCGGCAAGCGGGTCGAAGTGCACGGCGCCGAACGAATGATCCGTCAGCAGTTGTTTTAACCTGTTTAGGTTTGACCTGCTCATATATACCTGTGTGTGTACATATATTTATATATAGATATCGAAGTGCTTCGGTTCTGCTGCTTTCCTCCAATTTAGTGCGACCATAGCCACTAGTAGTGCTGCTGGTCACTATAAGTGACTGCGCTACTGTTGGTCTCAGGAATATTGTATCGGTAACGACAATAACAACAACCGCGCCAGCAACAACAACGCGAGACGTACAAGCGTGAAGTATCCCGTCATCGATGTGACTGCTGTCGTCATATTGGGCACCTATGACCGGCCTATTACGTCGCCGTTAATATGATGATGATGCCGATGATGACAGAGCTCCGTTTTGCATCAGAGACTATAGCGCATAGTGGGTAGGTAGCGTGTGGGGTTGAGCGTTTGGTTTATTTACGGTGAAAAAAAGGAAACTGTGCGGAGTAGAACAAACGTCAGTGGAAGAGAGTTTGCATGCATGACTTTTTTCATTCGTGGCCGCCACTACGAGATCAAGTAATGTTGCTCCTCTTGCGGAATCTCTTTTCCGCCATCAGCGTCGCGTGCTGCAGATGGCCATGTGTAAAGATCGCTTGCCCGTCCAGAGTTGTTTCGGCGACGGCAGCAGATTGACGAATGGCACGGACATGTGATCGGTCTTGGGGGAGCAGCGTGTTTGGCACCTGGATTCAAGCTAGATAGGTTCCAATGTTTGTTTTTGCGCTGCTTTTCTGACGTTGTTCCTGAACTATTCTAAGTCGAATCTCAGAAACTCGGTAGGGATTCAGGCCTGTTGTTGTGGGGGGGGGGGCAGTAATGGGTACGCATGCATGCGCCGGAGAACAAATTCAGGTTGAATACAGTTGTTTCATTTTCTATCGATTATAGTATGCCGGTGTAATACTTCAATTAAGGCTTTCATCAGGTGTTGTTATCCCAAATAATCGTCGTTGTAATGATGGCTGTGGTAGTGTCGTAAGGTAGATCCTTCTATTTTTGACGTAGTTCTGTTGTTTGTCGATGTATAGAAAAGGCGGTCTGAATGAGTGCGTCTTGCTCTGTATCCATCATCTAAGTCTTTTTGCCGAGTTGCCGCTTTCGTCAGTGCAAAAGAGTGATACACAAGTATAACAGCACTCAAGGATTGTGGAACAAGACATTTTTGTTAGGAAGCGTGAATAACTTCTAATTTGGCGTGCAACCTTCAAGGTTCATCGTTAATACTGATAATAAAAGTCGAGAATGACAATATATATATATGTAATAATACTGCTAATGATATTTAAATTGCTCAGTTTAACCCTTACGAATTCGCGGGTCTTTAGATCATCGAAATCGTACATCATAAGCAAACTTCTCGTATCACCGATGCCCTGTACAAATGCATAAACTTACAGGTATACAACTTAAAAAAAGTTGTGTATCTGTAGGTTTCGACATTAACATATTATTAATAATATTTTTTTCTTATTATCATTGAACTATTACTAAAGAACATTCTTGTTCCTCTCCAAGATGCTCTCCTATGCTGGCCACGATGATAGCGTAAGGTCAGTCTCAGCATATAGCGAATTTAGCTGCTTTAGCGCAATCACAATTATGCACGTAATAAAATAGAGGCAAAAATGATATAAAGGCATAGATCACCAGTGGCGTGGTGACCATTTGTTACGGCCGCGGTTGACAGTTCCGTAGTTGACCGCGGCGGTAACATCCGACGCTGCGAATGTTGATGCTGTTGTTATTGCTTCTGCTGCTGCTGCGCTCAACCGCGGCCCAACCAATCTGTTTAGCAGTTAGCCATAGCGGCAGTCCCCAGCAGTTCGTCGTCAGTACATCGATGCATACAACGGCAGAGGCCGTGTCTCGGTCGTGTCGGTGACGGGACGCATGTGTCCAATGTGAACGGGATGCCAAGGAACTGCCGCTCGCTCGTGTTCTTCATACGGCGCTACCGCTACCTCCACCGCTGCTGTTACTAGCGGACTTCTGTTGCTGCTGCTGTTATGTCGCCATGTCGCTCTCTCGGGGCTGTTGAGCGCCTGCCGCTGCCGCCGCCGCCACAGCCACAGCCAGTGCGCCAGGCTGTGACTGGCACCAACAGGACCCTCGCACTGCACAGCAGTGCTGCTGCTGCCCAATGGCCGCCCACAGCAACATGGCACTGTTAGACACATCGGCGTGTTGCTGTGCTTATGATCCTGCCGTCGATTGTCGCCGTGGCTGTAACCTTCCTCGTATCGTTGCAGCCGCTTGAACTGTTGTTGTGCTTCAAGCCGTTCTGCCGCGCCTGTAACATGTCCGTCGAAGTGCGAACGGAGGAGTGGGCCCCTGGGTGGCGCGGTGCGGTTCTACTGCGGCCCAGCACGGCGCTCCTGTCTGCCAACGTACAGGCGGGCGACCTCGTCTACCCGCCGTCATTATTGATGCTTGATACACTGCCGTTGCTACTATTCGGACAGCAGCGGCATCATGATCAAGGTTAACAGCAGCCATTCGGCTCGGCCATTACTGCTGGTTGATTCTAAACACTTGGTTTTGATTGTTAGCTTTAATAGAGCCGGCAGCAGCTTCAGAGCCTATTACGGCCGTTGCCCCTGTGCCTTTGAGACTGCGGCCGCCGACATGGAAAAGGCGCAATTTGGCGATTTGATAGCGATGTCAGAGTATGTATATACACGCTAACTGAAATAATGATAGCGTGGATGTCTGAACGTAGAAACACCTGCGCTGTGATCGGGGTTCGGTAGCCGGACGTTTAGCGTCGTTGATGCCTTCTGGTGGAATTGGTTGGCCTATCTACGCTACTCTATCGTCACTCTATTTTTACTTAAACCAGTTTGGACTGCGGTAAATGTTAAATGGCAAACGAGACAATGAGAGGATTAGAAACCAACAAAAAAAATATCGTTACCTTCAGGAACCATACTGGAGGCTGGATGCATACGGGGTGAAATGAAAGACGGTCAGGGTCGTATTATGGATGCCTGTAGAGTTCTTTGTGTTGAACAGTTTCTTGAGGTATCCAAGTCGAAACTACAATTTCTGACAGAGATAACATGGTTTTGATTTTGGGGTAGTAGCTGCGTATACGGATGAAAGGGGACACACGGAAAGTGGCTCTATGATTGTTATTTTCGTATATAAGAAGCGTGCCGTTCTATTGCCGTGCAACTCGGTATACATATTATCTTTAAATGAGAACGAATCTGTTTGCACACTTTTAAATTAGCGCAAACGCTATACTGTGTTGTTGTTGTTGTTTATCACTGCCCATGCGTGAGCCTGCTGGCTTGTTGTCCTCCGCTATTTGAAAAATGCTGAGTTTAGAGATCTATGGACACAATCTACGTCGCTAATGATAAAAACTGTGAAAGTGACTGAATTACGTAACGTCAAGAGACATAATATATGTTATGCACACGCGCCCAGCATCCACCTAATGGAGCTACCGGAAGGTTAGTGGGTGATCATGTGCATTTCGGTTGGATGCCACTTAGAACTTAATCTCTTCCTAAAAGCGTTCAGTACAGCTGTTCACTATGAACAAAATTCTTGCAGTGGTTGCGTCACGCAAACTTTCCACTCTTCGATCGAATAATATGCTCGTCCGAACCCGTGACACGATACGGCTTGTTTAATGGTAGGTTGATCTTTTGAAACGGCCATATAGATACTTTAGGCTGTTTAGAGCTCTTTATTTAGGCTTAGAGCTCTAAAAGGGCGGGCTATTCAAAACTGCTATCCAGTGCTTTAGTAATTAGTTATAATAATAAAAGGATAATTATAGGACATCTGGTTATCCTATAATATCCGGTTATTTTATGTACGCCAACATAGTTATACAAACAGTAATATAGCAGTAGTTTGCATTTTTTTTTGCGAAAAAATCTAATATTGCTTTCTTAACAATAGAGCCTGTGCATCAATGAACCTCTAATACAAACAGATTTCCCCAAAGGAATTTAATCAATTCAATAAGTAAAAATTAAAATAACTAAATATATAACTATAGCTATGTATGTGGAGATTATTATAACACAATTGCGATTATTATTGCAAATAGGATTCGATTTATCATTTGCCGGCTCTTAGCTTTTAGACATCACTTTCATGTTTTTTTTTTGGTGGCGGGATAAAAAAATCTTAATATTTTTATCTACGAAATAAACCTTGGTTTCTAGGGAAATATCTTTTTGCTATTGTGCGTTGTTGTCGAATTGTTGGCAGTCTCGTGATGCTTACATTCTCATCCTGGCTTAATCCGTTGCCCTACTGTGTAGCATACCTCTAAAGTCTTGCGTCGACATTCTGAATTCAGAATGACTTGTATTTTTTTTAGTTCACAGGTATAACAGATACTTTCACTGGGGACTTCGATTCGATAAATAGGGATGACTCAGAAGCGAGCAAAGTACAATGTGTATTTTCCGCTCTAAAAATAAAAATGTCTCCGGATGATCACCACCGTGAGTCACGGCAGTGTAACTATAATGATAAGCAAATGAAGTAGTGTTGAACTATCTCTCTGTCAATCGAACAATATTGTGCTAGTATTCAGCGGTATCAAACATATTTGAGCTACAAAATGTTTCACATGTTTTTTTTATACCAATTGAAAACGTCTCTGACAAAATTCCGATTAGAAATATCAACGAAAAATAGTTATTACATTCGTCGTGTCTTTGTCTGTTCTCTTGTCCAGGAGGTGATGGACTACCTGGCGACCGGCCAGTGCTGTCCGGTGTCGTCGGTCTCCTCGTCATCCGGTGGCGAATCTAGTTGCTCCGAGGATTCGTCCAACTCGAACTCATCCGATAACGACAACAACAACAACAACAACAACAACAATAACAACAACAACAATCGCGCATCGGATAAGGACAATGACTCTTCGAGGCATAGCAGTCACAGTCGAAGGAGCCTACCAAAGAGCCTACGTAGCGTTCGCGCTCAAAGGGAAACCCACGTCGCTGGCAAGAACGGCCAGCGCCGGTTGGATCACCGTGGGTCAGAAAGCGTCAGCGAGGCCGGAGGCGGTCACGATGCGACCGGAGGCAGTGCCAAAGGAACAATGGAACATTCGGATCTCGGATCATTTGGAAACGCCGAAATGCGTGTTAATGCACGTAAAGCATCAGGCAGTCGAAAAAGCTCAAACGCCGACAGCCGGCGGAGCAGTAGTCGAAGTGAAGACGGAAGCGGGTCCAGTAGTGGATCGAGTAGTGGCAGCCGAAGCCGGAGCCGAGGTAGCAGTTGTAACAGTGAAGAACGAAGAAGCAGCTGTTCGCGCAGCAGCTGCTCCGGAGGATCACGACGATCGCGAACTTCGCATACGTCACAAACGTCGTTTCACCAACAATTTCAATCGTCTGCTGTCATCCAACGGGATGGTAATGTCAAGATTAAGATACGTAAAGCTAGCCATCAACAACAAAATCTACAGCAGAAGCATAGTCAGACCCAACAGCAACATCACCATCACCGGCAACATCAGTCACAGACCTATCAGCAGCAAGGACAACAGCGAAGTCAACATCGTCATCCTTCTTCGCAGTCACTACGAAATACTCCTGAACGAAGTAGTCGCAAACGAAGTCGGCGGAAGAGTTCACCATCTGCGAGTGAGGCGGTGTCGGGCTCTGGTTCTGATTCGGACGAGTCCGCCGGCGATGGCGAGGAAAATGAGTCTGTCAAGTCCAGTGAGCGAGCCGGTCAACGAAGTCGAAGTGGTTCGAGCAGTTCGCATACGTCGCAGAGTAGCGGTGGCGATGACCGGAGTGCTATCAGTCGAAATCACACAACAGGCTCGAAAAGGGGAAGGGGGGAGATTGCCTCGAGCGATGAAGGCTCAAGAGATTCTTCATCCAGATCGTCAAGAGAACAGAGTCTGTCCAGATCGAGGTCCGCTTCTCGGTCGTCGGAAGCCTCGGGTAGCAGCCGGAGCAGCTGCTCCTGCTCGGGGGTAAGTTATGTAATATATATTTAAATGGAAGTAAGAAGCGCTATCTAAAGTAAGTGTTCTTAGCTTTACATTACTATAGACTGGCACGAGTTAGAAAAAAAATTTAACGGTATATATAAATGCTGCCATACAATCATACAAAAATGATAACTGGTAAGAACTTCACTAACCGAAAATTATGTATCATGCAAGATGTATGTATCTGTTAGGTGGTAGCGTACAGTTAGCAATCATGTAGCATGTAACTTCGCCTTGTTGATCGCTATGTTGATTATTTCACTCCGAAAGTCTGATCGTGTGATCCCAACTCTCTTCATGCATCTGTCAGAACGCACGCATTTTGTTTGTGAATTCTGTTATTTTTCACCGGTCACCTTCTGTAGAGCTGCAGTGGTAGTCGTTCGTCGAGCGGAGGCAGCCGCCGAAACAGTCGCGCGAGCTGTTCCACTTGCCGGAGTTCGGCGTCGTTGTCGTGCTGCGAGGAGCGTGAAAAACCCGCAGCCCTACAAGATGACGTCGTTCAGCCGGCTCCCCCAGCTGCTGCGGATAACGGCATCGCGTCCTCCATAGTGGACCCCTTGGCCGAGCCTGTCTCAACAACGACAACATTTGGACAGCGCCAAAGCCAGCAACAGCATCATGCTCATCGAAATCAACAGTTTAACCAAGAGCGTCAATCACAATCTCCTGCCTTGAGCAGTATCCTCAGCCATCAGCATTCTGTGCATAGCCACGCCCATCACACTCATACACACAGCAGTGCTACTGCAAATCTTCACAATATTTCGAATGCGAATAGTAATAGTAGTAGTGCGAATGCGGCCTCGATGATTGAGCCTCATCATCAACAATCCCACAACACATCTCATCATATTCAGTCCGCGTTAAGTCCTCACAGTTGCAGTCCGCCATCGGTGACTGTAACGTCGTTAAAACAGCCCGTCTACCTGGATTGTCAAGATAACCACGTTTCTCCTGATTCGGGTGTACAATCGTGTACCGAACTGTCACCGCAGCCATTGTTACCGTTGCATCTTACTGAACCGCCAAGTAGTTCGCTATTGCAGGTACGTGTGGAGAGCAATAGACGTGGGTGGTAAGGGGTGCAAGGGAAGTTAGATGAAAATAATAAGAGAGAAATTTTGATACGTAAAAAAAGAATATCGGTCACTCGTAAGGAACATTAAATATATTTTAAAAGAACTAGAAAGTAAAACGCAAACAGTTCCCCTGAGGTACATTTGCCTTTGTTTACTCTTTTACCGTAATGCTAATAGCAATAATAATCACGTCGTAATGTGGAAAATGCGGTTGCAGGTTCAGACATGGTTGACGACGGTCGATCCAGGAGCGCTTCCATTGAATGATCCGTGTCCTGTTTTGCCTCCACCAGTAGCTGAGAGTCAGAAGACCTCCGCATTGGTTGAGACAGTCGAGAAGGCTCTTGAGTTCTTCGGACCGGGAGGTTTGCTAGATCTCGGGGAACCGCCGGAACCTGAGTCGGAGCCAGAATCACAACAGCAGCGGCGGTCGGAACTTCAGCTGCACTCACTTATTACGGAACACCCGGAACCACAGGCGAAGGTAGAAGTTCGCCATGTGGACGTGGTGCACATCAACCACAGGGAAGCTCCGCCCCGCCGAGATGAGAACGAAGTTCATTCGAGATGCAAATCAGGAACTCCGGACAACGATTCAGGACCTTTGCCCCTGCGCATGCCGGAGATCATCGAGATCTCGCCACCCGTAAGTTTAACCTAATTATGGCTTAACATTCATACAATATTTACATCTCGACATGAGTCGACAAATTATAAAGTCAAAGACATATAACAGACACGATAGCTTGATATTCCGTTTATACACACATAAAAAGGAAAAAAAATTATATATATATATATATATATATATATATATATATATATATTCATGTCGTTTAAAAATCACATTTGAAAAAAATATTTTTTTCAACGTGATTTTCAAATGGTATGAACGACTAAATTTGTTTCTATTCTATACTAATCCTGCCTCTATTCTATGCTTTCCGGGTATAGCGACCAGCAACAGCTTCTTGTGTGGCGTCGCCCTCTCCTTCACCTACAACTCCTCGGACACAGCATGCGGGTTTGAATACGCCACGCGCGTGGGGAGGACACCTTATACCCCATGAGATGGTGCCTTCTGAATCGAACACTCCAAATACACCGTACACGCCTGCAGATCATAGCGTGCGGAGTCCTGGTCCAGGAGGATCGGCTCCACATTGCCTACTCAGCCCTGAGTCGTACGTTGTTGGCATGGGCTCTGCGAGATCGGGACGCAATATGAGTCCTACGCAACATATCCTTAGCCCAACGCCCCGCTACACACTCAGGTACTCATATCAAACACCACTCAGTGAAGCGGCCAGTACTCCTCAGGAACGAGGTGGCTCAATAGAGATTTTATCGGCAAACTGCACACCAGCAGTACGAACGTCTCTGCACTCGCCAGCGCAGTATGACAACATCTCATCGCAGGACGAAGACCTGAGTGAGTCTGAGGAGCAGACACATAAGCGACATGACTCGTCCACTCTAGAGGCATCCGATAAACGGACTAACGATCTAGAGTACAGCGGTTGCCGACCTGGTCCGGACCATAAAGCACGACAAAGGGACGACCGAATAGCTGTGATCGAAACGCAAGAAAGGCGGTCGGATGATGCTCCTGAAGAAGACGCCGAAGACGATGATGATTTAGAGCGAGAGCATCCAAGTCGTGCGGCCAGCGAGGTCGACGAAGACCCCGAAGAGGAAGTAGACGAGGATGATGTGCGACGAACAGGCGATGATGATATGGACGACATGGATATCCGGCCAGATGATATCTTGCGCCCCAAGGGCAAGTTGATTGTGAAGCGTAAGTTTACTCCGGAACCACCAGCGGAGTCGACATCGATGAGCCCGCTAAATGATTACGATCTCGGAATCGCTGGTCGGGGTGTATCCGAAAGTCCTATACTGTCACCTCACATCAACTCATGCCCCGACTATGACGACCAGCATCAGCGGGCATCAGTAGATATTACCAGTGCGGACTTGTCTGCACTAGATGGTGATCGAGAGGAACAGCCGGGGAAGCCTTCTGAAGAGGATGATGACGATCTCAATGATCTGCTAGGTTGCGTTCAGCAATCAATCAAGGAGCAGGATTTTAAGGAGGAGCCGTACTCACCTTTGATGCAGTTGCCATTACCAGATCTACACAAAACCGCCGGCGGTAGCAGCAAGGAAAAAACAGGTGTAAGAGATCAAGGCCAAAATCGGTTACTAGAAGCGGTCGGTTCCACCGGTAGGACTACGAATGACAGAACGAGATGCGTAACGGGGTGCGCTCAGCAGCCAGCCAGCGGACAATCACTGGACCAGGATCGACCACCGGCTGCTGCTAAGACTAAAAAGAAGAAATCACGTCCAACTGAAAGGGACTTCCGGGTTGCGGAAGAACTTTCTCAGTTGGCCGAGACCTTTCTATGCATAGCTGCTGAACCCTGGACGAAACGGCCTAGCCAAGTAGCATCTGCCGACAGTTCATCTATCGGTAAAGACATGGACGTCAATCCGATGTTTCGTCGGGAGAATTTTCTACGACGCGTCAGTGCTCTGCCAGTGATTCGTATGTGCACCTGCGGGGCGTCGAGTTCACGTTCCAACCGGAAAAAGCGAGCTAATCGAACCGGCTTCCCAAGCGTGAGGAAGGGACGACGAGGCTGTTTACTTTGTTGTGCAAGTAAAAGGACCCCCACACCCCCAGTGACCACAATAGCTGCAGTTATGCCTGCTACTGCTACAAATACTACTGCCGCTCATACTACAGGGCAGCAGCGGCAGCACCTAGCGCCGCTCTCATTGCCGTTAGTAGTAGTGCCCGCCGCAGAAACCTTGCCTACCAAATCCTCGTTGCAAAGGGAAACTCGTGGCGCGGATACGAAGACGAGGTCGAAAATGTCAGAGTTAGAGAGGCAGTCCGAACGCCTGGGAAGTGCGGCTGCAAGGCCCGCACGAAGATCTACCCGAGAAAAAACCGAGGAATCGAAGAATCGCAGCACAAATAAAGATAGGGAAAAAGAGCAGGATCCATCAATTGAGATCATTTCTGTTGCGAAACGGCCGGTGAGTCGATTACGAAGCAGAGAGGTTTCATCGTCGACGGAATCGCCAAAGGTACGCAAGATCTCGAAATATAGAGTAACAACGTTTTTTTCGTAGCCGTTTGTTTTTGATACTATAGCCATCCATTTTCATCGTAATAATTAGGTGTTGATGCTACGCGGCATAGTTTTTCTATTTTAGCTGGGGCATCTGGAGGTTTCCAATGACCTGATAGTGAATTAACTAATCTTTCTTCAATTTTTTTTCTGTAATTACTATCTCAGTCACCCCTTTCACCCATACAACCCAAGGAAGGATCACGACCAACGCTGAAATCAAAATTAAAAGCAAAAGGAGCTAAAGAGAAGTTGATCTCGAATGAGGGCTCGAGGTTACAAGAGCCACTTAACACTACCACGACTACGTTTACTACCCCCACTAATCGCGAAGAAAAGGAGCAACAGCACACATTTGGAGAAATACCCTTGGGCCTGGTTCCTGCGGAACACGCGATTGCTCTCACGCCAATTCTGGAGCGAATTGAGGAGGAGCCGACGTTAGCTTCACCGGCGCCGGCAATCAATGCGCCATCAGTCAATGATGAAAATCTCTCAAAGACACCCGATGATCTCGCATCTGCTTCACTCGCAACGAAGCGCGGCCGTGGGCGACCGCCCAAGACGACAGCACTGAAGAAACTCCTCGAGGAGAGTCGCTACATACTAGAAATGGGCGAAAAGAACGGTACGGTGATTCCACCGAAGGCAGAGATACCTGTGCTCAAGGAAGGTGGCCGTTCGAGAAGACGTGCCGCTATCGAAACCATGGAACGGCTAGCAAAAGCCGCCAAAGGTGATGAAAAGGTCGATGACGAACTAGTAAATGACGGAGAACTGTCCGATGAATCGGAGCCGATCGTTCGGCCTAAGAAGGCAAAGCTTGAGTTTGAGAAAGTAAAGGAAGGTCAAGACAAGATCGACAGAACGTTACAAAAAGATAAAGTGTTGGAGAAATTGGTTAACTTGTCTGTCGTTATGGACAAAACTTATGAGACGGAAAATGAAGCCTTAGAAGGAGACAAAATTTTAGAAAGCAACACTAGTAAATCCTTGGATAAGGACAAAGCCTTGGAAAAGGCTAGAACTCTAGATAGGGGCATGAGCCGAGAAAAGGACAGAGCGTTGGTGAAAGATGAAGTTCGTGAGGAGGACAAAGCGGCGACTGAAAAAATTAAACCGCTAGAGAGGGATAGTAAAATGTTTAAGAAGGACTTGAAAAGCCTTAATGAGAATGGCCAGGCTCAACTTATCAAGGAAGTGCCTAAAGTATGTGAGGGACACGATATCGACACGGAGGTCAATCGTATCCTGCAACCCCTGTCTCCAGTAACTGACGCTGATAGTAATTCGCTGACACAACCGGCTGCTAGTTTTACGGAAGACACGGTACCGGTTGTGCGGTTAACCGACGTTGTACGAGATGGCGTCGTTAGTATTAAGGAAAAAAAGGAGGTGAAACAGCTCGAAGAGAAGAAACCTATCGACATGCGGGCGGTATCACCAGAGATAGACGATCTATTCGTAGATGATAGTCGTTTAGTGGAAACAACGGATGCTCCGATAAAGGTTGACGTTGTGCTTGCAGAGGAAGAGATGCTCCCAAAGAAGGCAAGCTCACGAAAAAGAGGCCGCCACAAGAAGCTCAAGACAGAGAGAAGCTCCGACCAAAAGGACAAAAAAAAGGAACGGCGAAAGCGACCAGAGAAACAGAGCATAAATAGTAATCGTGATGATCGAATAGAAGAAATTAGTTGTAAATTAGCGCTTCGCCGTGAGGACATGACTCTTGAGGAGCTTGAGGAAGCCGAAAAGCGTAGCGAAGACATGACGTTGGAGGAACTAGCTGAACGAAGTGGCGATATAGATGTATCCCGCTCAGAAAATTTGCATCACAGAAGACATCGCCACCGCGATCACAGGCGAAAGGAGTCGGGAAGACACCGAAGCCGGAAGGATATCGTTGAGCCTACTGAAAATGGAGCAGACGAGCCTGAGGAAGAAGGTAACTAGTTTTAATGACTTTATGTATATAT
>NW_019211460.1:26256871-26483787 GCF_002443255.2 Varroa destructor | reverse complement strand
GTTCTCTAGTAATGCAGTCATTGCTGTCACATATACCGTCACCAAAGCCTTAGCCTTAACTAATTAATAAAAAGCTGCAGGTATTAGCTTCGTAGCGAATTTATCAGACAACGTACTTCTAAATACTGTTTAATATCCAAGACTACTTAATCAATATAGACAAAAAACAAAACCCTAACACAAGCGTCTCCATATAAAGGTTGTGTGTGTGGGGGGGGGGGGGGGGGGTAGCCTTAGCGGTTCGTTTCTCTCATACAAGCTTTGAGAGTCTGTGTTCTTCGCCTCTTGTTGTTACACTTTACGTACAGGCGAAGTTTATCTAATAATCTGTATCGCAGTACCCCTCTAGCAGCTAGCTACCGACATATTGCATGTGCTGGTTGGTCTTTTACGGGTCGTACGGTGTGTCTCGATACCGAAGTGCGTCACTTGGCGTCATCGTTCCTCACTAACTCTTCACCCGCTGGCAATTTCGCCGTCTTGCTTCATCACAGCACCTCGCCCGAGACACGGCACTAAGACAAAGCACCTGGCGCTCGTCCCCTTTACTGAGGAAAGGCCCGTTCACTGGGTATCATTTCTGTTACTCTTCCTGTTGCTATAGTCGTAGTTGTGCCTCAATCGGCGGCCGTTCCTTCGAGCGATCGGACTTGCTTCGAACGAGCAGGCCAGATCGTCCCTGTTCGAGGGCTACAAGCGCAGTCCTCGTATTGCTGGCCGAACGAAGCCTTTTTCTTCCGTTCTATTGCAACCTAGCTATCTGCTATTACCTTGCTCTCCTCTAGCTAAGAAACTGAACTTGAACGCTCAAAATTTGTTGGGAATGAATAATAGTAGTAGCAAGAGTTGTAATAGTGTGTGTGTGTGTGTGTATGTGGGAAGGGGGCTAAATTTCTATGTCGTACGTCAATGTCCTCACTCATTCTTACCTACGTCGCGCAGCAGTTCTATAGTCCTGTAATGCTGTAAAGCCACGCTGTTCTGTCTTCCTCAACCTCTCTGCCTCGCCGCATAAACATCTCTTTATTGGTTATGCCCCCGCCGTTCGAAATAGGGTCCCACCGAGAGACATCGGTGCCCTGCTGTATCTCGTCCTTTTCACACACGTAAACCTGCAGATTTACACAGGCATAAGCGAACGCTCCTGTACTGGCTTCACTGCCACTGGCGTCGCCGCTATCGCGACTGAAGATCATAACCTGTGAGAAATCTGCAGCAGATGGTGCTCGCTTAAACAATGAAGAAATAATATCTGCCCCATGAAGATCTCGCACAGTGCCGCACTATGCATATCGCGTCGTATAGCGTAAATCAAGATTACGCAGAGCACCGCTACAGTCTATATCAAACTAGTTTTTTATGTGTACTTTATTTCTCGTAGCGTTTACAAGCTTTAGCCGTGTGATCCGCGTACGAAGTGTTGAAAGCAGAACAATCTCTATATATGAACCTGTGGGTTGCGCATGAACCCTTGATCTGCTAATTGATTGTGTTCGGTTTTTAGCAAATAACATAATCAGTATTGCCCAGTCGACCGAAGTAACAACTATCATTGTATGTACGCACGCATACACATGCACGCATAGGGTAAAATCAAAAGTATTTGTAGTTCATCCGTCTAAATACTTTCGGCATACATTTAACAGTTGTGGAAAACGTCACGTGCACGGCGGAGAAAAGGTTTTCACTTGAACCAAGGCGTTCGGGAGCGACAGGTCGTGATGATCATTCTGCAATGATTAGGAATGCTTCACGTAGTTTAGGCGTCTGTTACTGTACGAAGTCTACCGAAGTCAGAGCTACTGAAGTTGAATATTGTGCGGTTGAAATCATCATGCAGCTGTCCAAATTGGGAACGAATGTTCTCATCTGTCATCGGTGAGATTTCAGCTGCGATGTTACGCGTTTACAAGCGCTAGACACCACTGCGATGCGTGGGATGCTAGATCATCTGCTCTGCAGCATTTGGAACCAGCCACACATTACCGGACATTCGGCCCCTCTATAGATTGCAGAGTAATTATTATTTAAACGATTTGCACACAAACGTTGCAAATGTTAGAAGGACGAAGATAAAGTAAGTTGAAATTGAGGTTGAGCAGAGATCACCGCGCTTCATTGAATTTTATGATGTCTGCGTCTCAATGGGGACAGGTGTTCTAGATGGCTCTGATGATGCGTCGTAGTAAAATAGCGTACGGATGCGCCTGCACGATCGATACATTATAAAACGGATCTGTGCATTATGAAAACAGCCCAGGACGGATCCTGATTTTAGCATATACACGAACATGGAGGATCTACGCTCGCTCCATGTCTTCAACAGCTTTGAAATATCTAGGTGATATTGCTTATCTATATAAGCATCTTAACATTACGGTCAAAGACAGACCCTTTGCTTCGGTAAGGTTTTTTTTCGGTAAGGATTTTGCTCTATATCATTAGAGCGGAAGAGAAACGTTCGTTTCAATCATTAACTTATATTTGAGCTACGTTTATGCCGTCTTATGTGTTTCATACTATAGATCATGGATAGAGCTGAACGAGCAAACTGCGTATCCAATGCCGAAGCTTATATTAATTCTAACCCTATTTCAACCTATCTACATTATTACTGCTATAACTTTGCCAAGCACAAGATAAACTTCTATTCTATAAAATGTACCTGGCAACATTTTTCAGATATCATTTGACAACTGCATCCTCGTATACTGAACAGATCTGGGTCAGATCGCGAGCGATAAAAGTGCAAGCTTATTCAAAGGAACTTATCCGGAATAAGTTCGAAATTACAACGCAGCCGTGTAAGTTGAGCTGAATGATAATGTGAACATGACAATATAACGAAAAGTTGCACTCGAACCGTCAATGTTTTGATAGCTTTGACTGAGATAATTATTAAGCGCTAGCCAATTATTTACTAGAAGTTTGTTAATTAATTAAAAATTTTATTGGGTAAATTAGCTGCTCAAGCATGTAGATGGGTTACTGGAACGATGTTAATCGGGAACATCGTATAGCTATCTAAAAATTAATTGAACCTACTGAATTGAGTATTGGCTACTACAATCAAATCGGTACATTTTTTTTAATAGTAGAATGTTAAATTAATTATTTGACATCCTGCCAATCATATGAAACCCATCTTTCATGGGGGTGGTATCAAAGCTCGCTTTTCCTGTTCATCACACATCACTTTCTTAATTGTCACGACGGACGTTCACCCGCTTGGTCGCTTGCACATTGCCTCAAGGTCTTCATTATGGTGATGATACTTTTCGGTACCTTCGACGTGTTACACTTGCGGGGCTTCGTTGAGCCCCATACGTCGAAGCTGAAATCGCTATGGCTTTATGCTTAGTTATCCTGGTGTTGTCGTAAGATACGAATACCGTCACCCCGAGCAGATTTCTCGACCGCCTACTTTGTGTCCTTATAGCGACCGATGTACCAATAACAACCGATGATATGAACTGAACGCCTGTTTGTCGGTCCGATATAGGCACGTACAGGGAGCTAGGGAATCGTCTGTAATGTCATGTAATAGGATGAATATACATTGGCCGATGCTCGTCGTAGGACGCGACAACTACATAAGGCATCCTTGCGGGTACCCGATTCGTCGTGAAGCTATGGCGGGGCCGGTTGAAAACACAGGTAGTAATTTGGCATCGTCATCTATGTCAGCGTCAGCTATAGCAGCTGTAACATCGTCATCGGACAGCGCTTCCTGAGACTCTGGGAGGACGGTCGAAATAGAATAGAATCAGATGACAATGATACGGCAGCTGAAAATCAAGAAATACTATGGTTTTGTGGTTGTGTTGCCTTAAATATTCGACTTCGGCTGTTTTGTATAAACTGACGTATGCGTGAACGAAAGTTCAAACGACATAAAAAAGGGTTAGGTGCAGAAGTGCACCAAGGTGAAGACAAATGAGGTGTGAGATGAAATTGCTGTACTCCTCTCCTGCTGGAGGGCGTAAGAGAAAGAAAGGGCGGTCAGTTGGCTGATCTAGCGGGGGTTTTCGATGGTTTTGGTTTGAGCGGCTTGACTAGTAATGGAGTGAGGGAGACATGACGTGTTTATACGAGAAACGTAATAACGTCTAGGCAGCTAAGGACTAAAAACATAACATAAAAACCATTCGTACGATAAGTAAACAGCCTGAAATCGTATCGTTATGTCGCATGGCACATTTGGTTTACTATTATTATTTTAGTTTTTTTTTATATTTAGTCCCGCTTTATATTTCAAACGGCCTATGTGCCGCTACCTAGCACTACCGCTTTAGCAGTATTACTGGCAATGAAAACTCCGAACAAAAAAAAAAGCTTGAAATTATAGACAACTATAATAAGTTGCATTTTTAAAATCATGATGAGGTGTTTGCTCACAACGACTAAAAAATCAGCGGTCTTAAAAACTTCATCGTTTCAATATTTATGGTAGCAATAATAGCTTATAGGGAAGTAAGCCCTGCTTTCACTCGAGCGTATCTTTGATAACCGTCTTTGTTGATATTATAGATCTGACGTTTACGCGCCTTATTGCTAATTCATGCTAATGTTGCTTTACTATTTAACCAGTAGAGCTTCTTTGCTCGGGCCGGGCCATTCCGACAGACAATCCTGTGCCAATCTTTGCCTAGAAGTTTTTCCCAGTTGTCATTTCTTGCCCCCTTCATTTGTATCGTTAAGGCTGTTATACGCATACAAGAAAGCAAGATATGGTTGGTCTCTCGTATTACGCACACGTTTACATAAAATCAACTGTTCCCCAAAAAATCACGCTCAAGAGTCTGTCTATATACATATGTATATATATATATATATATATATATGTAGTTGGAAAAAAAGGAAAATGAAATAAGACATTATTCAGAAAGCCACAGTATGACAATATATTTGCTAAATAACTTATATTGTTGCTTAAATAATGATTCAAAATCCACCCTTTTATAGCTATTTTATTTAAACAATGAAAATTACAAATAAATTAATTATGATATTTTAAATATAAGTTACCCATACGCCAAACAATTATTATTCGTATCGGGTGATAAATTACAGATTTCGTGTATTTAACAGGAAATATCAAATTCATAATAGCTATAATCGGCATTTACATACATATAAATTGCATAAATATAGTGATCTCAAAGCATTTGGCGGTTAGTGTGGACCGCCACTGAGGCTTCGGCCACAGTCTGTGCTACACACGAGCAGTATACTTTGTCCTAATAAATGTAGTACGTTTTTGACCCGTTGATCTTCGTACTTTCCGCACAAACTCTCTTTATGTTTTTTTTAATCCATCTCTGTCGCGATCGCGTGGGTATCGCAAAGAAAAATAACAAAAAGCGAAGAAACGGCGTCCGCCTCTGCCCCAGCGTCGAGGCAGGTGGCTGTCAGCCAGTTACCACCTGCAGCATCGACTCCTGTCCTTCTTTCCGTCCCACCACAGCGGAGATTGAAAGCCGAAGGTCGACAATAACAACTATCGACAATGTCATAAGTATCGGGGCGTCGGAGCGGCTGGAGCACCGAAGACGCTGATGAGGCTGGAGCCGCTGCCGCTGCCATCGCCTGCTCAGACAGTATCGAGTCCATCGCCGTCACCGTCAGCACGTGTAGCGCTGAGCTTTTCTCAGCAACTACTACTACTACGTAAATGAACCACTGTAGGTCTTTGTGGCTACAGCAGAAATCTGGGGTCGACTTGCGGCAGTTTCTCCATCATTCAAAGTCTACCTCGTCGAATGTTGTATCGCCTGTGATAAATAAATCATTCGGACCTGCTGCCATGGTCGGACCGAGTGAGCCTGCTGCAGTCAGCCTGTTTGCCGAGCCGGCATCGTCCTTACGGTGTCGTGTGCCGAAGAGTTTGTCGGCCGGCTGGCCAGCCGCCGGCTACGTGCTCGATGCAGAAGCAACACTAGCCCTATCTATCTGCTACACGAACAGGTAGACACGGAGAAAGTTCGTCTTCGGATAGTTCAGCGACGGCCAGAATTATTCTTCACGGATATTTTAGGCCGGCACGCGAATTGCCTGCCGCTGGTGTGCCACCACCTAAATATGGCTGTGTCATCGATAATGGCCAACCAAAGTGGACGGACGTTAAAAATAGGAAGCTGTGCTTTGAGACGTATTCGAACAGAATCAATCGATAGCAGCACACTTCATTTAAACTACAATAGTAAAGTGGGTCGGCTGGGTCTGTCGTCGTAGTTATCGCTCGTCGGTTAGGCTTGCTGAGGAGCTCCGAAACGTAAAGGCAATGGCGGTGGTGGACGACACTGCTGGTCAGGTCCCGGCCAGTTTGCTTGCTACGTAGCCGGTCGCCATTGGATGCTGGTTGCCGCTGGTGTTTTTCGCTTGCATAGGAAAAACCGATGCCTACGCGTTGTCGCCGCGATCAGTGGCTCTCGATGCTGCCTTGCGTCGATTCGGCTGTGTGGTCTGTCGGTTTAATCAACGGACGGCAGATGGTGCTTTAGCTGCTCTGGGATGCACCACAAAGGCGTCGACTTCGGCCGCCCTGGCGCCCTCTTCTGGTGAAGTGCGTGTTAAGTAGACAGCAGGGCTGGGCAGGTAGGTCAAGTAGTGACTCTTTTAGCTATGGCTTCTCAATGTGTTTTCGTGACTAATCGTCTTCTAGATGATACTGTCTATGTGTGTGGTTGTGTTTACGGGTCTGCACGTATAGAAAAGTCCGTTGGTATAGCTTCTCCTTTTGTTGAATCGCTAGAACAATGAAGCTGGTTAGCACCTTTCTATGTCGAGGCTAACGTCTATGTAAGGCACGGTAGGCACATGGCATACGACCAAGTGCTTGTCTCGCACTCGCGTATGAGGAAGGACTCGAAAACATTAACGAATATGGAGGGGGACGGGGGGTCGATGTCGATACTAAGTCGATGATTGAACCAAGGTCGAAATCTGGAGCGCTGGGCGGCTACAACATTTGAAACAGATTTTATTGAGTAGTTTCGTGTGCCAACTATGAAAATGGGCAAGGGATGCCTTATAGTCGCTACCCCAGAGACCCGTTTGCTGGTCCAACAGTAGAGGCCGACAGAACGGCTTGTTATAACCAATTGGTATACGTGGCCACAAGCTATTCCGGTTGGCCGTTATTCTTGTTTGGCTATTTGAACGATTAGCCAGTTTGTCTTCTTCAGCGCTGGGCCGGCGCGTCTCGGTCGAAGTTTATCTCAGTGGTTTTAATATTATTAGTTTTAATATTATTTAACATTATTAGAAACCATGCCGAGTCTTCATGGCTGACGTAGCAACAAGTGGCCCCTGTCCATAGGTGACCATAGTTTTGGAGCTGTGCACAAGAATCTTTACCTGTTTGCTACTTTGCGATCGACTTGGTTGCTTGGTGGGCCATGCTGTACAACATGCATTCGATATTCTAGTTCTCCATCACGCACATATACTGGGGCACGAATAACAGTCACCTTAAGGATAACGACAAAAGAACTGAAAAAAGCTGCTGTTGTTGTTGTTGTCTGCCAAAACCTGCACCAAGATAACCACGATGCGCGATGCTGCACTTATCTCACGGGCCACACGTCTCATCTATGACAGAAGACGGCTATGGAGCGAGTCGAGACGGTCTGTGCGGAGACAATGTAGTTGTCGGCCTACTTACTACGACCGTTTGGAAAAAGCAATTACACTTACCATCGACATAGGCTCCTATTTTAGAGACAAAATCTGCATGCCGCATCTGACCCCTGTCCAAAGCTTCCCCGGAATAGCATCACAACGTGCAGGCCTTGCCTGGCAACGGTAGGGATTATCAGTTGTTGGCAACTTCTTGACGAAACTGCCGAAACGAAAGGGCCAACAAGCTGGGCAGCAATCCTATTTAGCATTTACTAACGATACTATTGGACGGCACCCACCTAGCTGGTGAAACGTTTCTCAAGTCACAACAGAAACGTAACAATAAACGAGGGTATTTAGGAATCCAGCAGGATGACGTCAAATGACATAATAAGTTGGCAAACGTTTTACAAAGGTTTATTTAAATGCCACTGTATTTATATTTTTTTTTGATAAAGTATATTTGTACCTGCTTATAACACATACAGCTGGGAATTTTCGTGTAAAAGTAAAATCTTTTTCCCTTATTCTTCGTTTAATTCGCGAGCTTTTCGCATTAGCTGCTTCAGTTCATGCATTCGCCTCTTGCAAAGTTTATAATACCCGAACCCCTTAATTTAATCTAAACGTGTTTTTAATCTGCTCAGTCGCGCAATGTCTCTAATCTAGACTACGGTGAGCGAATATCTATGTACTCCTCTTCGAGCTCATTCTCCTACTACGTCTGTTTGTAGGCCAGAAAAGAACCTTTACGTACCATTCATCAGTTCGGTATCAAGCCGGTAATATCGGACCATAACGCTTCCCCCCTTTTCAGGTACACTGGATATCCATTACAACGATGTCTAACAATATAAGACAAGGGGCTTCCCATCGATGTTTCTCACCGGTAATAGCAGCGGTATTATAGTCATAGCAGCATCTGAAGTATCAGCCGAAGCCGCCGCAGTGCTAACTATCATTTGCCCCGCCTCTGCCCGTCTCCGTTTCGCGTCAAATCTTTATTCGGCTCCTCAAGTTCTGTAGCACCAGCTGCCAATCAACAAGCCAACCTCTATTAGCTCTCGCATTCAATCTATTATAGCGAGGGCAATTACCTCAGCTGTCCTCTGCACACATCATTGTTTCTACATCAGTTAGACAGAAAACGTAGAACACCCCATAAGGTGTAAGTACCGTCCGCTTCTCCATCTACAACTACCACTATATATGTATGTTTCATGACGATATTTTTATCGTGTTCTGTAGCCGGCTTCCCATTGTCGCTGCCCCTGTCCGTTGGCTCTAGCAGCCGCTAGCTTCATTCACGTTACCGCAGCGATTATTACTATTACTGTTGTCCTTGTTGATGTTGTTATTGTTACTACTGCGATTCATCGGCTTGTTATTCTTCGTCTTATTGCCCAGATTTATGAGAAGCTCTACGCGTACACGTGTAGCGTTGCTAACTCTGCTTGAGGAGAAAAACACGAAAAAGGAAAGCAATCGTTGGCTAAACCAGATTTGCTAACTGCCTGCGAGTGGCAGGCGGCCCCCTATAGTGTAAAACATGTATGACATGTGGGGTCTGCCGCGGCGTCGCGTTTCGTGTCGCCTCGGTGCCCCCACCGCCGGCGTCCCGTTAGCAGCTGTCGTAATGACGTGAGCGAAGGACAACAGAAATGGTAGCAGCGACCGGTTAACGTGCAGAAGACCAAAAGGCAACGGCTGTTTGTTCCCGATGTACGGCAGTCGCTGTATCGCGGTGACAGGATTTTGCTTATGGGGGTGATGCAATCGGCAAGCCTTCGGTGTAAGTGGTTTAGTCCTCTGAACATGTTCCCTCTTTCTTGCCCCAAGCCACTTACGTTCATATGCGATGCCCACAGATTGGCTAATCGGGATACTATCTGTGTGCCAGTTTTTACAAAGTTCACCGCTAATGTAGAATAAATCTGGTTCGGGTTGGCTGTAACAATTTCGCCTGAGCTTCCGTCAAACGCATAGCAAACGTCGGTCGGTCGGTCGGTCCATAATGGCGAAGACTTTGTCGACTATTGCTTCAATGAAGAGAGGGTCACCACCACCCCTGAACAGGGAAGGGGAATTTTTCTTTCGCATTTACTTGCTCCCTGAACTTCTTTTCGACTCTTCGCGTCGCTAATGCTTGCCGCACCTGTCACAGCTGCAGAGCGATGATTCACGAACAGCATCGAGCCGCTCAGATCACTTGAGGGCTACTCCATGGTCAGAGGTGAACGAGATCAACATTGTTTTACAAAAGCGCATGGACATCTATGCGTTTGCTGCTACTGAAAAAACAGGACCCTAATAAAATACACCTATTGTGCTAAGATGGGTTTTGTGAAGTTTACCACAACTTGTCCAAACTGACGAAGAAATGATCCAAACATGATAGCTGACTGACTTTACGCTACGACGAGCTAAAAAGCCGCATGACTGTTTTGCGCAATAATTATCCTACGCTTCATTAGCAGTAGATATATGCGATTAAGCCAGCTAATAGAAAATTGTTACCTTCTGTTATCCCAGGCAAGCTTAATGTGATTTTTCGCTATTTCTCTACTATGGCCATATAAGATCATTCATACCCGCTTGAAATAAACGAATCGATCCTCTACCAACTGTGGTGACCTTCACTGGCATTCGAATTAAAACGAAGGGTTTTTCTGTGAATCATTTGATGGCTCTGTATGGGTACGTTGCAATTTACCATTTTCCAGTTCGACGCACAGCAGAGATGCGAATCGTTTCGCGATACGACTCGAAAGACAGCACCGATTCTCACGGCTCTTCCCTGATGCCCGAGGCAATGTTTCTCTAACTCACCGTCTAGCCCCAACAAACAGGTAGGCTAAAAACCATTTATTGCTACTGGCGGTGGGGGGAGCCGGGGGTGCTGCTACACTGGCCGTTCATATAAACACTCATCTTCGCTGGTGCCTATTGGTACCATCTCTGAGATAATAGTTTTTTCCTTAACTGAGTTGCTCGCACACTTTTGAAACGAACGTTTTTCTATCAGACATCTACCCCGCCTTGAGAACTTTTTGAAAAGCCATCTTCTATTGCTTTGTAGGTGTCAAAGCACTCGTTGGAGAAATCAGACTCCCAGTTTCACCCGGTCAGCAAGTCTTTGCCGAGAACATTTTAATACGTACTATGTATTTTCACACTCACTGAATGACCGTTAGGCCGCGACGTTAATGCCCAGGGCACCTTTAAGCTAAGACCAGGTACGGGGGCTGGCGCAGTTTTCTCAGCTTTTCGTGTCAACCCTACTCTAAGCCTGGCTTGGAAGGCCCGTCGCCGTGGGCCCAATTTGATGTGAGGTGAAGTAAAATGCGAATGGATCATCTGGTTCACTCACTGTTCTCGCTCAGGTGACCTCAATAGCATCAGCATCAGACAGAAACGGCCATCTTCATCTTCTAAAGATCTTCATGAAGATTCCTAACACTATCCGGCAGCAGCGGCAGCGGCGGCGGCGGTGGTGGTGGTGGTGGTGGCGATGTTTTCGTATCTTTCCCCTACGAATTCTGCCCCCACTTTATTTTATGGGTTCTTCTTTCCTCGTTGCTACTCGCTGTTCGTCTTTCAGTTTTGTTCTCATCACAGGTGCGCGGTCCGACGCGCGGCGGCTGCTGCCTCTGGGTAGCGACACGTCTGCGCTGTCGCCGCTGCTGTTGACGAAAATACACCTCTACCCCAGTAACCTCGGCTTTGTCTACTTTTACTGATACTAGAACTTCAGCAACAGTCACTACTATAACTGCCAAGACTAATAATAGATATAGTGATGAATGCAGGCGCGACGAGCCGAAGCTGTTGTTCTACAAGAATACACATTAGCCTCTAATTCATACGCCATGGCAGGACGCTGCCTGCTGCCCAGGCCATAGCCGCTGTGACGATGTTCAGATCTCCATTGAATGATAGTACGGCTTCCTACTCTCAATCCACCGTGAATCTAGCGAGTCGGAATAATCTTAATTTTCAGTCACTCACTGGTAGAGCTCTTCCGCCTTCTTCGATGTTCACAACGATCAAGCGGCTGAAGACGACAGTGGACAACCCAGAGATAATCTGCAATGCCCCTGGCGGCACCTGTGCCATGTCGGTTGTACCGTACTACTGGCGTGTAGTTGTATAGTGTCCTAGCACAGGATTGACCTCAAGGTAACCGGCAGCCGTGGGTAACGCGGCACTGAGCGACAGAGGCGGCATTACCACTATCAGCGTCAACAATAACAACAGCAACAGCAGCGCCAAGGGCAGCAAAAGAAAGAACATCATGCTACGTTACTGGCAGACGCGCACATGCAGACAGACACACAGCGACACATATATGCACATACATAATATTAAGCACGCATATCTATGTGTGCCTGAGCAAGTGCGTACGTTAGAGTGTCTACTTTTTGTTGATCGTGCCAGTTTAAATACGTTTGTAATATAGCTGCTTAGCGACGTGGCTATCACATCGCTCGACTGGACTTCAGAGGCGATTGTTTCTGGGTAGTGATGGTCGCCTGACTGCGGCGGCGTACGATAGCGAAGAGAAATATGAAGTCATACGAGAGAAAGAAACTAAGATATGGTCGTATTAGTTCGTATCGCAGAGAGTATTCACAACGTACATAGTGCGTTCAACGACGACAACGCAGTGGTTGATTTTATTCGGCTCTGTTTCTTTAGGTTCTTACGCTGGGGGCTGATAACGCATTAATCATACCGTTACTAGCAATGATCTTCATTACCGATGAGGATACACAGGTGAAGATGGCGGCAAACTCACTTCTGCTGAGCGAGCGATGATAGAAGTATTGTGTGTATGTACAGGTGTGAGTGTCATCAATCGAGAGGGTGATCGTTCCTTTGATATTCGTAGTTACTCAATGAAATGATGGTGATTGTACGATGCCGTACTACGAAAGCTGGTCTCAGTGGTGACGCATTATCTACGATTGTCATACCGCTATGACAATAAAGGCGTTCTACTATGGGCATGAGTAAATACCATCAGAACTGATATCACCAGTACGCCAGGATGTCGGTTTGGACCACGGGTCAACGTCAAGTGTCTGGGGCTAATTTGTCCTGTAATGCCGGTGCCTCTCTGCTATCGTCTGCTACCGGTCTGACCTTAGCTACTAGCTGATCTAACGGCTCCACTTCGAAGCCACGGAATCGTATATCCGGATGGAATTATCATTGTAGATTTATCGAGAAATGTAACAGTGATTTTACGCAGGACAAGATGCATATCGAAACAAGAAAATATAGGTTTTTGTTGCGGCCATGCGGCACGTTCGTCTGGCACGCCATCTTCGCTGTATACAATGGGTAACCGCATGCAGGACCAATTTTGAAATGTAAAGTAAATAACTATGGATAGCATCTTACTCGTATTGTGACATGAACAGGTGAAATGTCACAAGACTCACAGTATATCGAAAGGCGCGGCAGTAGTTAGCGGCTACTACCAACTAGAGTTGTCTAATAGACCTGTCTGTAGTACCTTGACCTGAGTCCAGCACATACGACCGACTTTTGAAAAAATAAACCTTCAGTTGACTAAAGTATTGAGAAGTATCCTGGAGCCATAGCCGATGACATATGAAATGATCTTAAGAAAAGGAATCCGAAAACAACCGCTATACATTGCCATCTCAGAGCAAAAAAATTACCATTTCCTCTCTCATTTCCTTATTAACACAGCTCCCAGCTTTAATCTTCTAGAAGCTAGCTAACTGATATATTACATTCCGCTGAAGCATCAATAGATGTGGGGACCAAGTTTATAGTCAGCATTAAGTGTTTTCCATCCGAGTACGTGTAGCTTGAATTGATTTATATCGTTCGTCAACTCTTTGACTGGGGTAATTATGCTTAACCGGCTTCTTTTACTTACATACATTATTCGCTCGAGAAAGCAACAATCAGATTTACTCCCACTTGACGGTTGCTGTTGTTGCTATTACTGTTGAAGTCGACTCGCCGGCCCAATTTTTTTTGGGTAAAAAGATCATTACATATTTCTAGCTTATCTCCTGATGGCGGTTTTTGCTAGCATTGTTGCCTGTCTGTTCACACTCCAGTATTCGTTCATCCGACAACACTGACACTGTTCATTATGCCACAAACCGTTGTGAATAGGTTGAGTCGTTTCATATTGGGCTCGACCGACTTAAGTGGGTGCCTCCCGAGGGGCAGCCCTAACCTGTCTTACTACGTGCACAGCTCATGGCCGCTCTTCGGCCAATTGCCAGGGCCACTTAGGATCACTTGCCCGACTTAACCTCTGTCTGCGACTCCAGTCACGGATCGTGCTTGCCCCACCTTACTTATAGTCTGCTCTTTGACTCCTCCGTAACGCGCTGCGTTTGGTCGGATTTCATGCGTTTACATCTGAGCTCCTGAAGACAATGAAGATGCATTTGGATTTCCTTGCTACGTTGATGTGTACCCTCCCAGAGAAAAGCTGCTATACTTCCCGGCGATGGTCACTTGCTTCACTAACTAGCACCCCGATGTGTCACGAAGAACCGTTGCAAGCTAGAAAGAAACGAACAGATAGACACTTGCTTTTCAGTGGTGAGATCACCTCGATAAAGATACACAGTTCAGTATGCCCGGCAACTTCAAATATAAAACTCGATATTGGATTAAATTGTCGGCTTAGTACTGGAGGCCTGAGATAATCTGTGTCTGCTACACGCTCGTGAACGTACGCTAAAAGCTGCCAGATGAGTTGTATCTATAACTAACCAGGATCTATTCGTGTTAGCCGTACTAGCTGGTTTCTATGATGTGTTCTGTGCTATAAAAGCAAATTTTTTGCATAGAAAGTAGAGTTATCCCATAATCTTTAGATATTTAACTAATTGATTTCCTAGCCCCCCTTTTTTTTTTTCTAAATAATAGCAAGGAATAAGCGTACACAAGCTGGAAAAAAAGCCAAATTGTCTTCCGTTCTTACATCGTCTTCGCCACGTACGTGTGACGGTATGTCTTAGAGATTGCAATAGATCTTTAGCAATGATAATATTCACTACAAGTCTTGTATATAAAGAAATGCATATATATATAGCTAGAAACAACTGCTTTGTCTTTATCAACGAACGCGAACTCATGATCTGCCCAGTCTGCGCCAGCTCCTTCTTTGGTGATTGGACTTCCTCCCACACCGACCGTTGAGTGGGAATCCTGACCAGCTGAAAATGGTTTAAAGATGGCGAAACCAACCTGCTTGACGTACGTAAGCTAACTATCGAAAGCACGGAGTATAGGCACAAACACTTTCTTCCTTTCATTATCTTTTTCGTTGGTACTATTCATGTTACTGACGCTGTCGTCGTCGTCAATGCAGAGCTTCCGTCGCTGCTATTTACATCGGTTTCGGTGGAGACGGTGGTAGCGGACGCGTGGGTCTCCAGCACAATGTAGTAGCCGTTACTGTCCGTAATACAGCAATGCCGCTTCACTCTTCAAAGACTTAGTTGAAGGCGGTGGGGGCAGATGTGTCCATCACCTGGACTCGATTAGACCTTCTTTACATAGTATAGCTTGCGTTGACAGATATATCCAGCCAGGTTCGATGTCATAAAAAGGCACACAAAAAGTAGACGCATGTCACCAAAGCGGAGTCACCGGACGGATAAAGGGAAAAGCCGAATACAAAAAAGCAGTATTATAGTAATAACAGAAACAGCTCTATGGGTGTCAACAAACAAAAAACAAAACCTTTGTGGACCGAAAGACAGTCATAGCCTGTGAGCGCTACTAGCGAGATAAACGAATGCAAATAAGTACAGTTATATATGCGAGCAAATATGATGTTGATATGTTGACAGAAAGTAGGAATACAGGGATAACAATATATTGATATTTGGCATTGGGCGAACGTAAGGCTAATTTATTCAAAGGTAGAAGTGGGCTGGGCTTTTTACTGGAGACTAGCTGATCAGGACCTTTTTCCTACAATCACTTTTATCGAAGGTGGTACTACTGTTGCTATTTGCATTGTGTGCTCCTAAACGTCGGCGCCGTGAGACTCTGCAGAAAACCAATAGCGAACGACAATACAACGTTCTACAATACTGTATTACAACGTAAGCGGATAGTTGTGTTTTTGAACGCTGCGCAAGCAACCTTAAGACTGGAGTGGGTAAATGCCTTGATGTCCTAATCATCGTGGGCTGACTCCATACGACAGAAGCTGAAAATAAATGGGGGCCGATGTTCGTTGGAACGTCAGCTTTACGAAGTTGAATTACGTCGAGTGTGGAGTGAAAACACGGATGATGAAAGTAGTCCTTTTTGCGATGTCCTTCCGCTTAGCTATCGTTCGTTGCAAGGAATATTTCGGCCGGGTCTCTACGCTGAAACCAACAAATGACGACAATAAAAAAAAAGAGTCGAATAAAGTGTACTTTGGACAACAATAGCAAGAGACATATTAGTTACCAGATATAAAATAACTAACTCATCTGCACAATGCGGTCACTATTAGGACGTTGAAACGATTCTTCTTTACAGCTATGGCAATCCGCTGCAAGATAATTACTACCTTTATGCAGCTCGTAATATAGATACACAGTTAATTTATGTCAGCTCATCTTAATATAGAAGTGTTACCAAATAACTCACTCCACCAACAAGTTCCAACCAGCCGATTAACTTGTCGTACAAAAAACTGAGAGTAAACTGATGCTCAACTTTCGATAAGACCAACACCCTTAGACTAGCAGTAATCAATATAGCCTTACTATGATCATAAATGATTTCCGTTCGTCGCATCGTGTACTCATCACTGATCTCTAACTGCCATTCATATAGCGTTATGAAAAGCAAGGCGCTCCTATGCGCATCGCAACAGCCATTTCGCTGTACACATGCATCCAAGTGTGCTTCGACTTAGGTGTACACGTTGAAACTGTGTCTCTGACGTTCTATGCACGCGTCCGATACCTCAACCTTCGTACTTCACACAGCAACGGCTACTGGCATCCGAACCGGTGGCGAAACGTGAATGTGCGGCGTGGGCGACACTTCGAGGCGGTCTGAAAACCTTCGGGCCCGGTGTTCGCCTTCAGCTGCTCGCGTTCACCTTCGTCTCCGCAACGACTCTGTCAACTGTTCAGACGTCTGTTTCTGTCTAGCACGCAGTGTGTATGCTGAAGGAAAGTCTACTTAAAACCTAATGAAGTCTACAAACTATCCCACTGTCTTTACCAGCGAACTATAAAAGGAACGCATGTCACTGGTTGACTGGCTCGTCGTAATTTTGTCGTCTTCGCAACTCGCGACAGGTAGCGCGCCTGCAAATGGTGGTCGGTACTGCTAACAAGTCTAATGCCGTAGCGTACATAAGGTTGGGCCTATTCCAACAGAAATCGTTAAGAGGGAGAAATCAACGGAAGTTTAGAAAGAATACGAATAAACCCAGCAGGCCAAAATCTATTTGGGCTAGTTTACAGCCAATCCGCAGAGAAAAATAGGCCACTCTTCGTTCGCCGCTTGGCGAATATCCACGCTGATTTCTTTTGCTTGAATGATTGGCCAGTACAAACTTATAGTATTGAGAGTGACGGAAAAGTCCTAATTAAAGGGACAAATGAAAGTGAAAGAACGGCCAAGCAAATAGAATTATTATTAATGAGAATTTGTTCTGGTTATCGATAGTCCCAGGTGGTTAACTAAATCATACATACAATGTGTGAATAATATGTATATTTTTTGTGTATTACACATATAGATACAGATACGCAGGATACGTTCGTAGGGCTAACGTAATTTTAGGGTAACGTAAGTTTTCGAAGGATGTGCGCCGTGTTCACTCTAAAACAGACGCTTTGTTGAGCAAGTCGAATTGAAAAGCGTCCGATGTAAGGTGACAATTGTACATGTAGGCCTAAGCACTTAACCCTATTTACAAAGTACGGGTATACGGGTACAAAAGCTATATTCGCCTATTACATAAATCGTCTTGAAGGGAGCGCACAAAGAGAAGTGCATAGGAAAAAATCTTATTAGCCCTACAAAATCAAAACGTCGTTGACTGTTATTCGGTGTCGTTTATTTGCCATCCCAGATGGTCATGATGGGGGTCGATTATTGAGAAAATGATCTCGTTGCGGAGATACCATCTATGTATCTTGTCTAGTTTCAAATGTGCCGCCTTACTAATGCGTAGGCAATACAAGCGTCAATTCTTTCATAGAAATCAGTGGTTTTTTTCCAGTTAGTGCTATGTGTGTCATACGTGGGTACTTCTCAAAGATAGCACTGCAAACTCAGATAAACACTGCATGGCTGACGCCTGAAGGCGTTCCATTGGAAGGCTTGATTGAACAATGTCTGTATAAACTCGTGGTCGGTGGCACAGCTACTGGATATCTCGTCAAACTGGTCGAGGCTTAAGGTATATGGCATGAAAAAGATCTCTGTCGGATTAATTCGAATCAATGCGTACCTACGAAAAAAGGATAAGGCCCTCTCTAGGTGTATAGGCTTCACTGTCAACATCGCAAACTTGATCCTCCGGTCACTTAAAACCGTCTCGCTGCTATTGCTCAGCCTTATATTCATATATATGCGCTTCCCTCCTCGCGTGGCGACTCATTTTTACCAGACAGACTAAAGCTTTCAGCTCTAATTCGACAATGGGTCGCTACAACAGCGACGTCATTATCAGACGTCGGCGCTTGTAATCAGGGTGTCATTATCGGAAATATGGTTATTGCATCATGAAATCAACGCATTTGTCTTCTCATCTGTAATTTTATGTGCTAGTCTGCTTGACGCTGCCGCTGTGATTGATGCTACGGTGATCGTTGAGTCTAACTACGTCTGTGACATCGGTCTCGATGATCGGACAGTCAGTCGTTGCCCTAACAAACAGCTGCAGATAAACGTACGGAACAAAGGCACGTCAGTGCGTAGCTTAAGTACGAGCGTACGCAGAGGTCACCTTCCTCGTTGATCTACCAAAAAGAAAATAGTGAAGAATGAAATAACAATATTAAATAGGCAAAAGAAAAAAAGAAGGCCGCACAATTGAAATTCGTCGGGTTTAGTGCACATGGGCATACGCGATCGGACATTGATCGCCGGGTGGCCTGTTATTGCCTCATGTAGAGGTAGAACCCATCACAACACTTCGGAACACTTCTTGTGCCGCGAGAGTGCGACGACAAAGTGGACACTAAAGCAACTATATGGCCGCTTGCTCGCTCAAAACGGGGTCGCACGGCCTTCCTCGAACTCTTTTACTTTCCCCCGGTGCGACTGGTAATCGTCGTTAACGACAAATCACACGTTGGGCAGTTGTGCACAGCCGATGTCGATACGTCTACAAGCGGCTCGCGGAGTCCCGATTACGCGAGCCACCAATTAGCAACTTGGCTATTGCTTGAAGCACGTCGACCAGTGGACGACTGCGAGCAGTCGTTCAAACGACAGAGAAACCCTAAGGCCGTTGGAAGTGGACGATGAAAATGGCAGTACTAATGCTGCTGATGTTCGGCTCGGACGAGAACGGAATACACTGCGATAGAATCAACGGCGCAAGGTAGAAGATCGGACCATGGATTGATTGCCTTTGGACCAGCGTACGGAATCGGGTGAAGCTGAACGATTTCAGCTGGAGCAGAGCCGACCGAAACAGAAAAGACGTCGGAGTGACCAATTGGTTGACGCTGTCTACGTCGTTGAGTTTTGCCAGAAGTTCGAGCTTCTGCTCGAGTTCCTAAGAGAGAAACGCGAAAATTATTCCTTGACGAAATCACCTGCGCTGTTATATGCAGCGCGGCTGAAACGTGAGCAACCAGAAAAGCAGTGAATGATTGTTACATAGCGTAAAGACAACTACACGATTTTTAGGCAGGCTTTTTTGGTGGAAATGTTTGCCAGTTGCTTCTAAGAAGGCTTCGGTAATAACGGCAGCTTATATTAGGAGAAAATTTCTACCCTAATCCTCGTAGCGCATAAACTGGTAACTGCCCAGCCAGAAGCTTCTACAACTCTGTTCATCGTCAAGATGATAAAACATTTTAATAATTGATTATTTTATTGATATTGTTAGATTCCTGGGGGTGAATAAATCATCTTTAGCCCAATAATATGTAATATCCACGTCGCACTGAATAACTATGACTGATATGGACACTGTGTACAACGTTACACCGGACAAAAATTAGTTAAGGACCTAAAAGGTCACACGAGGTCTAGGCGCTTTGCTTCTGTACACATGTAGGTCGTAGGCTATGTATTATAAACTTTCGAACTTGTCTTTATAAAATACTTAATTCTAGTTATTTAAGCTACCAGCCCGTTAATTGTAATTCATTGCGATTGCACCCAGCCGTGTACCCGTTATGCTTGGCCTCCACCGATATAAATATATAGCTTGGTAATTAAACAATGAATAATATGGCAATATACAGGAGATCTTTTTGGAAAATCTAATCGGCTTCATGAACGTATGTCAACTAAGGAAGTATAGTTGACAAGCTGCAAGCCGCGCAAGTTCAAAACAATGTTACACTTAGCAAAATATCACTACTGGATGCTATTTATGAATGAAACTTAAAATTTATCTTGCTCGCGTATTTTCTTCAAGATAAGCACATATATCTGTATGTTTCTTTATATTCACGTGATTATAATCTTCCTGCAAAAGAATTTTGCAAGAAAACGAGTCTGTTGACGCGCCATAACCTACCCAATCTAGTGTTCACGCAAACTCAACGATGATAGCGTGACAATCGCTGGATGCCTATCTACAAAGCCCATTTAATTCCTCAGAATGAGCCTACAGCCTGAACAGATATCTAGAAGCACAGTTCCTCACAGATTTCAAGTTGCCTCACTTTCATAATGACGTTTTCGCTCGTAGAGACGCACCATTTGCGTATACATAATCATGTACCATGTCTGAACGTCTATCATACACTTTCAGAATGTATCTTCGCGTACATGAGAACACGGATCCTGATAAGATGCATGTAATGCTAACACGATCTGTCGCAGGTAACACCATGATGAGCACATATAGAGGCTGTGCTGTTACTACTTTATCCGGTCGAGTTGAACGGAACGGATTCACAATCGAGAAATTTTCTGTTCGGTGCGATGTTGCGAAACCTGTTTCGTGACATACAATTCGAAATGTCGCCAGCGTCAGCCGGAAGGAGCAATCGCATAACATCCGATGTCGTTGGGGTGAGGCGAAGGCAGTGACAATTTGCTCCTTTCCTGATACTTACGTATAGTTATACCTGCTATGATGTTTTCCGAATAAATGAAAATAAATCGTACGAACCACAGAATATATTCAGTCTATATTTTGTATGAAGTTATAAAAGTTGGCCGATAAACAATGGCTTGTACATATATTTGTACGAAGCTCCTTCGCTTGAGAAGTAAATATCTTCTTGATGTTGGACTATTTCCTCTCAGCTGCCACGGGAGTCCGTTTAACAGGATTTCCTTTGTCGTAATTGGATCATATATAACAAAAATAAGACAATAATAACCCCATCGTGGGTTGATAATGGCACCGAAGTGCTCCTTCAGAGGGCGCTTAGCAGATACGTGCCGAAATGAAAATAGTAAATAGGTAATGTAATAGCTCTTGTATTTAAGTTAAGCTAGCATGATGACTATCGCAGATCCGTCTTTCTTTCTCACACTTACCTCTGCAAGATCGTCTTTTAGATGATCTGAAAAACAAATTTAACAAAGACGATAACAACAAATACTTAATGAAAATGCTTAATTTTTGTCCTTGACATAGCTATTCTAGTATGATACATAAGCTAACAAGCTGAATTGCTAGTGGGATGGAATGAAGCTTGATCTATTTAGTTAATAAATTATTTTTTTTTAGAAAGATGGGCAGTTTTTGATGCCTTTGGCGCTTGAGTAATGTTTATAAAACCTTTTCAGTTGTTTTTCAGGACATGTACAGCAATACTCTAAATGGCAACAAGATACGGCCACTTCTGTATGCTGCGTGTCTTCCACAGTGTTGATCTTGGAACTCAGCCAACAACAATGGGTAAGGCATCCATACTGCAATAGATGCCATTTTTGAAAAAAGAAATGTATAGATCTGTTTGAGGTAAGTACTAAAGGCCGCATATTTATGAGTTCCTTTTTTTTGTTTTATTAAGTTCGCGACTCAACGGCACAGCTATAGAGTACTGCCTGCCACAGACCTACTGTGGCTTCAGATTCGAATTAATTTTTGCGTTAATCGCGAATGGATTTACTGCTGAACGCCTAATAAGCGACTGTCATGCGACTGTATAACCCTTCTTTTGTAGAGACCTGATTTTGTACGTAAAAAATAGACTCAATCATATATGGTACCTATGATAGCTAACTTGCTGAAAATACTTTACAGGCCACATGGGCGCGGTGCATTCATTATACTTTACGATGTGCTAGCAAAGGTGTTCCACTTTCCATGCACGCTGGATTGTTTATTTTGCCAGCAGTACAGCTTGTTCACATACACGGATATATTTTGTTAGGCCGATCTTCTACCTTAGTCTTAAAATATATTTTTCAATTTGTATTGATTTCTACGTTACAAATTTCGTAAGGTACACTTAGGACATGCAGCAGAGGTAGTACAGCCTCATTTTTATTTACTTTCGTCTTAAATAGATTTTTTTGCTCATTTATCATTTCCACTGTATAAGTGGACAGCAATTACAAATTGGAACTATATATTTTATCATAATAGTTTTTTTTCCCACGCTGTTAATTACCAATACCTGATTGTCTCATTTCTCGAAATAATAAGACGAAAAGAGAAAATCTGGCTCTTGATACTGGTGGCGCCCTCTCTAGGACATCGGCTAATCGTGTAATAATGGGCGCCACTATTTTAAATTTTAGTCTGCTTCTGTTTACAAGTAAGCTACACAAATATCGGTCGAATATCGTAAGGTATTAAACGTTTCTTGTATCGTGTTTCATATATCGAAGATTTTCTAGTCGATGACTTGCTCATAACGTGCTCGATATACAGATTTCCTACATTTTGTGCAATGGCCCGCTAAATGCAGGTTTTGGAATCTTACGTAACTAAGATTCTTCGGCGTGGTCAGCTGATTCACGAAAACTGTCTATGGGCACGATTTGATTCCTACGTCTGATAATTTTTATAATGGACTAAGCAGTACGGATAGGATATTTCGGCAATTATTTTTGCACTACACTAGCCGAAAAGAGATGTTCTATGAAGATTTCGTATTTTTGGTTGTGGACAGTTAAACGAGATCTTTGGATGATATCAATGATTTTTGGATTGATTCGCTCGTGCTCACATTTTAAATCTTTTGCTTGTGCCATGGATTAGTTGCCCAACACTCAACAACATACGTCATTTTTTATAGTTCTGTAGGCAATTGTATCGTTAATCACACAACCACGTCTGTGTAAGTTTTGCTTTTACGCGGAATACATAGTCTCTACTTTATATATCTAAAAAATATTAGACACAACGCAAATTACCTTCCTGTTGATGGACAAGTTGGGGGGAATTAACATAATGTAACACAACGGGAAACACATTTACTGGTAGTGAATTGAATCACGATCATTTACCTTATCGTATAGAATACTGTCAAATCAAAAATGTTATCAGCGTGCTGGATGCCAGGGGCAATACAAGCTGCATAGTGAATAGCAATATCTTCTATGCTACGAATCCGCTTGTCAAGAACATACATCTCAAGCCACTCGCTAACATCGTATGTAACATTTGCAGCTTTTTCATCACGTTTCTTAATTCTCGTCATTGCTGATCATCATACATCATAAGTAGTAATGTCAAGCGACAACTAATGACGCGCATTAGTTACCTGGGAAGCAATGCGCACTTGGAATTATTTCTAATTAAATTCATGGTATCCGTCTAAGCAGCCACTTACAGCATCTCTGACAAGCTGCAAAGTGACAAGTATCAACGTCGTTTTCTAAATACGGTATAGAACCACTTGCATCAAAATATTAAATAGACTTTTTTACTTTATTTCATTATGCATGTTCAGGATCTTTCTAGTTATTTTCCGGTGTGGGCTACGTCCAAAATTACTCCTTTTTACTAATTACTACTTCGTTCAACGGATCTATAATATCATTTATAGCGTAAAAACTTGTAAGTACAGAATTCATATATATATATATATATATATATATATATATATATAGGCAATTTAAAATAGAGAACTCTGTGTGATTATTCTGCGATCAGTCGATCGATGATACTGGAGCTCGCTGTCTTAATCGGACTTTAAAAACCATGATTTATTCAGCCGCCCAAAATTCAGATGGGACTGTTGCTGCTCAATGTTGTAAATGTTCCGTCGTGTCTGAGTAAAGCGAAAAGTTCTACTAGGTGATTTCTATCATCCCACATGACACAACGACGGCCTTATTTAGCATGAATAGTTTTTATGCGTAGGACAGAATCGGCCTCTTCTAATCATACGAATGTCATACCAGTTCAAAAATACTGCTACTTGCATATATCAAAAGCCGAGAGGATAAATCTGAAAGCAAGTCTTTTAGCAGCTGCGTAGCGATTTAGTATAATCTTTGTCCGCTAAAAGTGACGTATTATTCTTAACAAAATACACAATGACCTACCTCTAATAAGAAATCAATTAGTTGTTTAGGGCTAGTCGGTAATTCCTAGATATTAGTCTACTGGCCAGAAAAGAAGAAAATGAATGAGTGCCACTTGTTGCAGTTTATTCATTTTTTGAAACTCAATTAAGTGGCATTGAGGTGGCTTTTGTCAACAGAACGATGATAATGCAACGTGACACAGTACAATTAGATTAATTGGAGCTGGCATGTTAAACGTTGTTTTTTGGAGCCATGCTATAGTGTTGTTAAAACGAATTAATGCTTTCATTTATAAAAAAAGATGGCATGTGGCACAGGAAAAGACCATAATACAAGTGTCAGTTATTATCTAAATGTTTCGTTAAGAACTGCCTTTTACAGAACATATTATATTAGGCTGTTATTAGTGAATCCGGTGGACTTTGAACTTGAATAACTTTCGAACTACGCGTCGTTAACAGACGAAATTTACTAAAAGATATATAAAAAAAGAAACTTACTTAAAATGCAGAAACTGAGTACGAAATAAGTCCCCTGTTAATTCTCTTCAAGCCAGTTAGAAATGTGTATGGTGTATTCTACATGCAATTTGCAAAAGTTCGAGGCGTACTTCAATCTCGACCTCCAGCCTGACAAAGACTTGGCGAAAGAATGGCGTAGCCTTGGAGAATGATCGAGTTTGGTAATATCGGTTAGGTTTGGGCGTAAGATGATGGTAACTGACTGCTAATAACTTGCAATTGACATCAGAGAGACCTGCTACTATAAGATACTCGCCTAAAATAAAACAATAAATGCATCTCGCTATCTCAAGCTCCTCAAAAGGCTCATAAATTATTGGCATCGCAATGTAATTACTTAATGATAGCGACGTGAGACTTCCTCGAGGTGCTTCAATTGTGTCATTAACTGAGCTAAAAATTATACAATGTTGGCTTCAGTACACTTACTGTCGCGATGTGCTTCCGTGTCATTAAGGGGCTTTCCATAGTTCTAGGAGTGTAGCTGGTGGGCAAGCACATCCTGCTATCGATTTAGAGTAACTATAAGTAGAGAAATTACACATGAGAATACGGACGGTAGGCGTACGGCTGTTTGGAAGCTGTCAGAGCGTTGGGGCAAATGCATAAAGAGAGGCACCTTTAATGCGTATTAAAATGCCATCATTCTAGTCCGACTAGCTCAGAAAGTCCGCCGTATGCGCTTGTGAAAGCCTAATATTGGACACCGTGTTTGCCTGGTGGTAGTCCATCTCCGTCTTTCATGGCCTTGTATATAAGACCCTCGTGAACCTAGGTTTATAGCGAGACGATAAAAACAAACCTAAAGATGTTTGCCAACTTGAGTGGACTGGGAAAAAGTTTGCTGGAAATGAACATACTAGACGTTTTCTTTTTTTTTTTTACAGTGTCAAATTGTTATCGAATTAAGATACGCAATGTCTCTCATGAAATTTCATAAGACGGTAACTACAAGTTTTAAGGCTTACTGCAGTTTGTTAACAACCCCGCACTTTCTCGTGAGGGGGAGGATAACGGGTTAATGCGGAGGCTTAAGCTAGGGAGCACCAAATGATAACTTCCGGCTTACCATTCAGGAGTTTAACGATTCTTTTGCCTCGAAACGCCTCTGTTTATGGTAATAGTAGTATCTAGCTCCTGTGCAGTGTGTTTAGGTCTGTGTTTCGAGTTTTACGTCCGGTCCCGAATCATCGGGCTTTGGTTTGTGATGGCGGGTAGGACAGATGAACGTCCAGCAGGCAACCTCCAATTTTTTCCAATGGCACTACAGACGGCGCCAACAAAAGAGAAGAGACGCCATCGCTTCGGCTTAGCAGTGCTATTAACATCGCCGCTACCCATTGCGATGTCTGCCGGTGAGTGAGAAGAAAAGGGTAGATTGTTGGTCGATTGTCGCGTCTACCAATTCCTGGTTGACTTCTTTGCCGTTGGGGGCTGAGCGTAATATAGAAATTCGGTGCTGTCTCGACGCTGGTACCAATCGGATGGGTTGAAGAAGAAATCGGTCCGTCGATAGCTGTACTGGATGGAGCAGGGTTTTTTTTGCCGAGCGTGCATGAACTAGCCACTGCAAAGTTGTTTGCTAGCTGGCTGCTAGCTTAAGCAGTTGTATAGCTTTCGCGTGTATCGGTCGAGCTACGATCGTTAGTCGTGGAGTAAACGCATAGTGCCGTTATTGCCTACAGCATTGTACGCTGAACTTGAAAATCGAAACCGACAATCGACATTTGCGCAGTTATTGATATCTCTTTTTAACAACAAACGCAACGGCTAAACGTTGTTTTAGCACATACGCCGCGAGACCTCACTTGTTTAGCTGATCCTCATCCAAAGATCGAAGATTGTGTTATAGTTCGTGCTGGTGATTGTTGAATAGCAGTCGATTAAAACTTAAGTGTCGAACTGTTTTGATCGTTACATCCACATATATAACAACAAAGTGAGTGGCGTTGACTTTCTTCGTTCACGTAAGTTACAAATATTCACCTACTTCAACCTCCCTGTATGCGCGTACGTGAATGCGTGTAGGGTAAACAAATCGCTGAAAGTTTGATTGAATAGAAGGGCTGTTATTGTTCATGCTTCTTGTAGTTTCTAGTTCTCACTTATATTGTGGCAGACTGTAATTTTTCGCGCACCGAGCTGTATATAGCGATTCATTTTACCAGGGTACGATACCTATTAAAGCTATCCCTGCGTCAATGAGATTCGATGCCATTATTGCCAAAAAACCAGTGCTGTTTATCGAAATTTGGGCTTGCAGGAGAAAATGCGCTGAAGTGCAATGGCACAAGATATACACACTCTTCTTGCAATGTTCATATAACTTATTTACTTGCATACACCTGGAGCAAGGAGAGTCGTTGATCCGCAAAACATATTGATTATGTGATCCTGCAAATTTTAGCCGCAAAAATATGAATGAGACCACCGTTAAATTTTATTCCAGTCATTAGCGCTCTTTGGTGCCTTTAATAGAGATTCTGTCGCACTACTTTGTCGGCCCCCTCAACCTATTCGTAGGGTAATAAATGTATAACGGCCTTTCCGTCCACGGCTTAAATGGATCAACCCCTCGAAGTGTTAATCACTTGCATTCCGCCATCGCAACGGCGGATATTATTTTCGTAGAACGTTGTTCCTGATTAAATTTAATTCTTGTTGGAGTTTCATAAAACTTCAACGTTTAACCATGAAAACATCCCAGCTTCGCTATATCATTATTCATCTAACGATTATTGAATAGTCTCCCATCAATTGTTTTACTCACACTTCCTCTTGCCCTATGAACACTTACTTTAGCTTGGGCATAGACCATATTTCTGTCAGTTTCGGCCCATCCTTTCTTCCTCTACAGAACTTCTCTCCTAATGGTTTTTCGCAAAAAAGCCATTTCCCTCGTCTAGTATGTTAAGAGAAGTTATAATTAATTCTGCAGATCGAATTGTTCATAAACATTTACAATAACGTAGCACGTTTAAAAAACGTGCAGATTTTCGTGTAACGTTTATTGGTGATTGAGCACAGAGATACGACCCTTATTCTCGTTTCGTTAAGGTATCCTTCTAAAAAGTGGGTTCTACCTAACTGTCGACATCTTCTGCGAGTGCCACCTTAGACAGAGAATCACTGTATTTATCAACGAGCGGAAAAAATCACAACAACTAAATAGTCCGTTTTCATTCATTCATTCGTTAGTTCATCCACTTATTAGAGCCAATAACTGATCGTTAATGTACTAGTGGCTCTCCGCTTTACTCTCGTTACGTTCTCTTCGGAATGGCAAAGTCACAACGTTAAGAATCCTGGACAGAGCAGCAGTACGACCATGGTAAACATTTTGCGCAGGTTCTACTTGGTGTTTATTTATTTGTGAGCATTACGATAGTACGAAATGTCTTGCATACGCTTCTAGTTAACTGAAATCACTGTGCACGATTCAGAGTAAGCGTACGCTCGTACAGCACGCCGAAACCCATATAAAAGTACATAGTTTGTATTTCTACGAATTATGTGTACGGTTGTACCCGTGCTTTTAAATGCCGTGCACTATAGCGTTGATGTTTACATATTGGGAACCATTGCAAAACCAAACGACTTGAACAGGATACCGCCATGGATTGCTACAGGTTATCTGGTGCAGCTGGTTTTCCATTAATTGAGATCAGGCACAGAATTAACGATTTCCCTAGCATGGTTTTCGAGCCCGCAGAATGTTTCATTCGCATAACGTATATACGAAAACAGCTGTTGTTGTTTATGATGTATACCAACTATATAAAAATTACCTAGATTAGCACGGCCTAAATTGGCGATATATATATATGTTTAGAAGACATTCAGAGGACCGTAGAATGTGTACCTCTTTTGTAAGGACCCCACTTTATACTTGGCTTAATTTAGCCCCTGGTGAATAGCCTAAAAAGTAACCCATAATAACCAACTACAATGGCCATATGTGTTGTGCCGGATTTTAAGAACTGTTCGTGTTTTAATTAACAGACATTGTATTACATTGATTTGTTCCTCTAGTCTAAAACTAGCACAACTATTTGTACGCTTTGTCACAATTGACTCTGTGCTATTAAAAATGTATACCTCATGTGATACGTCACGTTCATGTAATGTTGCCTAATTAGTAAATTGTACATTTTCAATGTGATTTCAATATGCGTTCAACCGTGATAAGCATGAGCTGAAAGATTCTTCATGTACGAATATTTAAATATTACGTGAAAAAAAAGGGTGACCTTGACTAAAAACGCTTTAATTAAATTTCTGAGAAAATGTTTTGTAATTTTAATTTTAATTTAAGAAAATGTTTTGAAATTTTTTTTATTTAAAGATAAAATATTTTATCTAAAGATAAATATTTATTTATGGATAAAATATTTAGGATACCGCGTTCGAAAAAGTCAACAAACAAAAACTAGTAAGTTTTCATTCAAAGATGTTAGTGATTTTTCTCAAAGAACGTCAGTAAGGTTACTGGGCTACACAATACTGACTTTAGTGCAGCCAACTCAGTTTAGTCAACGCTATACCCAAGCAGACAGGTTCCTAGAACAACTAGTTAACACCCTTATCTCACCGTGACTATATTTTCCGCATTTAAGTCAAGTAGGGTCGCTCTTGAAGAAATTGAGGCTCATTGAAAGAAAGGCTTTTACGACAGATAAGCGTGACAGGTCGATCTACAAAGATACCTTCCATTAGCTAGACAAATTCTAGAGCTGTTCTGTTTTATTGTGGTAGCATTGTCTTGTACTATGACGATAACAAAAACAATCTGAGGGTGTAAACTGTTCTATTGCAGTCGACCAAGATCTATTATTCAAGAAAAAGCACTATTTATTGCGATAATTTAAGCTGTCTAATCACATGCTAGTCCTCCTCAGCATTGGGAAATAAACGTCTGTTGAAAAATCCGTACACTTTTGCAAAAGTGAAATACGTATTTTTTTACACAAGGCTGTTTTATGGCAACAGCAACGGATAAGATACACCTAATACTGACACATATATCATAACAACTCGGTTTCGGTAACAAAACGTCTTTGTCTGCAATTAAAACTGAATCAATTGAAAATATATCTGCATATTGTTTCTCTTCATCGCTGAACAACACTACGAGAAGGCACCTTAATTTATGTTGCCGAAAGTAGCTTGCAGATAACGAAATACTTGAGAAGTAGTTTTTGCCCCTCACTGTTTTCATCGTCAATTTAAGTAATCAATTTTTACCCTCTCTAGTGCTGTGTAAAACGATTTACATGGCTATCAGGGACTCACATTCGACAGACGGCGTAGGACATGGATGTTAATCATTGTAGATGTTGGTTGACAAATTCATTCGTTTAAACTGTATTTGCAGACATTACCTCCACCAACCTACAGCATCTAATCGGCCACGATTCGGGACTGTCTTTGTATCATAGTTCCTCGTTTTTCTTGGTCCTAAACACTCATCTAGCTGAATTTCACGAATACCAGGATATCTACCTCGCTAAGGCTATCAGCAAGGTTCCAAGTCCATTTGACAGGTCAGTTAAATTGATGTGAACTTTGCTCGTAGTCATACTTTAGAAACGAATATCAGCTATTTAGTAGGCTAGCCAGCCTGTGTGTCTCTTTCAAGACCCGCCAAAAGATCGAACATCAGTCTACTGTCTATGCTGAAAATGAGCAGATTCAAGTGCCAAAAATGTCGAAAAGAGCTGTTCGACGCTGCTTTTGTACTGACCAGTCACTCTGAACCGTGGACAGTAAGTAAGGCTTCGCCCTGCTCTGCAGGCCATACAGTGTGGTACCTTAAAGATGAAGTCGTTGAAACGTGGCTTCAAACCCAGCTGGATAGCAACGAATGGATTAAAGGAAAGATCAACTGCCCGAAGTGTAACCTACGCCTTGGATCATTCGATTTCGTTAGCGGCAAACGGTGCGGGTGTGGGAAACATATGCTCCCACCGATACACATCGTAAAGTCGAGAGTCGATCATGAAAATTCCGAGATTCTAAGGCAGGCACTGAACCAGTTCGTACAGATACCTTTAAATGATTTTAATGGCAACGGTAAGAACGAAGCCATCGATCCAAAAACGTTAACGACTATTTCCAAGTTGGAAGTTCCCACAGCAGCGACAGCTGTCTGTGCGTTGAATGAGATCTATACAGAGTAACGTGTATATACCAATAAATCAATAAGGACACGAGCTTATGGTCGTTTAACTTTAACGTGAATATATACAAAACGAATGTGTACGTGCTGTTAAGACAGAATTGGTTTTGGCAAGAATTGACAGTAAAATAGGGTCAAAGCTGAAATGTTATTGCAGAAAATCAACAATTGTGATATTCTGTTACAGACAACAATATTCCTTAATTTGGTAAACCTTCGGTTTCGTCCCGATATTCGTCAACGTGTACACTATGCCCTCAAATAGACGATACCTGCATAAAAATGTATAGAAATAATTCATTTTTGTTCCACTTTAGCTGCAGAGCAGCCAAGTCGATGCCAGCGAGCCCGTGTAATATGTGAGTGGTGGTATATTTATATGTATTGTAAATAAAGATCGACTGAAATGCTCTTACGGTAAATATTCTGTTATTCTTATAAGATTACTGATAGATTGTAAAAAAAGGGTGTTAACTGAAGATCGAAGAAGACTGGTTTCGTATTAAATTGATTTTTATTATTATCTCTCGGAAATGATAAAGCTAAGGCGCGAAGTGTCGACACTAAGCATTAATTATTCGTAACTAAAGTAAGCGAGACTTTTGCGTTCGCCGAATGAAATATAAGCGTTAAATTTTTGATTTTCATGTCGGCCTCACTTGATTAGCTAGAAACTTGTGGGAATTGTTTGGCCGTCAGCGTGACACAAGGATTAACCCAATTCGCAAGTAATGAAGAGACTATTGACAAAAAGCCGAAGATCTTCCTCTAAAATAGACTTTTCCTTTTTGACGAATGGAAATGATGGCAATTCTATGCATTTTTTCTTCATATTGTTATAACATGATCCGATGGTGACAATTCAGAGCGAAATTCATTAGCGAAATATGTTGATAAACAAACAGAAGTTTAGATGCATGAATGGGAGCTATTCTTAATAATTATTAAATCTAATATATCCTCTTTTTTGTAGGAAAATTATTTCTCATTTGTATAACATAAACTTCCTGTGACTTGGAAATCGATAAAAATCTACATGGAGAATATATACGCATAACACTATCTTCGCTTACTAGTGAGCTGACACTTCCCTTTAGTAGTAAATTTTAGAACGAAATTTATGCATGCATATTGTTTGTCATACAGTAGAAATCCGGTTTTCGTATTTTCAGTGTTATCCAAAAAAAAACTTGTCAGTTTTTCAAACTTGAATTTTCGGTTAGAGTTCTTGTAAAGTTCGTCACAAATATTCCTGAAAATTCTGCACTAATTTGACTCTAAAAAAACATTCTTCTTGCCAGTCAACGAAACGGCCGATCGATATTTTCACAGCTATTTCATTTGATCTTGAAAAAGTACGCTAGCCTGTTTTATCACCCACTTCATTATATGTAGAACTTGACTGATTTGTCAGATTGGTTATATTAATATGTCAGCATATATTTATTAAGTCAATGTGTACTGTTAACATAATCTTGTTATAATGAGTCTCAGATTTCGATTGGAATAGCTAGTTGAAGCCATGAACTCATTGATTAACATAACAGTCGTATCCACCTCATTGCCGCCTGTTCCCGCTTGCAATTCTCTAGATAAAACGATGTACTAATTCCTATCTGTTTGGCGGACTTCAAGGAGAAATAGAGTTTTATCTAGTTAGTGAATCTATGAAACCAGAAGGAGATTTTGTAATAGAGATCGATAGATGTCAAATATTATTAGAAATTTGTGTTTAAGGGGTAAAGTAGCTGCCTTTTGCCTCTTGCATCATATTCATGCAAAGTTACAGTAGTTATGAGCAATCGTTTCACTGAGTGGAGCCATTAATTTGTTGTATACGCCGAGCGTTAAGCCTTGTGTGATTATAAGACAATCTTGAGAGTTGTTCTAAAGTATATCTATTCCAATGCAGAGGTGCTCATTTAATAGAGAGAAGTTTCGATTTCTAAGGAATTCTTATGTCTTAACTGGTGGTGGTGGTAGCCTCCTCTAAGCATACAACAGTGAAACTATGTAAACCTTCTTCCGTGCCTAAACATCTGCATATAATGGACACGAAGTGAATTGTGGTTACCACATGGCTTTCTATGCCATGTGATAGACTTTGCAAAGGTCATTTGACCACGATAGTAGTGAATAATAACACTGTTCTTAAAAATAAGTATAGTTAATTCAGTACTAAAACAAGTCTTAACAAATACTCTTCTTACAACATTTTTTTTTCTTACAACAAACTTCTAACATAGAAATTTGTTTTTGTCCATAGAACATCTCAGTTATCTTCTACTAGTAGTGTTTACTGTAATGTTGTTTATATTTGCGTTAGCTAGAACTAGTAACTACGAAAGTGGGAAGATAACAGTAACCCAAAGTGGAGTGACTTCTCTTTACAGGTGAATTTCGACGCAATAGTGAAACGAAATGGCGTTCGACACAAATGCCATGACATTGACCCGTTTCGTGCTGACAGAACAACGCAAGCATAAGAGTGCCTCAGGGAACCTCACCCAGTTAATCACTTCACTGCAAACGGCCATCAAAGCAGTCGCGTCCGCCGTACGACGAGCCGGTTAGTACTGGTTGTATCAATATCCCGCATATAGTACGAGATGTTTCCTTGTTTTCTACGCGTGATTGCCATTCCTAATTGAGAACGTGTCGCATTGCACTGCTGATTGAAACATATTCGGAGCCATTGTTCGACCACTCACGAAATGTACTAAATTTTACTGATTACTTATCATATAATCTTCTTGAGCGTGTCGTACAGATTCACCCATAACAAGTGGCATAAATGGGTCACACGAAACCTCCTTTCGCGATCGCTACCCCTCGAGCCCTATAACCAACAATATTTACTCTCACCGTGGCGCCATTTCGGTGTTCAAATAGGTCTGCCCTTTCCCCAAAATGGCAACTTGCAGGACTGCCGTCAACAACTGCGGGGTGCTCACAACGTAAAGATCTGCATTCAGTTGTTGTGAACGCAGGCAGGGCAGATAAGCTTTTCAGCGTTTGCAAAAAAGATTGGAAAGTTTGATGAATCGAATACTGCTGTCGCCCTAAACTGTGGCTTCAGGTATCTATTGGTGTACCAATACGTGTGCGTGGTGGCATAAACAGCTATCGCTTCATAAGCAGGTGACGTCATCGGTGAACTTATTCGAATCGACTGGGATAGAAGACACCGCCTAGCGGCGACAACACTTGGTCGCAATGGATTTTGATAGTCCCGAAGCAGAGCAAGACTTTCCCGGCCTTTATACCGAAGACAAGATAGGCGGTGATGATGAAAGCAGGAAGATATTGTCGGTTAAAAAGAAGAAAGATAAAGATAAAGACAAGGGATACAAAGCGTTCGAGGAGGACGGCTCCGGGGGATCCACTGAAGACCTCAACAAGGGCTCGTCATCTCGAAGGTTTAAGTTCGGCAAATCTAGCTCGAAATCGAGCAGTAAACCTGTTAAGGTAAAGCTCTTCGGTGTCGAACTTAAGGATGTCGTACAAAGAAATCCCAGTGACGAGCCAAAACGACCACTTGTCCCACGATTTTTATTACGGGCGTTAAACTATCTCGAAAGAGAGTATAAGCCAGGCATGAACTTCTACAAGGGGACGTCTCATTATAAGTCTAAAATTCACGTTGTGCGACATGGTCTAAATTATGGGGAGGAGCTACCGCTTCAAGACCCTCAAATTGTGGCTGGACTCGTTAAACTATTCGTACGCGAACTTCCTTGTCACATTTTGGGGGCGGTCATCGAGTCCAAGTTGGAGGAGGCGCGGCCTTCAGAGAAGAAAGCACAGAAAATTCAAAATCTGTACAAAAATGAAGTTTCTGGAGTAAACCGAGCAGTCTTCGAGCGTTTAGTCCTTCACATGGACATAATTGGAATCGATCTAACGCCGTTGCTTCGGGTTTCCCAAAGGGCACTAGCGCTTCTAAAGCCAGTAATGTCTCCGCTGAGCGTTGAGGACGAACTGAAGGTCGAAGAGGCACGCTTAGCACGTATGCACGCACAGGTGGCTACGAAAGAAAATGGAAGCAAAGATAAAACTGGTTCAAAGGATACTAGCAAGCATAAAGATAATGAAGAAAAACTTTGGGAAGCGCAGCGTAACGTCACCCAGTTGAAACGAAAGCTTAAGCAGATGAATTCTGTAAGCCACACCGATGACAAGGAAGTCGAACTCAACCTTAAAGAACGTATAGAAGATCCAGTAGTCATAAAGGATGACCACAAAAAAGAAACATTTTTAAAGAAGGATCAAGAACCTATATCGGCGATAGTTGAGGAGCCCCGCACCAAATCGCCTGCAAAGAAGGAGCAATACAAAGAGGCTTATACAGCTCATCATAACTCCGCATCACGAATTAAATCAGAGGAACTTGACAGTAACCGGCAAGTTGAAGAGAAAAAAGTAGAAGTTCCTAATGATAGTGAGCAAAATACAGTCGAAGACTCCATGGCCCCAGTGGCCAAATCCGAGACCGAAGAGGTCAAGGCAATGGCAGAAGCTCTAGACCCTGGAACACACGCTTCTGCGGAGAAGATCTCACCAGTGTCAGAACCTAAGCACGATCAGATTCTCCAGCCAGTTCCAGTTCCGCCGATTGAGGCAAAACCGCCATCACTACCATCGGCAACAGCGATTAATAAGCCTCTACGGATCTCATCCCCAGTAGATAACCCCACCCATATAGTGCAAGATATACAGAACGTTTTTGCAGATACGACTTCATTCGACCAAGTTGTTGAGTCGTTTCAGACTAACACAATAGGAAGTGATTCCATTGTGGCATCAACCTCACCTTTTGGCCCGAGCAGCGAGCCTATATTAAACGCTACAGGTCCGCCTTTACCTGAGGCACAGCTAGTCAAGCCCGAGGCGCTAACTGGAAAACCCCTCGAAGACGCCGAGCTGCGTCGTATACAGCAGGAATGGCGGTTTGTACTCGCCGAACAAGTCGAGCTACTGCGAATGAATCACGATCTGAAGCGTCGAATTCGTGACGAGTACAAACAGATAAAAATGATCCAGATGGTCCGGAATCATAAATCGCGTCTTTCCCAGATCAAGCCAATGTACCATGATCCGCTAGAAAAGATTCCAACGGACAAGCTCTGTGAGGTGCTGCAACGGCTTATTGAATCAAATACGAACCTCACGAACGCAACGAAGGCAGTCGCCGCTCAAGTTTTTGATGAAAAGCTGGCTGTTGCTAGGGCGCGAGCACTGGAAAGATGTATCAGCCTTAACTAAAAGAAAAACATGCCTTTCGGACGGTATCATAGTGGATGCTAAACGGCGTGGTAAAAGGACCTAATTTTTACAGCGATACACATGGTCGCAAAAGTAGCAATGCAACCTTGTTACGTGCGTGCCTTGTGTTTGATCAGCTTTAATAATAATTTTTAAATTGGACGAAACATATTCTGTAAAGAAAATGGCTATAGCAATATGTGGCTGCATATCAATCTAGAACAGAGCACATGATATCTTAACTCTGGTTCCTAAAGCCTCCTTTAAATATCTTGTGACCGACCTTTCATCATAGACACAAATACAGGTTTAAATAACCCTCCGCATGTTACATAGTTTTGTTTATGATTGTGATTTAAAAACACTTCGGTTTTCGCGACGAATGGTTCGAGTGAATAATACCAATCAAATAGGGAAATTAATATTTCCCTATAAATATGAGATTTCTGGATGTTCGCAGTGAATTTATACGACATTCCGTCATGATGATACTACCACATTATGACTATACGCTTTGATGATGTTATCACATTATGATAATACGCTTTATCAATTTAGTCCGCCATCACTGGAATTATATAATAGTTAAAGCGCATATTCATTGATATCTAATGCATGATAATACTGCTAATTTTTTTTATCATCGTTATACTGTTGTTGTTGTTTTTCGTATTACTATTACGTGCAATGTATAACAAGTACCATAGGATTCCCCATAGTGGAATAGCACAACTTTATTGCTTTACTTAACAGGCCAAGAACGAAGCCGATGGCAAGTTCTCGATAAAAAATATTAAATGGGTGAATATGTCAACGTGTGTCCGAGAAATTATTACTCGTCAAGGAATTAATTTTGTGGTGGGAATAGAATATTCGGATCGTAGCTGCTGCTATTAGCGTTCATTATAAGCATCACCTCGCATTGAAACAAAAACCATTATAAAAATCAACAATCAAATTGTAACGACTAGTAAATGGCGCAAAAAATGTAAATATACGTATATATATTGCTATCTCGCGCACACACTTGTGTATTTGGATTCTGCAATTCGCTTCAAGTCGAAAAAGAGTCTGTAGACCTTAGAGATAAAAAAAAAGTTCCAAGTTGTATTTGGTAAGGCCCATGAAATTGCTAACAAGTTGAAATAAATCGAACTTCACGTCTTTCTATGTAATATTTTACAAATACATGAGAAACTGAGCAGAAAGTATAATGGGTTAATAAAAAAAAATAAGCATATTTTAAAAGCATTTCTAATAAAAAAAATAAGCATATTTTAAAAGCATTTCTTGAGTACTCTTTGTATAATAAAAGTAATCGGAGTACTCTTTGTATAATAAAAGTAATCGGAGTGCTCTTTGTATAATAAAAGTAATCATAATCTGAAAGTCGACTAAAAAACTCATCATTGGCATTGCTCTTCGATATTGGTACGTGAATGAAATCGAAAGCACACAAATTCGATTTGCACGCTGACTTGTTTTGCGTTTTTTGACGTGGAACACTGCACGCTGCATTTAAGCCATCCGTTTGAGCCTTTACTCTTTGAAGATCATCCATATCAGTATAAGCATCTAACTTTTAAGATTATACTAGTATTATTGTTTTGGAGAAATGACCTTAGCGAGGGTGGAAGCAAAAAAATTGGTTGTTTCTGACGTTTTTCGCCAGTCGCAGACTGATAGCATCTTGTTAACAAGCCGTTAGAATTGTGATATATATATTACTGCACCTAATAGATAATATATGTAGTACCATAGTGAAGCTTCTTATCTAAAGTACTTCTGTATCCTGTCAGGTATCGCCAACCTCTATGGTATAGCCGGTAACATCAATGTTCAGGGTGAGGAACAGAAAAAACTGGACGTTTTGGCCAACGATCTGTTTGTTAACATGCTCAAGAGTTCCTTCACAACTTCCTTGTTAGTTTCGGAAGAGGATGACAAGCCTATTGAAGTTGAAATCGAAAAACAGGTAAACATTGGTATTCTCTTAGCTTATTGGTAGTGATTGAACGTCCTTATGGAAACCAGCCAAAGTGTTTTTACTAGACACATATCTTTGTCTTTTTTTTTCAAAAAAGATGCTGTTCTGTTTGTTCTACTTAGTCTAAAGTGGACTTCTCGTACCCACCTTTTTCATAGGCTCGAAGTTGCCGAGTCAGTAACCTGAGTGCAACTCAAACTGTCTTTGAACGACATAAGGTTTTTTCAAACAAAAAGATGTTGTTTATATACATTTCAGGGCAAGTACGTGGTGTGTTTCGACCCTTTAGACGGCTCATCGAACATTGACTGCCTCGTCTCAATCGGATCCATTTTCGCTATTTACAAGAAGGTTTTTATGACGTTATTATCTATAAAAAACACACTATTAGAAAGGCAGGTTATGGCTAGCCAAATCGAGGGTTCAAGTGATCGCCAGCGAATTTTTGGAATTTTGTTTGAATAATTTTTTATATTTCTATTATGCAAGTTAAAATTTTGATCTTGTAACTATTGAATAGTAGTTAAAAAAAAAAACGAAATTACATGAATAAATTTCGGTTTTTTTTTTACTTAAACAGCAAAACAATACGGAACAAGACGCTCTGCAACCGGGTCGTCAGCTGGTGTGCGCTGGCTACGCGCTATACGGATCAGCCACTATGGTGGTTCTTGGCCTTAAAGGAAGTGGTGTCAATGGCTTTATGTTGGATCCATCCATTGGAGAATTCATCCTTACGGACCCTGGCATGAAGGTTCCACCACGTGGAAACATTTATTCAATTAACGAAGGCAAGTGGTGAACATACATTGTGTGCAATAATACCGGAGACTAGAACGTAAGTGATCAAAATTAAAGAGCAACGATAATGATCGTAATAAGACTTATAATTTCTGTTAAGCACTTCATGATAAGCTGCTATAACTGCTTCAACTAAATTCTCAACCTTTTCAATTTAGAGTACACAACAAACGGAACACTTGGCCTCTAAAAATAGGTATTTTTCTAACATAGTGTACTGACAAATTGTAAATACAGGAAGTCATTCAAACTGTAACAACACAGCGTATTTAATATTAATGATATTGTAATTGCCGCTTTTTTATATCGATGTTTGACATCATAGGTTATGCTAGCAAATGGGATGCGGCAGTGCGAGAGTACGTTGAAGAGAAAAAAAACCCAAAACAAGGTAAAGAATATGGAGCTCGATACATTGGATCGATGGTGGCTGATGTGCATCGAACGCTCAAATACGGAGGTAACTTTAGGGAAATCAACCTATAGATACAATAAATTAATATAGAATTTTATGGGACGTGTGCTCAAGAGCATACTGACTACTGGCATCATGTATCCCTCACTTTTTTTTACATTCATAGTACAGGCATATCTCCCTACGGATAGAAACTTTTCCGATTGAACTTCAGCCAGTTTTTTCAGTAATAATCGCCGCGCTGGTGTCATTTATAAAATGTATCTAAATTTATAAAATTTAATTTATAAAACTCTTGTCAAAAGTACATTTGATTTTGGTTTTTTCTACGAATGCTTTTTTCGTTTTTTTTTTTGCGGTTTTTTTGCGGTTATCTCAACGTCATTTTAGGTATCTTCATGTACCCAGCGATGGCGGATGCCCCCAATGGCAAACTGCGCTTGCTCTATGAATGTAACCCAATGGCATTCATTATGGAGCTTGCAGAAGGCAAGGTAACCTATGCTTAGGAAAAATTTCCCGTCGCCTTTTTTCTGTAGTAGAAATTCATTTTAGTTAACAATTTTCAAAGACTAGTAAAGCGACACGATGCACCTACCTGTTTGCCTTTGTCTACTCACTGAGGTTTGTTGTTGTAAAATCGACTTCAAACTTTATACTTTATGAACATTCACCGCATATCCGAAGCGCGCAATCTGGCCCGTGGCCATCGCAAAATATCAACTTCCCTTCAAAATACGATATTTCAAGTGCCCATCATATTCTTACGTAAATATATTTGTTTCATTCTTCAAATTTCAGGCTTCCAATGGAAAAATTCCAATCTTGGATGTTGTGCCGACCAGCTTGCATTGTCGCCAGCCGATCTTCCTTGGGTCGCCTGAGGACGTCGATGAGCTGCTCGAAAAATACAAGAAATTGGATAACAACAATTAAATGCTTTATTAAAACAAACCTACCGTGGTTATAACAAATATAGTCTAAAAGAATGTGGAAGCACAATATAAGACGTACACAATGAAGAATAGATTAATGCAACGCTTTCTTACATTTGTTTATTTCACCAATAAAACACGTATACGCACCAAACAAATGATGCTTTTTTTTAAATTTTGCCATATTTTCATTATAATTAAGTCTATGGTTTAAAACGATGTGCTCAACCTTTTGACAGTGTTCATTATTCGTGTTATGCATACATGACGTTGGAGGACACAATTTTTTTGTTTATTTGTGTGTCGAGCTCTATTTGATTATGCACAAAAGGATTCGAAACAACGCAAAGTACACTGGCATAATTCACCAGACATTGTCCATGAAAAAAATCGAATTCAATCCAATAACCTGCATTATGTAAGACTACACAATATATTACATGCGCGCTAGGTCTAACGGTAATATGAAAATATATTTCAGATAGCGTTTTGATATGAGCAAGTTCATCATTTTTCTCACAAAGGGAAACATGCTAACGAAAATTCAACGCAATCAATAAAACATTTCAGGCCGCTGAGTTATTTTGTTATTCAATCGAGGTTTTTCAAAAATTCTATATATATTTTTTTTATTTTATTATTTTAAAAAATATTATACACTATTTGTATAATACTGAAAAGCGAAGTAAAAAATGAACATTAGCAGTATAGATGTACGAGAAATAAAAACATTGTGTCTCAGTAAACTATTATTTATTGATGCCATTTGTGCTAACATTCGCTGTGTTTAATCGGGCTCTGTTATGCCAACATCATTTCTGCCTTTTACCTAGATTCGAAAACATCCACGCGTTCTTGCTGCGATTTACAAACATTTATTTCAAGCAATAGAATAATATTAAATACTTATATAATCCATGCATTATGAACTACTCACTGCTTTATTCGTTATGAATGTAAAATACCAGAGATGTTTCAATCCCTATATCGGAAAAGTTTACTTATCTTAATTCCTTTCATTAACTGTGTAGACGTGCATGTGGCTCTCTGTAAATATGTATGTTTTATTGTCCGCGTATCTTATTCTACATCGTCTGTCGCTAGCAGCCGCCGCATACGAAGTTACGTGTTTTAGATTGAAAAACCCATCTTCTGTGACTTGAAGGAAGTCATTATTAATATCACAAATCTACTAATACTAATTTAATAATTATATCTAATATACAAGCAGGGAATTAGATATATTACTTGAAGATAGATCCTTACCCTAACGTGCGCTCTAATCTCTAAAGTCCTATTGAATCATACATTTCATGCTGAGAAGAGCCTCTATAATAAGAACGTATTATGGAAATAGCCTTGTTAAAGATCAAAGGTATCAAGGAATATACACGATATACGTAACATGGCCACCCGCTCTCTTAAAAATAAACAGTTATAATACTGCGTACCCAGCGCCGGGTCTTAAAACAGGTGCAGTTCTTTCAAAATTTTCTGCCTCTCTAGGCTTGTAATAGTTACCGCCACTAAGCCCTATAATAATAATAATAATAATAACAAGTATATGTTGCCACACAACTTCATAGGAACAATTACGAAACTCGTACAGGTTATTAAATGCATTTCATATTCATTGACAAATTCGTTGCTCTAAAAATTGCAAACATTGATTAATTCAGTAATGGAAGAATAATCTGAGCATGCAGCTCTTCATTAACATTTGTTTCCAGTTTCAACGTAAGCGTTGTCAAGTTGCTACGTGCATTCCAAGTCAAGCTGTCATTGTACTTATCACACATAGATCTGTGTTTAATCGACATTTATGTGAATGCATGGTACAAGTTAGGTAGCTATTTTTGAAGATACAAATTGACTACCATTGGTTGAAAAATCAACCAATAAAGAATCCTCTTCTGAGACCTTATTATACGATTTCATAAACTACCTAGGTTATTTGTCCAGCAATATGATTTGACTGAATTCTCTGATCGGTATGCACTGAACATAGTGTATACTCGAGACGTGTCTGAACGATAATATAACTAATTGTAAAGGAAACCTCATTTGAAAGCGGCGCACGTTATTCAGATTTTAGTTCACATAGAAGGCTACATGATTGTCTGTCGGTTGTGTCCAACAGATTCCGGCAGGAATCGTTTGTTTCGTGTTGACTTTGATGGATAGTTATAATGTTGCGTCAGACACCCTCGCTCACTGATACCTTAGCTTCATCTCACTGTATTCTGCCAGATCGAATTGGCATTGGGTCATCTGTTTCAACTACGCCACACTCGACTGCGCTCTCTTTGCCTTCAGCAAATATGCTAGCAAATTCTGAGAGTGCAGCTTTCGAGCTGAAAGTGGCCCGAAAACGTCGCCTCACGGGCGGTTTTTGAGAAGTATCCTGGGCCATCCAGATGCCATGCACCCCTGCAATAATCACATGAAGTACAGTAATAAAAAAATAAGCTGTATATACCTAGAGCTCTTTAATTATGGACTTATTTGATAAACGCATCGTGCTTCGATTATTTTCAATAATAACCTTGCAATGTACGCAAATGACACAATGAATTGAATACTTTAAAAAAATACGGGCACTTTATAAAAAAGTATTTTGCTTCAATGATCCTACTTCATTGGCGCGTTACTATCAGAATGATCGGGTTCCTCGTGATTACGTTTGACAAATGTACTAAAAAAAAAATTGTTCTCCCTATGTCGTGTAAATCAACAAGTTCAAAATCACTTGACGATTTCAGTGGTCGTCCGCATAATATACAGTTAGTAGGTGGTACATCGTCGTATCACATGCATAAGCTCTTTTAAAAAGTACGAACCATCTTCTCGCAGCGACGTCTGCACGGCGATCACCGTTTCCGCCAGTGTATTTCCACTTGGCTCATCGATGAGCAAAATCACTTGCGCAAAGATGTCGTCATCGTAGATGACCCGCAAAATGCACTTGTCGTCTGTGACAGGTTTCCAAGATGCAGCTCCAAGCGGGATCTCCTCAAACAGAAGTACTTTTGCCTCATACAGTATGCTATCACTGTCAGCATCTCCGCTAGCCACCTCACCTGCTTCACCACCTCGGAGCAAAGTATCAGCACCGCTCGGTGATTTCTCCGACGCACGGGCCCCAGAGTTCACTGCAACAACCGAACGCACAATAATATCAACCACAAATAGCATTCGTTTAGAGTAATTTTGCTGGCCATTACATAGAACCGGACTTCGTTGCACTTGGAATTCTCACATGCAAATTTCTTGACAGATAAAGCGTTTGACTTAAAATTTGAAGGAATTTGAAGAGTTGATTTTTTTTGAAGCAATTTGAAGAGCGTATGGAGATTTCGTCTCTGAATAACTGAAAACTGGATGCAGGGACGGTCAGTTGTACACAGGCGGCTTATCGGCATTTGGAAAAAAGCTGCTCAGTAGAGACGCTGTCGATAACCTTACGATGTTTCTTGCAACTCTGAACAATGTCAAGCACAATAAATATGGAATGCAACCTAATATGGGTGCGTTTCATTGACATATTAACCGCCATAGACCGTCCCAAGAACTAAAGCCATTACACGTGGGTGATCTATATCCATATATTTCTATCTTTTAAGACCTACTATTAAAACCTCTGTTTTTATTTAGATTTGTCCTTATGACTCGATTGCTTTGAAAACCATTTTTGTCATCAGTAAAATAAGTACAAACGTAATACAGGCTGTAATTAAACAACTACGAATTTATTAACGCATTCTTGGAACGATCCTCCAGCAGACACCAGGTTTCCAATTATCAATATAATATTCGTTTCCCGTTGCTATACTTACATGATTATTGTTTTTATTTTTATTATTAACTCGTCTCCGACCAATTTTTACTTCTATTCGCGTGTGCGGGGGGTGCCCGCTAATGCATATGTATCTATGTGTTTACAACCGTATTTATGTAAAATCTAGATCAGCGGTTTTAATCAATCGGTCCGCCTGACAATTCAATTCATTCACACATTCACTCCCTGCGTCCAGTATATTCCTTTGCATTTCCCCTCGTCCGGCAAACATTCGACGCGCCTCAAATAAGTGCGCCGAAAGACCTTGCTAGTTTGTCTCGTACAAAGATTATTCCGAAATCGGCAGCGATTTGCACATCAAGATCCAACTTACTGTAAAGCCCTTATACGATGAGTAAATCAATGAAATTAATCGCGCCTTAGTCGTTCCCTCCTAAATTTTCTTCTGTTGTAAATACTGCTGTAACCTGTGTTTAGGTTTTTTCGTCTCCGCAGATGCTGAAATCATAATGTTTTCGGCCAACAGAAACAACATAAGGAGAAAGCAACAACTACACCCAAAGCTATTATGCTTTGCAGAAAAAATGGAGTACTTTGGGTAGTAAGGGGTCGATTTTCTTCAAGCTTTACTAACAATTTCGTCGACTACTAACTTCAACCTGTTAGCCGAAGTCGACCTTACCCCTTGACACGACCTGACTGTTATACGTCCCGCCACATAGCATACACATGATATGCTTAAACAAGCAAGGATGAGCGATGTTATAAACAAAGAAAGCTTGTTGCAGTCCGAGGTGAAGTGGACAGAAGCAGTTGAGCTGTTAGATAAAGCACAATATTCTTTTCGTTTACTGCTAATACACAATTTCTCTTTAAGACGAGGAACATAACCTGGTCGCCAGAGATTCCGCCGCCAAGACCCAATACTGTACCGTTATGGGTCGCTTGCACACAGCTAGTAAGTCGATGAAAAAATCACGTTTACGACAAAAAGCACAATAGTAACTTTACAATGGCCGACAAATTTTTACATTAGGAATTATCGCCTTGGTAATTAAGGATGGACTAACAATTATTTTACTTATCAGCAGTTCAGTCCCTTTAAGAATCATAACTGAGGTTTATTTTACAGCATAGCCTTCTTCATAACAGTCAATTTTGGCTGCCAACAAAATTATACGCTTGTCTGCGTCGCATCGGTAAACATTGGAAAAATTGTCGAAGAAGGAGGGTGAACGGGCTACATGAGGCAGCTATCAAAATGTCGTGATTAAAAAACTAACTCTTTCCCCATTGCCGTAACATGCGCCAGGAGTTACTTGTTTGGCCATGAACCACGACCCCAGGCAAAAGGGCAGCAGTAAAAAAAAAACAACCTATGTTTACAGTCTTACTCAGCGGGTGCCCACTATTCAGCGGTTTTCCTGTATCCACTTTACGTGACGTTTGTGTATGCCTGTGTTTTCCTGTTTATTGTACAAATATTCACTTATTTGGCCTTTACTCTTTCCGGCCCGCTGTGTTTGTGATCAGTACGCACATTGATTTATAAAATAGTTATCCCCACGTGTGCTTTGGGTGGCTGAAATACAACAAGTGTTCGACAAAACCGGATCCAATTTGTCGACGCGATCATTTTTTGAGTCAACCAGTTTACCCTGCATGTTTGCTTGTTTTTGTTTCGTTATTTTGTATAAAGGTATAGAGAGAGCATTTCTCTGTAAGAGGATCTATTTTTTTCTTTTATCTAGCACAATCCGGATTTTGCCCTTGTCTGTTCCCTTAGGTCGCTTTCACTCATTTATGCGTTCATTTATTTGTGCCTCTTGTTCAACCGGTTTTCTTTTTCGTTGTCCAAAACTAGCACCCATTTCAGGAGGGACATGAACCACATCTCAATGCGCACCTTCATCAGCGCTCCTCTGCTTGCTCCGTTCAACCTCCTCGGTAAAAATCCGTCTGAATTCGTCGAGACGATCAGCGCCCTTAACTCGGATAGCGAACGTTGCTGGTGTCGGCTCACCGTCGGCGAAATCAATCGCGCACCAGGTCAACGAGCTATTTGAGGTCGCCATCGGCCTCAGCTCCATATTACTGGTAATGTAGTGATTGCAAGCCACCTTATGGACCTGTAAAGTTGATCCGAAGCAACACACAATAGGTTATTTCTAGTAAGCACATTTACAATAAAAATAGTTGCTACTTTAGCTATTACGAAACGTGAGCCTCTATTTTTGCCGGTGTGTTACAATATGATATATCATGATATTACCATATACAGATTATTTACTAACCATGTCTCTACGAACAACGATGCGCGCTCGGCCATCACTGCATCGCAAGATTTTTGCTTCCCCCAGGGCGCGCTCCTTCCATTCCGATGTGTCGGGATGGTACACGTAAAGTTTGGCCCTTTGCGCGTAAAGCAGTTCGTCATCCTCTTCGCCTGTATACACGGGGACCAGTTCTGGCAACGGGATCACAGGCTCAAAGTGGACATCGACCGCGGCCTCAACTTCTTCACCGGTGTCGCCCTCTTCTCCTGCGCCGGTTTCGCTCGTATTTGTTCCGTCCGCGGTAGCATTAGCCTTCTTTGTGAAAGCCGTGAAGAATGAGCGTTGGTTTTGGGGGTCTGCACAGGATAAGAAATTGAAGAACACAAGTAGGCACTGAGAAGAACGGAAGTAATCACTGAGTAGAGAGTAGACTTCAGTCTGTTCGCGCATGATAATCATGCAATGCAACAAGGGTGCATAAGAATTCGTGGAACACGCGATCAGAATCATCTTCGTAACTATCATAGATGTTGGGGAAATTCTAAACCATTAAAGTTAACTCAAGTAGTTGTGATACAGACGTGTAGAGTCATCTCGCAAAAAGCAGTTTGCTTTTTTAAAACATTCTGATTAAACTGCTCATTCTAAAAGGCATTTTAATTAATTTTTGTTATGAAAATGGATATTCCATGAAAGCAAAAGCAGTGTAGTTACAATAATTAGAAATTACTCTGCCACTGTACCTGTCCAAGGCGCCGCTGCATCTGCGGTAGTAGCGAAGTTAAACTCGACGTTCTGATTTACTTGCGCCAGTGAAGCGAACGACATGCCAGTAGACGAACCAAAGACAAATCCGCCACCACCGTTTTCACCACCCGGTGGCTTCTGGGTAGTAGAATCTGCAGATTGCGGTGGAAAAAATCGCTGCTTAGTGTCACATGCACATATCTCAAAAAAACAACGGATCGTAGCACTGATGTGCAACATCAACGAGTGAAAACCTCAACACTTCCAAGGTATACAGATCACACATGAAATTAGCTATCCCGATGTATTCATTGCAAACTAATTTAGGACATAATTGTTTTCGTTAACGTGCAAATCACGATGCAGAATCACGAAACACAGTAGTACTCAGGCGATCGTCATGCACGATCTTTTGCATGACAAAATACAAAGCCCGCAATTATTAATTAATAGTATTTGTTTTACTGTTTATGGTGCAACTATATAAATGTGCTACTGTGTCCCGTTGTCTATTTCGTTCAATTCTCCAGTTGTGACGACTGAACCCTGCACACGCCGATTCTCCCGAAACTTTTTGGCTAGTTCTATCAAATCGTTTAGACAACGCGGCTCTTAAACGTGTGTCCCGCTGGACGACGCCTATTCACCAGTTGTTTATCTGTAACTACAGTGACAGTGGGAGGTAGCGCCGCCTTATTGAAACATATATCCGAAATAAAATCATGCGTCTTTGGCCAAGGCAGGCCACGTACCATTATGCATCTCAGTTGCAACTGCCTTCTCAACTGAATTGAGAAAATATATGCCAAATCCACACCATTAACATGATAGAGTCAATAACATTATAGAGTAACATTTAAATCTGATACAAGGAATGTAGAACTTTTCCACTAGATGGCGTACAAAGTTACTATATACCTACAACAAGCTAAAAAACCATTCCCGTAAAGAAATCCGACAAGGTCAAGTTTTTAATTTATGTCCGTGGTAATCTAGCATTTTATGCTGCTTCTTGTGAAAAGTGAGGTCTAAAGTAAAAGTGAGGTAGCTAAAAGATTTGGATAATTTAATGTGTATGAGGATGGATAACCTTATGTGTGAGTCATTGGGCTGCTTTCACTCACCTGACTCAACGGCAGCTGTGGTTCCAAAGGTTGACTGCGCACCAAAGACTGGAGTGGGTCTTGCAGGACTAGCGTCCTTTTGGGCGAGTGATGATGGCAATGATATCGTATCAGTTTCAGTCGTAGCTGGATTTGTACTCACAGAAGTATGTATGGGTAATTCTTGTTCTTCGGGCGGGTCATTGTCGCAACCCCGACACCCTTTGCATTTTCGGCAACGCGTCTCGTACAGGAAGAAATTGTCAGGCAGCATGAGCTGTCGGGCTCGGGCAACATCTTGTGGTGATGCCTTTTCTTCTTTTACGAAAATCACCTCATTGTCAAAGGTTGATGTCGAAGTGCTACCAAAAAGATTTCTGCTAGGTCCAAACTTGAATTCACTTGATTTGGTGGTGACTGGGCTCTCCTTGTTTTCCAATACTTTGTTGTCCTCTAGCTTAAAGGAGAACGAGCTGGCGGGTGTTTTCTGCTCTTTGGACTTAGTATCCGATGATGACGAGATTTGTAGCGTCTTTACTGTGGAGGGTAAAGGTGTTCCTGGTAGGGCACTTGCCTCCGACTGGGCAATTGCAATCGTGTCTAAAAGCGCGTCACAGATTTCTTTCGTTTTAACACGTAACGCGAACAGCGTCGGCTCCGGCTCACCTTCGGCAAAGTCAATTGCACTCCATTCAATACTTCTCTGGTCTTCACGTCGCTTAAAGTTGATTTCCTTGGTAAGATAATGGTTAAGACAAACCTTGAACACCTGGTCGCGCCTCATGGTCAACCTGAACTTTTTGGAGAAAGGATCCTTCAGTAATTTGAAGTCACCGGTTCCCCTCTCTTTCCATTCCTTGCCGACGAAACGGTAGAGCTTCGCTCGATGCGAATAGACAAGTTCTTGGTCTTCCTCTCCGGTGACAACCTCGACAACAGGTGGAAGAGCAATCACCGGTGCGAAGTACACATCCTTTGATTCAGCTACCTCTTCCTCATCCTCTGAGGCGTGGCGAGCCTCAAACGAAAACTCGTGCTTCTGAGGGCTGCCAAATGTAAATCCCCCTAAGGAGTCTTTTTTTTCATCCTCATTTCCAACGATTTTGTTGCTAGGATCGGTACCGCTTGGTGTACCAAAGCCAAACTTTGGTGGTGACGTAGCGAGGGCACTTGAGGTGCTGGTGAAATTACTAGGCTGCCCAAACACAAAACCAGTAGAAGCGCCGCCTCCGAAAGAGAATCCAACAGATGTCGTCGAGGTTGTCGTGGAAGTTGTTATTGAGGCAGTTGAGGATGAGGCTGGCATGCCTAACGAAAAAGTAGAAGTAGGCGAAGTTCCGTTTTCTTCAGCATTTGATGATGAGATGCCGAATACCGGCTCGGAACTCGTTGCCAGACCGAATTTAAAGCTAGTTGTAGTCCCACCGGGTGCAGATGTTGCAGGTTTTTTAATTCCAAAAGAAAATGTGGGTTGGACAGTAGCAGAGCTGACTGGTGACTTCGTGCCAGGCTTAGGATTACTACACGCTACGCACGTCATATCCGAGGCGGAATTAGGGACATAACATGTCGTACACTCCCACGAACCTGCTTTCGGTTTGAATTTATCCATGAGGTTGTTAGTAGTTGCCCCTTCCTTTTGTTGGACCTTGCTCGTTGTTGGCTTTTGAAGATTTTTCGATTCCGCAGCTTTTACACCGTTTTCAAATGTTGTCCTAAACCTACTGGCCTGTTCAGCAGTCTTGAAACGAACCACGAACTGCTCATTTTTAACCTCTCCATCAGCAAAATCCGGTGCTGCCCACATTAACTCGGTGTCCTTTGCGCGCTTTTGTAACTTAAGACCGGCAACAATTTGGTGGTTGGCACAAAGCTTAAACACTTGCTCGCGCCGCATGACTACGCGGTACTTACCCGTATCCTTATGCCGCAAAATTTTCAGATCACCCAAACCGCGTTCTTTCCATTCTTTTGTATCGCCAGCAAAACGGTAAAGCTTAGCTCTTTCGCAGAATATCACATCTTCACTCTCCTCACCTGTAGTAACCTCGACAAGGTCTGGAAGCTCGATGACTGGTTGGAAGTGCGCCGTCGGTTCGTATTCGTCCACGTGTTCGCCCACATCCTTCGAGTCTTGGATCTGTGGGGATAACTGAACACCTAAGGAAGCGGAAGCACCAGATGAAGTGGTATTGTAAAAGCTGAACGTGGGCTTTATAGTTGTTGTCGGAGTCACCGGCGAAGTTGTCGAGAAGCTAAACGTTGGTTTTGACGACGAACTCGAGACCGCACTGGCACCACTAGCAGGAGACGTTGTAACACTGTTGAATGCACCAAATGTCGGGGTTTTCTGATCGGTCTTCGGAACGCCGAAGGTGAATCCGGCAAAGGGGTTCGACGCGACTGGTTTTTGCGGCGTTGTTTGTGCTTTCTCAGGAGTTTTATCTTTGGCAGAATTAACAGCCAGGGTCGTCGTGGAAGTGAACGTCACGCCTTTAGTAGTTGTCGGCGTCGTTTTCGTGTCAGTTGTCTCATTCGCGACCGATGCAGCCGAACCGCTCAGACTAAATGAGAACGTAGATGACGACGTTGGTGTAGTCGTCACGCCAGAGGAGATAGCACCGAAAGCGCCAAATACATGCTTCGTAGGGGTCAAAGTAGCGCTTGGCATCGTAAAGAAACTCCCACTTGGAGACGATCCTACTGCTGTTGCAGCAGAAGATTTCTGATTTTCAGTCTTGTTGACAAGCGCAGCCATACTTTGCAGAGGGCTAGGGGGCAATGCGTTGCCAGCACCAATCAACGAAGGCAACCCATACAGTTTATTACTACGATCTTGTGAAGTGTTCGACGTTAATGGCAGCTCGCTCTTTATGACTATCACTCCACAGGTCTGGAAGACGCGCATGAGCGTTTCCGGAAGACATGACAGATCAGCAAAACGCGCGTAGTATTCAGTCCCGCCGACTGTCCAGGTAAGGTTCGTCTGTCCGTTGGCTTCGAATGCACGCGCCGTCATCTCAGAGTTGAGCGTCTGCAACGAAATACGAAAATATCGTGCACGGTTAAGAAACTGGTGACGGAATTGAAGGAGCCGGTCGTGTTATTGGGCGTATACATACAGAATATTTCGAGTATTCCTAAGTGCAGGCCCCATAAACAAGGCTCGAATAACGCAGTTAATCGAAAGCAGTTACACACTGCAAAGTATGGTTAATAGCAAGTCGCTACTCACAGCCCAATCATAGAAATGGCCAAAAAGAACAAAAACATAACTTCTGAATTTAATCGCCATTCTGGCGATATTACTTACAAATTTTAAGTACGTTGCTGTAGCATCGTAGTACAAAAATGTCTTCGTACTTGTTCCATACGAGAAATTAGTGTCAAATACAGTGATTTGGTGAACACCACCAACCGGTATGAAATTAGTTTGGCCTGTTCGTTTTTCGAAGACTGTACCAGGCGAATCGAATAGAATCATTGGCAAGGCGGTCGCCATTTGAGAGCTAGAGGTCGGTGAACTGCCTGGTGCTTTAAAGCCTTGATTGGTACCGCCACTGGTGTTAGATGGATATCCTGTAACCCCCGATCCCGATGTCACAGTGGTATATCCTGCGTGAGCCTGCAGAGGCGCTCGCATGCTCGTCAAATTGAATTGGGGCAAACCGGTGCCCGGAGGAATCACTAGCGCGCCACTCGTATAATTACTAGTGCTTCCACCTTGGCTAAGGCCTGTGCTCTGGCTATCGTGTGACTGTTGCGAATGCTGTTGTGACTGTTGATTATCTTGATATTCGTGATAGTCCTGCTGGTTAGCCTGCTGAAGCATGGTCATCTCCTCCAACCGGGTAATCTGTTGTCCAAGCTGTGACACTTTTACCTTGAGTTCAGACACAGTCTGCGATAAGACTTGCAGTTGGCTCTCTGTGGCGGTCTGGCCAGCTGCAACCTGTGACCGAAAGAGAATAGAATAATGAATAAAGTCTGTCCCAAATAGAATTACTAGCGACTTAACAAAGATACCAGAACGACATGCTGCACGACGAAGTTAATAGTGACATCACAGAGACAACGACTGATCTTCTTTTCTAGATCGTTATGCGAGCTAGTAATTTCTCGAGCACTACCGCTGAGTGCGTATATCCAGCAATAGCCAATTAGTTCTGCGGTAATAGGCTGAAATCAAGTACTGCATTTCAAGTTGTAATTGGACACTTCTATTTAATAGAAACAAATTCAAAAATAGAGAGGTATATACGCTATGCCAAACACATCGGCGAATACGAGCAAATATTTGTCTATGTCTATTTATGAGAGTAATAGGACACTGTTTTGGAGTACGCATGTAACGTGACGGCACCAAAAGCTCCAAGGATTCGTCTCGAAAAAGTTCCGAGTTTATCGACTAAATAAAATAATGTACCTTGGCAACACTGTCAACGAGTTGTCCTTGCATTGCCTTAAGTTCGGCTAACTCAAACGCCATTTTCGCACTTCTCTGGGCCGAGTCTGCTACGATTTTGTCGCACTGTTCCTTGATAATTGACTCTATACGAACTAGGTCAAACTCGACAGCGACGGGTGCGTCCACTGAAATACGCGGAAGCACAATTCAACGTCATTTTAAGCCGATGAAACGTGTACCAGGGGTTATTACCAATCACAATATCTATTCGTAGTCTAATGCATAAATTGCTTCGTCATTTAAGCCGTGATTACTGAAATATCTTCATAGGCTTAACTGTTTCGATTCGCCAGCCCACGAATTACAGCTCACGTAACAGCAGCTTCTACGAGCTACAGAACAAGAGCCTAAATCTGCAGCTTATTTAAATGAATAGAATTTCCTTTATGACTGACGCTTATAGAATACTTTCCACAGGCACAGGTGATCTACCCGCTTTAAGGTTTAGTCGTATCGAAAACACTCAGCCAATATAGCAAACACCACAGACAGAAAAGTTTAATCGAGAGAGAACGCCAACTTAAGCCAGCGGCTGGTGCGTACGTGGTTTCAGTGCCGCCAACGGTTGCAACCGTAATCCTGCAGGTATAAGCTGTTCGCCAGTTAAACGATAGGGACAAAGATAATGCAACCTAGATTTGAAAGAGGGCGTAGATACGCTTCGTTTTGCAGCAATATTGGACGTAAAACTAGAAACATTCACTTAAAGGCACTAGATCGTATTTATCATATATAAAATCATATAAAAATTAGGATGGCGAAGAAGCTACCAAGCGGATCAGTAAACACGTACAAGTAACCTTAGTTGGTGTACCTTAGACGAATGAATGCTATCGTGAATCAATAGCATGTCGAAGGTCTCCGTATGGACCAATGGTAAGAATATGAGCGTAATGAAATGATGTTTACCGTACGGTACGAAGAAAAATTGCGAATGTAGATCATCCGAGATTACAGCCGGTAGTCACCACAGTGTAAATAGCAGTGAGACGCCTCAACTTAATGAGTAGAACTACTATGATCATGAAAACAGCGTAACGGGAGAAAGCAAATTCAGCTACCTGGTGGACTGGTAAATGGTCATTTTGTGTGATAAGGGAGCGCGATAATGAATCTGTGTATCTGTTTGGGTGAATATGCTGCAGTGAGTAGCGTCGAAGCTGTAGCATATTCACCACGTATTGTCGCAAGCTACGCTGTTGAAGAAAAAAATTTAATCATTCGACATTCAGGTGGTTTTCGCTCTCGGCGTTGTCCAAAGTAATTGAGTAAAGGCAACCTTCTCTAGTGCTACAGTTTTTTAAACAACAAAATTTATTTATCCTGTTGTGGAATGAAATGAGGTATTGGGATAAAACGACTGCTGCCACGCGCTACTATTTATTGAGCGAGCGAAGGTGAAAACTCGGACCACACATGTGCACATTGCTGAATTCACTCTTGACCTGATGCCTATCAGAGGCGCGCATCGTCAGTCATTGTCACTAATCCAGGATAGAAACAAAAGCTAATTTTACTAGGCAAGCAAATCGCTTTCTTTTTTAGGTCAAACTGTCTAGAAACAGTGATCAACATTAATAAGAACATAATTTGCTACTCATTATAAGGATAATGATGATTTACCATAAAAAAAACTACTGCTCAAAAACCCCACGGAATACGCCATAGTGTAATCCGTGTGGGTATTTTAGGCATATTAGTCGCATTAAGCATTCTTTTCGAACGAGCAATTAAAGGTCTCCTATTCCGCAATCCTCTGTTCAAAATGTGTGAGTTTTGATAGCAATAGTTACGAGTAATATACAACATTCTAGAAGCGTAGTAAGACGCTATAAGCTGGCGAGAAAAGTTTAGCAAACAGTTAAAATTCTTTACTTTAAAAAATGTTTACCTTAGTCATCACATTGGTCGAATAGTGAATCGGTCCCAGTGCTTGGTATTACTAGGCGCCAACTTCACCACTTTAACCAGAAATAATAATCGACACGCGCGTGTAACGGTGCTTTATGATTGTACATCCAACATCAAACTCACCTCTTGGAATGAGAGTACTCAAATTGAGGCTAACCGAACCGATGGAAGTGCCGTTTGGATTGTTGGTCGGCGTTAACGTGCCGTTTCCATATCCTTTATTGTCCATGTCGTACGCATCTAATTCTCTACGAAGCTTTTCGACGAGCTCGGGATCGTGTTTTGCCATCGGAATACCCCTAGCCAGCAGAGCACGTGCGCGTTCTTTTAGCATTTCAGCCGTTTCCAAATCATGCTCTGCAACAAGCTGTCGACTGAGTTTGCGCACAGCTCGCGCATAATAAAGGTAGCCATAAGGGTGTGAAACCTGAAAATTATTATTATTATTACAACTTTGATCCCCGAGTTAGCAGTCCCCAATTTATAACTAACCAGTTTGTTGAATCCATTATATAGAGTATTAATTGATCCCGGCGATGTCGCCCGAGAATTACTAACAGTGGCGCTTGAACAACGATTTTATTAATGACTATACATCGTAAGCAAACGGTAAATACAGTTAATAAAAGGAAAAGAAATGGTATATTAGATATTAAAATATTATATTAAAATAAATATATTAGGCAGCCGTATAACTAACTGACCTCTGCCAGTGTCTTGATCGCATTCTCAAGTTCGCCAGAGAAAAACAAGAATTTTCCGATTTCAATTCGAGCCTCACTCCGTAATCTGCCCATTTCTTCAACATCAAAAGTGTATTGCTTGGGAAGCTCGAACATTGAGGAGAAACTGGTTCGGGACCCACTGTTCAATGCCGCCAGTGGAATAGAAGAGTGGTCGTCCAATTGAGTAAGAATCCGCTACGGAAAGATCAATCAACTTTGGAATATTAAACTACGGAAAACAACAGTTCAGTTCACGCATGAAGTAACACGAACTAGACGAAGAAGTCTACACAAATCTAGCTCCCAATGAAGACCCCCTTAAACCGAGCATTCAGTCGACGTCCGTCTTTTGTCATGTATACTATTTCTAGCATTTTGTACAAATACGAGCGCCGATGCAATTTTGGGCAAGATCGATTTGACCATTTCTACAGGAAAATTTTTACCGACAGTCTACCTTAGACCCCAATTCAATCAACTGAATGTCCCTCAATGACAAAAAAGTAACATGGCGCCGTACCAACACAACACCAGCATTCTAGCTCACTTTATAATAGTGGATCGCCACGGCAAAATAAGCGCTCTTTTTGTGCGCCTTCTTCAGCAAATCTCGAGCAATCTGCGCCATAAACCATATCGGCATCCTCGAGCGTGAATCATGCCCATCTCCGCCCCTGACAAACTCCAGGCCATCGTTCAGTGTTTTCTTTACTTGCACCAATCCCTTTACGGAGTTGGTCTTCATCACAAATCGCTGATAGAGAACCTTCCAGTATTTCCTCTGTTTAGGCGTCGTATACGAGTATTGCATCACTTCTCGTGGCGCCGTCGGCTTAGTCATATTCATCTTTGCGCCGAAAATCCTAACGGCAGCATGAACTGCGGAAAGAAAAGCGTCGATATCAGATTGAGCTGGATTGTAACCGCCGTGTTCAAGGTCAGGCACTGGCGGAAGTGTACGGAAGATTCGCTCCGTTGGAATATCAGCGCCACTCACTAGGAACCAAGCAAGGTGCTCAAGGCTACCGGCCATTCGGACGCAGGCGTTAGCTTCATACGGTACTATTTGCGACCGTTCTGGAAGTCGTTGACACGTGCGACTAATGACAGCTTGGTTGTACACCGTCTTGATTGCTTGGCCGGGAAACATACGCGAAGTAATCATCTCAATAGCCTTGTTGCCTGCCGCCGCCAGTTTGACCCTCGAAACGAACTCATCACCTAATGACATTGATGCCTCTGTACTTAAACAATGATAACAAACAGCCGTTCGGTAGCAGCCGTCTAGATACAGTTCCTGCAATAACTTGCGATTAGCTTCGTCGGCCTTAATAAACCATATTTCGGCTTCAACCTTAGTGGGACGCTTTTCGAGAGCAGCAAACATGAGTGACTGAGCACGTTTTCTAAAGCTTTCGTCGCGGGCTTCATCTTCATTGCTTACACGACGCAGCATCGCCATCGCAAAAATGAATAACAACTGACCCGTGAAATGTTCAAGCACGAAGCCCCATAGACCTTCACGGTACCATGAATTGATATTTAACGCGTCGTGGAGCAGTGTGTCAAATTCTTGCAGTTGTCTATGGAAGTCTTCGGTTCGAAGATGTTTATCAGTCACGGAGTTATTGTTGGCGGACGGTGATGACTTCTGGTCGTCATAGTGACTTCCCGATAACAATTGCGAGTCGGTCATAAGGCTTAGTGTAAGGCGCGAGGCGATCTGCAGATGCAACATAACCAGTGGTGCATCAAGGGGTAGTGCTTTCAGTTCCCGAATTGTCTGTAAAAAATCAGTGATTTCATTGTTAGCATTGCGTATGTAGGCGTCGTATCTTAAACAGAATGATTCACTTTATATATTTCAAATACTACATGCATTCATAAGTAAATAAGTAATGTTGCATAATGGTAATTCACAATGGTGTTGAAAGCTGACTATCAACACTATAAGGCAGAACATACGGAGAAAGCCGATAGGCATTCCTTGTACCACCGTGGGCTTGTGCGCATCTCCTGCGTGCCCTCCACTCGCAAAATGACCTGAACACAATCCTCGTAGCGACGGGCTTCTGAGTAAAAGCCGACCAGCTTCGCCTGTGATTCAGCATCTTGAGGATATAAGGTGGCCTGCTCCTTAAGCACATCCTCCATGTCCTGTCAGGCACAAGTTGCAAATAGTTGTAAAAATTTCAGTTTATAGAAAAAAGACAGGAAAATAGTTTGGATGAGTTGTATTTTGTCTCTATGGAAGGCCACAATAACTGAATATTATTTAATTGCGCTTGATTTCGTTTGATTCCACACGCAATATCTAGGACATTAAAAGCACAGTTTGGTATTTAAAGTGAGCATTGCCTACTAGTAGTGTGCGTTATGGCGCCTACCTACCTGTGAATTTGGGTTCTCCTGACGTAGGATAGCTTCTTTGAGGGGTAGCATATCAGAGGCTGGCAGGTTTACCTTTTCAGCGCGCTTGAGCCAATCGCGGCGAATTTGTACATCAAGTGAAATTTTCGCCGCCGAAGCACAGATGGCTGCAAGAATCTCAGGACTGGCCTGAGCCCCGTATGCACTGGCGAAGTCAAAGCGGAGCGACACAAAAATACGTACCAATTTAACGCTCAGTCACAGCTTGGCACGTCTGAAAAATTGTGAAATGCTATCTGGATCGCTTTTTATTATAAGTACCAGACAAAACATCTTGTAAAACTGGAAAATAAGGAAGGCCGAAGATAGCCAATAGTTTATTGTACTGTAAAAACCAACTTAAATTTAGTAGTTTTTTAGACTTCCGTTGAATTGTCAGTTATGATGCACAGGACACCCCACAAGCTTACGAATATATCCTCGATCAACTCGTGGTGAGATACTAACGTTTTGTGTTCCTCATAAGCGTTGTAGTATTTATTTTGTTTGAGGTACAGATCTCCCAGCACCTTGTGTGCTTCGTGACTTTCTGGCTTCGTCTGAAGATAGAGAAGGAGGTACCTCTCTGCTTCTCCAAGCTCCTGGATCGCAATGTACTGTTGTGCAACACGTAGGTATCGTAACACTTTCTGGAAGTCGAACAATATAATCAAAGACGTTAACAGATGTGATGGGTAATTGAATTGATTACAATCGTTATTGATGAACAATAACGTGTAAAACATGGAGTGTAAACAGCCAGTGCGAGAAAGATGTTGCCTGCATTAGATCAGATATTAGGTTCTTTTTTATAATTACTCCAAATTAAATGTAAATGAGTCTTCCGTCAAGTCATTCGACAACGGTCCTTGTCCAAAGGAAAATAGATATACTATATAATATGCATATGGGAATAAGCTAGAAAGTCGATAGTTTTCATACAAAAGGCTTTGTTGGCTTCGCCAATTACAGTAGCAAATCTTAACCGGCTCATGCGATCATCGTTTGCCATACACGTCATAGCAGGCTATTGTTGCGAATGGCTCTTGGGTTATTCTTGTAACAAAAAAATCTCAAATGATTTGGACAGTATAATAGTTCTACGCACGCTGGATCTTTTATAGATGATGCTAGTTAAAATCATAAAAAACGACCATAAAGTTCGTTCGGCCATAACTCAAACTTGTTGAATGTGGAGTATCGCCATTAACGTCCTTTAATTTGACAGCAAGCGAGCAACATAAAGAGCAAATTATTGAACTAATGTCACAGCAAGATGAGCTTATCAAGTAATATCATACTCATGTTATTTAAAGAAATTAGATGACGCCTTTGCATCTTGCAAAGTCACCGTCCAATATCGATAAATTTCGCCAAAGCGACTGTACCTATACTATAATACACGACTGACAGACAACTCTGAACCCAATTCCGAATTTCACTTTTTTGACTTGTTATATTCATATTTAGGCAAAATATTCATGTTTATTTAGTATTTTTGCATACATTTTTAAAGTAAACTATCCATTTTTAATTATCATTATCAGTAATCATTTCATCCAATAAAACACCATAAATTATTTGATTTTAGGCCAGCTGCCATATTAAGAACCACATTCGCCTAAAAAAAAAAGTACCAAAACTTCTAATGCCGAATAGAATAACTCTTATTTAAATATTATGATTTTGTGAATTAAATTTTTAAGGATTACAGAACATGTATACATAATCAAGGCCAATAAGTCACCAGCAAAATGGAATACAGGAATGTAGCTTCGAGCTTTTATTACTCGCAGTTGTCAATCGCAACAAATGAACGACCCAAGCAGCCGAAATTAACATGCATTCGCCATCCACTCACCACTATCTCGGTGTGCTTTAATACCCATTTTGTGCAATGAAAAAACTTCCACACACGGCTAACATATACTCGTTAGTTAACGAGTATATTAACGTATATAACGAGTATATTGAGTAAGGTAACTTAAACGCGTATTTAAAAATATCATTATTTATCGTATTGTAAATCATATAAAATGGGGTGCTTCAGTTCACTGTCAATTCCTATTTTTCAATCAATTTTCTTTTTAATCGATAAATATGTATGATCCTAGGCGGCAACAAGCATGTGTAAGTTGTGGTTGGCGCCCGGCACATGTTTCTAGCTAGCTTTTTTGCATTAAACATTTACCCAATTGTTTTTTTCAGCGGAAGTGATTTTATCCTTACTGTTGTATGTTTCTAGAGACATCCTCGCATATACGAAAATAAGTCTCTACGATTCTACCATCTATACCTACGGCTTATTGCATGATTCAAGTATACCTTCAGCTGTAAATGGTGCATTAAACCAACAACATTTATGAAAGTACAGAGAGCCGGCGTTCTATAATGGATGAGAATAACCCTTTTCTTTGTTCGATCAGCGCATGACAGCGAGCGCTTACCACTACATAGCTATCCTTACCAGACGCGGCCCCGGCAAGCTTACAGATACCGGCTTTTTCCCTTACGTTTTTCTAATGGCAGGGGGCCGTCAGCATTTTAAAACGGGTATCGCGACCGCACCATCGACTGTCCGCCATCGATCAGTCAAATTAAACAATATCTACACTTTGCCGTGCGTTATTTTATGCCTTTCAACGTTCTGCTGTGTAATTAATCGGCATCACCGACACTAAAAAGCTACTTACCTCATTTTCGCTGAGGTTGGACAATGCCCTCTTCACCTGGGCGTCCATCTCGGATCGCCGCCGAGTCATGCTGCGGGTTCGATGTCCCACTGCTACCGATGAAGCACCACTACTGTCGAACAATTTTGCAGCGCGTTAATTTCTTGTTGAGTTAGCGGCAAAACGATACGAGAACAAAAGAAACACGGAATCACAGTGCCCCACTATCCCTCTCGTTGAATAGCGACGGTGATTTAGTGCTGCGGCTAGCGCCGCATTCAGCAGTGAGGTCCAATAGAGAACAGAGCTGGGTCGATTTACATCTACATAGTACATACGCCTAACAGTGACTTCTTTCGCCAACGGATTGGCGCAAATCACCAACACATGCCGAATGGCGCCAGATCGCGGCTCTTTGCCGTAGCGCGCCAACATTTGAATATGTGTTTTGATCCTGGTAACATCATAAACATGATAAAAATAACATAAACATTGAATCAACGTTGAGGAGTATATCGGCTATTTAGTGCAATGGCGCGAAAACGGATGATATGCTTTATTAGGGATCCTGCCATGAACTGAGAAGGCTTTTACCACTATTATGTGTTACATTGCCGTTGTAGTATAAATTTTGCGGGAATATGTAGTCGGCTTTAGTGGATCCTATCAGTAGTACGTTATTATTACTATTTGCGTGAAATAGCGCCTAACGGCTTAACTACTAAACGCGAAACACAAAGCCTTTTTATGATATTCTAACTGTTATTGAGAAGAAAAATAATTATTGCGGGAACGTCGTTTGTTCCTGTGATTCAAGGGCGTTACGTAAGTTAATTCTTTTGTATGAATTCTTTTGTAATTTTTATGCTCAAGTTTTAGGCATTCGGTATAAAACACATTTGCGAACCGACAACACTCAGCTTATTATATACGCGTGGCTAATGCTATCGAGAGAGACATCGCAATATGCACGTACTTAATACCTCGCTTTGTATTAGTTGTATGACTTCGTATTTAGTTTTAGATAATAACGGAGTCAATTTATTTGATTTTCAGTTTTAGACCAAGTCTCGTATGCGAACAGTCGCTAAATGCGCCTGGCCCCCATTAATGCCAATATTTCGTTTTTTAAGCACCTAGTTAATACAAGGATTAAACAATAATGACACGTCAAATATACACTTGGCTGGTCTGGGGCTGTGATCTGTCATTGGCCACATGCACTTATGAATTAGGGCAGCCTCAATTCTAATTATTACAATTAAAAAATCATATCGTGAACATGACTGTTACATTTTAGGCGACAGATTTCATATGATATATTTCTGTAAAACGATGTATTTTTTTTTTTATAGATTCGTTTTGTTGTCTTATTAACTCTCATTCTATTCCTATTCTAAACTCTTCCGGATTCTAACAAAAACCAGAATCGAATATAAAAATTTCTTGGATTCGAAACAAACAAATTCAAAAATATGCATGGAACAACAGTTTAATGCTTAGGATATTGTCTACAGATGGAATAACAGATACTTTTTCTATTTCAATTAGTTCACAAAAATTTACAAAAAACTTGACTCTATTCCTAAAGCCAGTTCTTTTCCCTGTAATATTGCAGCGCGTAACGTGTGACTATTGACTCTCCATGCTTCCATGACGCCCGGTATCCAGATGGCTGGCTCCCAGCACGAAACGAAGTCTGTATATGCCCTCTGGATTCGAGTCTAGACCACAACGTGTTTCTAATATTAGCAGGCCAATACGTTACCCACTATGGTATCACGGAAGCCACACTGTTGACCGCAAAAACACGTGCTATTTTCGGTTCGAGTCCGGACGTAGACGCACTTCGTTTCCTGGTCGGAACCAGTCATCTTAAGTAATGTCTAATGGTTTGGATGTAGGATGTAGAACACAGCAAAGAAAATTAGCTGTCAATTGGTGCAGCAAATATTTGTTTATAATCATAAGGCAATTTTAGTTATAAGCTGAGTTGCTTTGCCAACTACATGTCTTAAACGGGAGTAAAAAAAGGACATATTTTCAAAATAGAAAATTTTTCATGTATTTCTTGATGATATCTTCCGCTATCTAGCTAAAGGGACAACGTCGGATTCGATTTAAATAATGAAACATTTTTTATTTGTTTTTTCATCGAGTCGTCACTCAAGTGTCACTCAAGCTGCACCGCAATGCATACTCAGCCCGTTTAGCACAAGCAAACATGAATATTTGAAAGGTCGATTATCTCCACTCTATCCGGTGTATTCAGCCGCATAGCGATCCCCTGCCGATGTCGTTGCTCACCCTTGTCGGTTTTTTAGACCAATTTTGTCCCCCACCCTTTTCCTCGCGCTCTCTCTTTTTCTTGAATATGCATTTTTAAAAAGCGGTATTATAATCGTTAGCTTCTTATGCTTATCATTCAGTGTTGATTATGATCTGTTGAAACATCTATTCTTCTTACGGGTTCTATTGTCTCCGTTCTCGTCTCTTCATTTCTGTCATCATGATCATCGCCATCGTCACCGTTTGGTTTCACTTGCGTGTTTCTCATTGAACTGTTGCTGTTGTTGTTGATGCTGCTCTTGCTGTTACTATTTTTCTATTTCTCTAGATCTTTATATGGCATCTTTCTACCATTGGGCAATTGCATATATATTATACTTCGAATTGATTAGTTACGTGTTTGTCTGTTCAAGTGTGTGTATCGTATCAATGTTTGCTATTCGCTACTTATTAGCGCTTTCTTTTTACAGGAAAAAAATAACGGCGAAATGGCCGGACCCGGTTGACGCAAGAGACTCCACCGATTGATCCCCTCATCACGTACACTATTTACGGCCTTGTTAAGCCTTCTCACCCCCCATACGCAGCTCATTCGTCATAATATTCGGCCTCGCACGTTTGATTTGAAATGCAGTATCAATTATTGTTATTTTTTTTATTCTTACTTTCATTTTACTGAGAATTGTTATTTTGTTGGCGTAAAGGTTATCCTTTCATTTCATTATTAGCGTCGTACTCTGACATTAGTCATTCAACTAAATAAAGGTTGGAGGATTCGTGCTGTCGTAATCATGATTCGCTGCTGGGTGCTTCACTCAACCCCTTGTCGCGTAGCGTTTATGCCTAGTACGTGTAGCAGCTGTTTGTCCTAATGTCGCTTTGCCGTCATCACCATATTGAGATTGGGCGGTCTCCGCCAGCTTCAGCCATAGCTTGCGGGTAGGCGCTCTCCTTGCGTCGTCTTGCCAGCAGCCAGCGCAAAACAAGTGCAAGACTTTTAGGTTAAGATCCAGGAGTCTAAGTAAGTACTATTTGTACAGGTTTGTGACGTCCTTCCATGTGACCTATCGCATGCGACTTACCTGCATTAAGCCACCTATAAACAGTGCGACCGGGCAGCAGATTCCATAGCATAGTGAATAGGTAGATTTACAGCGTCGAGAAAAGCGTATAGGTCAAATCAATTACATCTTTTACAAAAATACGGAAAAAGAACAATGGGTATTTATTATAAAAAGGAACGGACGCTGCCAAAAATTCTCGCTCCGTTATTGATGAGTCGATAACCAAACGACAACCTCTATCAGATGACAATGTCGATGCAATCTGTGGCGATGCTTGACCACAGTTTGATAGATACTGTCGCGTACGCATAGATTGCCAAATATTTCTTCTTCGCGGTGCCTGTCGGAACATATTTAAGCAACAACATTATTCGGGAAATTACATAGTACGAGAAAAATATACTTGGGCGACTAACTCTACGATGATTACGGCGGCGATCAGCGAATTTGAATAGTATTTGACCGTCTTGTCGATCTACCTGTGTTCATTTTTTCCGTTTACAGGCTCATACAACGTATTTGGCAACTGTAGCTTCATTAGTCTTATCGTTTCCTTTTCAGGTCTTTTTTCATGTATACTCTTCGTTCTCGTTATGATTTGCTTTGAGTTTTTTTTACTTGATCTGGCGAAAGTATCTGACTCGCACGACCTGACGAGTTGTACTTGATGCGGCGTCCGCAAGGGGTCGTCCTTGCCCAAAATGGATAAAGATATTGCACATTAGAATAATGTCGCACTGCGCTCCAGCGCAAGAACCGAGGCCTCTTATAACGATAGTGTACGGCGGTGTGTCATGTTTTAGTGCAATTCCAGGACACTGCATTGGTTCCAGCTCAAAGGTCCTTGTCAAGTGATGGAGACAGTGGCAGTAGACATGATCAATTATATCTATCTATGTTATATATTATTGTATGTATGAGAAATTGCGGCGGGCGGATTTAGTTAGTTAATAACACAACACGTTAAGAGAGACTCTCTTTGTAGGCGCAGAGACATTATGGACAAAATGGACGTGGACTGCGGCGTTTAGCGGGCCTGTACACTTCTCTCTGGAGCTGGAGACAGAAGCTGGCTTAGTTTTTGATTATTTTCATGCGTTCTCTAGTTGTTTTCCTGTCCCAGATATATTATATACGCTGAGATTCGTCTCATAGCTCTGGACGGCGAGCACAGACCGCGTGGGCAAGCTGCACAATATTCGTATAATAATTATATTGTCACCCATATATATATATATATAGTCTACGTATTTTTGCTATATATGCTTAATGGATATACTCAAATAATAACCCGTAATCCTATTTTACTCAACGGTAGTTCTGTACGTGCTATCGTCTGTGATCATTTACAAGTATAGTTTTGTTTGAAGTACCGATCGAATCGTACCAGCAATATGGTCGCCAGCCATGCTTCACAATAACGTTACGCGGTGTCCTACTATCGTCATGGCCATTGTCAGTATTGAGTGCTTTTAGATAGTGGACTGGATTCATCTAATTTGGCCATTCGTTGAAGTTCTACATAGAAAAAACTAAGGCTTCCGTAAAGTGTCCTATATTGTTATACAATAGTGCGTAGCTAGGTATGCCTTTTCTCGGTATAATAATAGCATTAATAATGTGTTTTTCGATGATATTACAAATAATGCTATAACGTTGTAAATGACTGTAACTGGTACTTTTTTTGCCTAGTGGCTCTGGCTCAGTCGTGAGGATTCAGTTCAAGTTTAACTCGCTGTAAGGGCCCTTCTCTTTCGTAGGCCGGCGACCCAACGTTACTGGCCGTTCGCTACTACTTTACTAGTTGTGAATATCCAATAAGTTCATCCAAATACGTAGCTCTACGATTACTATTCCTATCTTCCGAAGCAGTCGTAATATGGACGCAGTGTAAGGAAGATCAGCGGTCCCGGACGGGTAGTAAGTAACAATACAAGCGGCATTCATTACTACTACGACTTGCCTTCAGGAAAAGTGGACGAATTGCTGATGTCGTCAGCTCTTGGCTACAAAGGCATAACCTAATTATCCGGTTAGCTGGCGAGTGCTTATTTACTCGAATCGCAACCGTACGAAACCAGCCTCTTGTAGGGCACGCTTTCTTTTTTTGCACGGAGGCGGTACGTGCTCCAGGCTCGTGATCCTGCTGGGGTGCGTTGTAGAAGGATTGCCATATATATCGCGGCACGATCGGCGCTAGGGACATTAGAGTTGCCATAGACCGTACGTACTGGTCGACAAAAAAGTACAGTCGTATGTATAGACATGGTATTATTAGTATTCGTAAGATCGGTATCGTTCAATGATTCATTAGTAGGTGATCGAACGGTTGAAAATGTTCTATGCCTCGCAAACATGAGCTGCTCGCGGTAAAGTTATTATTATGTGTATATACTGATAGAGACTCTAGTACCTTGTCCTATTTTATATCGAATAATCCGCGCCCACCTATATTACATTGTTTGTATTATATACGTACGTAATATTATCACTAAATGCAGAATCGAAGATGCAACTTGGGCTTCGAAGTTAAAAGAATCCGGGTTAGGTATCTGGAATAATATGTCTTAGGTTCGATGCGTTAATTAGCGATCATTGAGAAATGAAGGCAAATCAGTTTGCATGTATTAATGCATAATAGAATTGGTTAGGGACAGTTGCTACAAGCTCTGGGCTCCTGCTTGCCCTTCGAGCGTCATCTCTTCCTTTTTATGTCAGCGTGTGTCACGTCAATGCTCACTGAGATCTATAAATTGTCTATAAAGTTCTATGCAGTTGATTTCTTGAGTGGCGGGTGCTCAATGTGAACTTGGTTTGTATATGGATGCGTATTTTTTAGCCGAGCTTTTTCCGTCGAGTCATCGACGTTGATTTGCACCTATCGGAGGTAATTTGCATCAATTGATGAATAAATCAACTTGCGTTGACGGGAATCGGTTCATGATGGGGTTCGTAAAGTTTGCGAAAAGATGGTTACGGCAGAAGTTAATTGCTTACAGGCAAAGACATTAATTTGTGCCCGTGATGTCGGGGGCGAAGGTTAGAATTCACGGGACTCCCGATAGCTTTTGTTGGCTGCCATCATCTGCTTAAAAGGAAGCAAATCCCTCTGAGGATTAAATTCTGTCACGATAAAGCGAGTTTATATATATATATATATATATATATATATATATATATATATATATTCGTCTGTGTATATATGTGATACCTCCTGTTTGTTATAATTGGAACACGTGGGTTGGTTGACTTTTTCGAGTGCTATGCCGTTGCCATGCATGTGGATAGTTGTCTCATTGTAGCAACTCCTATGGATAGAAAATACGTTGCACATTCTATCCCTCATGTGTTGGCAAGTACTTCGTCAAATTCTGTTGCTGCTCTATGAGGTGTCCGAGGAAATTCGTTGGAACTTCATGAGCACGTCGTTCGATAGATGGAGTGGATTATCGCCAAGTGCCGTAGATGTTGCTGCGTTTGTCGCTAATGTAGTTGATATTGTCGTCGCCGTTGTGGCCGATGTAGCCGTCATCGGCGTTTCAGGTTCACCATTAGATGGCGGTATAACATCGGGAAGCCCTGTCGAACCTACGTTAATATTTAGCTGGAATGTTGGCCGGCCTGCAACGATGTGCCAAAAAGAGATTCTTTATAAGATATATTAGTAATATAATTATGTATATATCAGCTGAGTAATTTTTCAGGCAGACTTGCCATATGATATACTAGTAACTGATATTTAACGCAATTGGGGATGCGGTGTTCCATATGAGGCTACCCTCGACCGATAGCCGGCTAAAGCTTCTATTAGAAAAGGAACTGAGAATAGAAAGAGGATAAATTGACAAACTCTTTTAGGGTCGCAATTGTTAATTGGTTAACTGCAGTTGTGATGTCATTTACTCAAGCGACCAAAATTTCGCCCTTATCCCGCAAGTCTAGCCTCTTAATTAAACCCTACTGCAGGTTTTTATGTATATCCTCCAGAGCAATTGTTCGAATCAAAAGGACGTCAGTACGTTCTAAAGACAGACGTCTCAACTGAGCAGTAAATTCTGTGCTTTTATATTGCCTAACATCGCCTAGATGCCCATGCAGCGTGTCATCGAAGACAAATTGCTGTTTTCTCATTGTCATTGTAACTACTTTCTTCAACAATGAAACAGTCCAGGCCCTACCACGAAAGGCAAAGGAACTCGTTTTTTAGCCAAGAGTACGCACTAGACCCTATTTAATATTTTTTACTACTGATTCTTCTTAAGAAAAGACTAGGTAGTGTCAATTTTTAGTACGCGCTCATTTAGTCGTAAACTAACATGAATAATGCCTTGCAAATAACGGTATACGTACGTTACGTTTAAAATGCGTAACGTCAATGCGTCAATCACCCTAACGCTTGAACCAATCCAATATATACTGGCTTTTTCATTCGTATTCACTGTTGCGGTGAACTATGCCGCTATGCTATTAAACATATCGGAAGGGTGCACAGAACTATATAAATCACTGTTTGGTAGTCACGGAAATACCCCTATTTTCGTCTCAATCGATCAGACTATTGCTCCTCATTCTTGTTTCTTCCTGCTAAACTGTGGCGTAACCTTTTTGCTACGTTTTGGGGGCCATTAGTAATTGAGTCCTTGGAGTAGAAAGCGTACCGGAAGCTGTTAGGCAAGCGCACCCCATTCCAGCTCATATCGACCCAGATCAGCTCTAAATCCGCTGTTCTCTATTCTCGGCTTGTTCTGGCCCTTCTCGACCGTGTGTTACTGCTCACGGGTCTAATTTTTGTTTAGGTTTGAGTCATGATAGCTGCATCGATTAAGGCCAGCCACCACGGGCTATTTTCGCTTTTCGCTCAACGTAGGCGCATAGTCATGAATTTAGATAGGATGCTCATACAGGTCAGGGCTGTACCGTTTCACGTAATCCAAATTCGAACAGGGGGTCAAATGTCGTCACACAGTTATGTCTTGCCACCGCCCTGTTCTCGAGAACGTACATCCAAACTGAGGATGTTCTTGAAGACAAGATGCATGTAGAACTTCATTGTGGTTTTGCCTTTATAGCTGTTGTTATTTCTGCTAGGAGCGAAAGAATGTACCTATTGAAAGTAATAGGTTATTGTTGTAAAATGTCCAATGCCATAGTGTATTTGTCGATGTCTAAGCGTAGTCGTCAGGTTGATTTTGTACTTCGAAACGCAACAATAAAGGAAAGGTCAGCTATAAAGATACGAATATACGAGAATTTCAATTCAGTAACTAAAGGGATGGCGTCAGTTTTAGATGTATCTGTACCTTGGTGTGTACTACCGGTACGGTAATGCTCTGTTTATGTTAATTTGTCAAATCGATTTTAATAAAAGACGGCGCCATATGGCAGAAAATATAATTATCTGTATGCAATCTTAATGCTTGCGTAACGTTCGTATTTAAAGTAGAAGAATTTATTTATTAAAGCGTCGGAAGTTCAATTTCGGTTCGTTATTAAAACCAGTTGTTCTCTATATAAACGCATTAGGCTAACTTGAGTTTAACGCTGAACGCTTAGCTATGGTCATAGTTCTTCAGGAGCACCATAAAGTTTATATGAGATATACGAGGTAAAGTAAAGCATTTATTTTTTTAGCCAAATAATAGACATTGGATGGAGCTCTGTTTTGTTTGTTGCTCCCGTGATTTTTTTTTGTCCATCATTTCGCATCAAGTCCAATGCAAACATGTATAAATAGTTGCGGCAACTTCGGATTAGTTCAGTGACTATCGTCTCAGAAGCCACGTTCAATTTATTCTATTTTAGTAAAATTTTAACTAGAAGGGTAAAGTAAAGGCGCCCAAAGTAGGGAGAGGTAACTAGTTATATGTTTCTACTACTGCTGTTACGATGTTATGACTATGAGGCTGATATGGCAAGTTACATTAATTACCATGGTGATACTGGATAGCACTGAGAGGTGTTTGCCAGTTTGAACAGCTCACTTTAGCCTTTTCTGTTTATGTAGTTGCCTATTAACTTATTTAGCGAAAGAAAAGCCGCTACTGCTATCATATGAAGAAAGATACGCACCTTTTGTTTAATTTTAAGGAAAAGGCATATAAACAAAAGCGGACGCCCCAGAAGAACCATTATAACCGTAGATTCGAGCAGCAGACAAAGTATTCTAATCTAATCAGTTTAATGTACAATGATACAATATACGTCAAAGGAGAGAAGATGTACTGAAATCATCCATTGAAGCAAGCCGTTTCCTGCGAGATCTAGCCTTACCGTTTATCGAGGGAACAATAGGCGAATTGCTTAGAAGAGTCATTCTGCAACCTTGAGTGGACCTCAAAAGGGTATCATCCTCAATAATTATGTATCTACATGAACAGGAACTTTGCTGCAAAGGTCTTACACGTTGCTGTTCCAGTTTCGGATTCTCCAAATGTACGTTACGCATTTAATACTCTTTTGGTGCATGCAGTACTATCGATTCCATGACTTTTTATTAGAAAAACTGTGAAAAAATAACCATTTATTGTCGCAAAAAATGCTATCTGCCTGCGCCGTGAGTTTTAACTCGATTTTTAACTTGCCTATAGCGTTCATGCTTGCCCGTTGCGACAGCTTTCTATAGACCTTTCTTCCGCCATTTACTAAAATCGGGCCCACTACAGAACCGGAAAAGCAAAGGCGAATACTTTCCATTCAGTTGAGCCCGAATCTGCGAGCTCGTCAGAGATGTTGTATATTATTGCCAAGATGCAGCCATCTTTCGGTCTCCTGACGAGTACGAACTATAGTCAGTTTGTCCGTACAAAAAGGCGGGTGCACAAGAAGAAAACCGAGAACAAAGACAACAACGACTAACCAGAAGCGTTTCAGCCAAAGTTATTCTTGCCTGTGCCCCCTACCCTGATTCGAGCCCCCCGCCGTCACTCAAGGAGTCAGCCATTCACGCAAGCTGGCTAGCTGTTCTAGCTATACGCACGCAACTGTGTACAATATTTAAACCGTAGACATAAAAAATGGGGACCTGAAATCTACGGCTTTTCCCTCCACCTTCTGCTGCGGCTTTTAGTGTCCATGGTGGACACGGACAATCGCATATATCGCCCTTGCCCCAATATCCATTTTTCAACTACAGCCGGAGCACAACAGCAACGGCGATAACAAAGAACAGCCGTCTGGGTTTGACGAGAATGGCAGTGGCTGCATCTAGTCCCAAATCCATCGTCAAAGATTATTCGATTTGGTAGATGAGATTGTTAGAGTATAGATTTCTGTCACGCTTCTCAACCGCTTCGTTAACGTTCTTGTTGTTGCACTTGCACCCGCATTCGACTTATTCTCGGAATCAAGCTGCTATCCAAGCGTGTAGAAATGAAAGAACTAAAGCGTGTTAATATAGCCAGGACGCTGTGAAGGGCTCATCGGCAACTTCGATCAACTTACGTAAGTCGAACGGGAGGTGAGTGGTATCAACTCCGGAGGTGAGTGGAAATTGTGGAACAATTTCATGGCATAGTTGTAAGCACCTTTGGGCAACGTTGAAATACTCTAATAAAATTTGTAACGGACGAAGGAAATTACTGCAGTCGTCGTTTCTCTTGTTTTGATTGTTGCTGTTATTATTACTTCTACTCAGAAGTTTCTATCATAGTAGGCCTTGCTTTTACTAAGCACTACACTATTAAATTAAAAAAATCCTTTAAGGTTCTTGAGTTTTGAAGTCATTTGAACTTGCTAGAGCTGTCGGATATAATTACAGTTATATATATATATATATATATATATATATATGTATGTACAAAATTTCTACGAAATGACTTGCCGTGTTTGTCAGATTTACAGATACTGGACTCGCCTTCGAAATGGTACTGCAGCTTTTCCTTTGAAGATAAAACGTAACTGCACTCTAATAGTGCTTCAGTTTCTTTTAGCTTTAGACTTGTGCGAAGAAGAATGAGCTAACCTAAATCAGAACAAAATAATATACGACGTACCAGAGAGAAACTTGCTGGCGTTCCGTTGCGGCGTGTGTTTGTGTTGCGGTAGCTCGAGTTCCATCTGGTCATGATAATCGTCATCAGCATAGCCTTGGGCGTCTGGTTCAGCCTGTGGTGTGATAGTACCATCCGAACGTGCGTCGAGAATATTGTCAAGTTCATTGACGAGTGAGGTTGGCTCGCTAAACATGTCAAGCGTGTCCGATTCAAGACCGCCACAGTGGCTTCCGTTCTCGTTCATGTCGTCATGACAACCAGCGCCACCAGTGGCGGTGTTGTTGACGCTGCGCGCGTGACGACCCAGACTGTTGCCATTGCAGTCATCCTCGTCATCGTGAGGAAGCGTCTGAAGTGGGTGTGAAATATTGGACAATGTGCTGAGGTCACCGTTCGACGCGGTGATGTACTCGGACATCGGCATCAGCTCGTTGGCCAGTGTAGATGCTTCACTCTGTCCCTCAACCACCACCTATATTCGATATGAGCATGACGTATAGAAAGGAGCGATTGAAGAGAGAAAGAGCCCGCGCCGACGAAGACATGAATTAGAGGGAAAAAGGTACCAGTGACAAATTAAGCACATTAACACAGAATATAGAAAAGAACAATGCGAACAGAAGGAACACCAAGAGTAAAAAAAAAACAGATACACACAGAACAACGAAGAAAATAGTTAGCACATCTGGGCGTACTGTTACTAGAATGATAAAGTGTTGTGAGGGTAAGCTGGCTTGTGCAATATGATCCCAGCTGATACTAGGAAGTATTGAATAGTAACGTCAATTTTAGCATTTCAATATATTCCGTCAACAGGTATATAGGCTTGCGGGTCCAGAGACTATGAATGGCTACTTCCACGTTTGTCCGGAAGAATATCTTAAGGTATTAGTTTGTGCAGAACAGCGTGACATTGATAGGTCGTGTGTCGCTATGAGCAGGTGGCATAACACGGTCACGTTGACGAATCGGCGACTGAAATGATTCAGTTCAATTCGACCGAAGTACCAGAAGCACTGGAATTGTCCTGTATAATAGCAACCATTGTCCAAGTCGGTGGTGATTAATAGAAGAAAGCAAAGATACACCTAATAAGTGAAGCATACCTTTGGTAGGGATGTGATACCATCATAACAAAGTAGGTCAAACAGAATCGTGTCAGGTAAGAGTAGCTTCTCCAATATGAAAAAAATATGCATTACGTTGAGGTCTATCAGTTTCGTTTTTCTTATTCGGAACTGGTCGGGATTCAGGCGTGAAATAAACGTGCCTATTCTACAATTAATTACATTGGGACTCGCTAATGTTAAGTAGGTCCTTCGAGAACGTCAGTTCGTTGGGTAAACATTGAGAAACTATTTTTTGCTACTTATAAGGCAGTATGCATATCAGTAGCATAAGTTCCTTGTTGACTTCCCAGGTTTCCACCGACAAGAGCCACCGTCATCGTGCTCCTTTAAAAAAAATAGCTAATCTATCACTTATATTAGTAAGCAGTACGGTTCCACCCATATTCGTCCATATGGAACCAGACACTGGCAGCAGACTGAACCCGCCATAACTGTATATCCGCTAAAGTGCCAGCGACACCCAGCAAGGGTCCTCTCCTGCCTGAGGAAACGCGACTGCTTACATTTGTGTGTGTGTTTTTGTGTATGTGCAAGAGTGAAACATAGCATCAAGCAGCCAGCGAGTCAGTCGGTGATTTACTTCGGTAGATAGTTGGGAGGCTGGAACGTGCACGTGGATTCCCAGAGCCCAAAGCTGTCGATACAAAGAGGCTTTTGATCGAAAAAAAAAAAATGCTCATGGAATGCAAAGACTGCTTAAGATCGCGACGATCTACGTGACGACCGCATCAGAAAGATTTGTGTGATAGCAAGCGCAGAGTGGCGTAAGCGATCCTTAGATTCATTTTACGCACACCTATAGACAGTCATTCTCCTAAAGCGTCTTTCGGATCAAGGGTAAAGTCGCAACATTTCCTCCTTTACCATCTGTCTCTGTTTTAGTTACTCTTTATCCCGCCAGTTAACACTGAAAAACTGCCTTATCTTGCTAGGAATACAATTAGGGCCTGCTGTTTAAGGAAGCAATTCTTGTGAAGCTTATCTATACTAAAGCTTTATTATACAACAGAATATTATCCCGATTTCAAGCGTCGACTCGTTTTGCTTTTGATTGATATAATGAGGGAGGGCGCTGGTTAAAGGCTGTTGTTATATGAAAGACGCAACATAATCGTAAGAATTGCTATTCCTCCTAAATGCTGAAGTCACTCATGGCGGAGGGAGGCATTTTGGATGGGAGAAAAATGTAAAAAAATATTATATATGAATGCCCTTTCCTCGCAGACTGATCGTAGTGCTTTGTATACGTTATCAGCGATGGAAATCATTGAGCTTTGGGGAAAATTAACTGATAGAAATGAGCTAACAATACGACATAAACTTGCTCATAAAGGATGAAGCATTAGGTAGAAATGCCATTTCAAGTCCAAGAAACCAAGAGTGCCTCGAGAGCAGTTAAAGTTTCGTTAAAAGTTCTCTCAAGTATCCTCTGCACAAGGTACTATCTATATGTAGAGCAAATGTGTTACAATAGAGGTATTAGTTAGCTTAGTTTCAACGAGCTACTCGTTAAAGTGCATTTATCAAAAAGCTCGAAGAGACCCTAATGAGATTAGTGCAGGTTCAGCGATTAAATATGAGTGGTACAGCTTCATAGTAGATTGACTTCAGAGAACGGCAATCTATAACGGCAAATTAAATTGAACTCTATAGTCGTTTACAAGAGCGATATCCAGAGCTGACAGGTGGTCAAAGCAGACTATCGTTCTTCATACGACAACATCCGTAGAGGAGGATGTCGTCGTCGCGCGTTTCCAGATACTCTAGGTATGATCGCTGCTTGAGCTGTGAGTCAAAAAGTAACAGTGAAGTGCCAGAGTACGTAAAAGGTGATTAGTATATAAGGTGAGTTAGTTAGCTGAAGAAGTTCGTTAGCGGGAAAAGGACCTCAAGTTCCGTCCGTCAATTAGTCACCGATATGGTATAGATAAGGCAGCGTGTGACATGACAGTTTTAGTCTAGTGTTCAATGCCAAAACCATCCTTTCGATGTGAGTTTTCTTCTTACGAACTTGTTTGTTAGCGTGTCGTCGTAACCAGTTGCGGAAATGAAGTTATCGTGGAACCCTGATTCTCGTTTGGGTTGGCTGCCTGCACTTGCGGATGACCCGTGTCAGTTAACCTGGTATAATTATAATAGTAATTATTATAATAGGACGAGGCGGGTACATTTGGATTTCGTAGTTAAAATGTGACCAATGTAGATATGGGAATAATGAGGCATGGCCTAATCCTTCTCCTGTATGTATCAACTAACCCACGGCAAAGAATATTAGCTTGGCTTGGCAAAACAGTGCACAGCAGAACGGGCTCAGAAGAAGTATTAGGCAGGCTACAGTCCCAAAGTCCATAAGCCTTTATTGTCATAGTTGCTATGACGACCACTGAGATGGTTTACTGGAATTTATCATTGCAAAATCTTTAAATAATGCCGCTCATATATTAAAAGGGATTCGATCCATGGACTAGGAATTTTATCTGAGTAATAATAACAATCGAGTGAAACAAGTAGAACGGCAAACCAAGTTAAATAAGTTATTCTATTTGTTCTTGGTATTTGCAATGAAAATTCATCTGTACTGGCTACGAAGTCACAGACGATTATAACTGTCGTCCGATATTTTTATTCACGTTTAAATTATACGTCAACGCACCTTAATAATAGATGTCTTCAACATTGAGCGCTCTAACTTTTTTCATTTAACTGACTTTTGCGTACTGTTCTGTACTACGAAATCATTGTTTGCGCCAAAAAAACGATCCCTATAAAGCTAATAATATTAATGATAATCATCATTATCGTCCTCGTATCTGTATCTGTAGTTAATCATAGAATCGTTTTAAAAAGGGGCCTGGATGTATATAGATGTATCTGCTCATGCCCCGCTACTCACCTTGTTGGCGTTAAGTTCATCGGGCTGGGGTATCTTCCAGGTAGACGACTCCAGCTGTGAAAGATCGGCACTATCTAATTTCATGGCAGGTGGGCCACTAGTTAGTGGGCCGATGCCGCCCAAACTGCCGTAGGCTGCAGTGACGGTCGAGTGAGTTGCCATGCTAACACCCCCGGCCGCACTGCCCCAGAGGTAGTTAGGCGGCAGGCCGACCGATGACAGATGCTCCGTTAACTCATCATCGATGACCGTGATCTTGAACATTTCAGCCACCTAAATGGTGAATGGATGGGATACGACGCGAACAAAGAAATGAAAGCGTTTTTGAACCATGTAACTCGGAAAACTATACGAGAGCATGTAGTGGTTTCAAACAGCAGTTATGCGTCTATGCCTTCACAGTAATACTAATACGTGATGGAGCTTGCCCATGTTCTCTAGAGTCCGCATTAGACGAAAACGAATCTTACTTCTATATCGTATCCAACCGTCTTCTGCTCCGAATTTAACAACAATAAGCCTCCAATGCAGCGAATTCCCGTAGCGGATACGTCGTTATTGACGTTTTTTATTTAACGTAATGGTAGAGGCCTGTAGTAGCCTGTTATGACGAGTCTTATCCGCGCAAAATGATCGCAGGAACTACCTTTTTACATCTATTACCGATAACGAGTTGCATATGGATATTCAAAAGCATCACGGCATGATGATATAGTATTCCCCTCGAAATAAAAGCGTGCTTTTGGTAATTGTTCTAGTTAGGTCGGCTCGTCCGCTTTCATAGTAATGCGGTTCATGTTTGGATAATACATTTGGCAAGATACTAGAACCCCACGTATGCTTTTTTGCATGGTCTGTGTAAGAAAGGTTTTCCTTGACGCCAGTCGATAGATCCCGGTAAGCTAAGTAGGTATCCAACACACACCCCAGAATACCTTGATACTTTTGAGTGAAAATTGTAGAGACCTCACTGATCGTATTGGTTGGAATAAAAATCATGCGTTTTTCGTGTTTTTTTTTTTGTGAAAATGTCAAATAAATGTGAATTGGAAAGTTGAGGTGGAAACCGTAAAGTTGACTTTCTTTAATTTATTTACAAAGAAAACGCCAAAAAATATATAATAAAACATTAAACAATAACGTCAAGTTTGGTGATGTCTCTTAATTACCGAATTAATACGCTAACGGAAATATATCTAACATTTGTGTCTGATTCGATAGAACACATAGTTAAGAATGATACAATAGGTGATATCTTATGAATGAGTCAACACGTTAACGAAGACATGTAAGATCATCAAGAAAAAATGCTTACTGTATCTTACTACTTATCACAAAAACAGAAGAGATTAAAAAACAATCTTAAGTTCTGGTGAGACGCCCGGAAGCATAAATAAATATTTTTAATAAAGAAAGTTTAAAAAATATTTAAGATTTCAATCAGAATCAATAGGTTAGTGCACGTTAATGAAAAAGTTTATCTTGAAAAAACCAAATTCATACGCGTTTACAAATGGACCTTATTTACCTACATGCCGTAAACAAAGTTAATCAACAAGCGCTAAGGAAAACCCGCCATTACCCCGTTGTAGAAGGGCACGAATGAGCAGCATTTAAAAAGCAAGTCAAATCAGAAGCTGGCTGAATTCTCTGTCAGAACAAGCTGACGAAAAAAATGCCAAAGGGTAATGGGTTAGGCTTGTTATTGTACATTCGATCTATGGCTTTCGTTAACCCAAGTAAACATATCGGGTTACTGAAAACAATTAACAGCTGTCCGTCTTTCTTTAGGTTAATTTCAAAATGGCTGTCTTGCTTTGAATCACCTCATCGATGCAATATATGGTCAATGTCCCCCGAAGCATAAATTGCACAAAAGCTTACAATACCGCTAATGTTACGTTAATCTCAAACACGATATGTTACGTCATTTACGGAATGCCTTATGGTAGAGTCCCGATATTACTGGCGGAAGGAATAACTGTACTATTTTAGAATATGCCAGGAAAATGCTAATACAAATTTAGAATATTGAATAGGAAGAGCTGGGCTAGTCTGATCTAGACGGTGCTCCCTCAATACGTCATTCAAAAATGTTAAGTTTGCTCATTCCTTTTTGGTGCAAGGAAGGTGAATAGGTGCAAGGAAACCTATTCAGGCATAAGAAGATTTCCATGAGGGAACAAGAGAAAAAGCGAAAGGATAGGCTTCTTAGGACTTCGTGCCATTAGTTACGGTACCTTAAATTATGCTGTCGCAAGCATCGGTGCAGCCCCGCCTTTTGCCTGTTTAGAGGCCTTCTTCAGCCCTTGCCTAGGTTGTGGAGCGCCCCATCAAGTTGCAGGGAAAAAAAATGAAAAGAATGGACGCTAAAGTTGGCACAAAGCTGCGGCACACAAATTATGGGGTGCAGGAAAAAAAGGGCAAAAAAACGGTGACGCAGGCAAATCACGTCAGAAAGTGGGCATGGGACCGCCTGGCCGGCGTCCACACGAGCGGTGGGTCTGTGTTGACATATCTATGTTGCAGTGAAACCAAACAGAAGGATATGGGTAGGAAACGTGGTCACAGAGGGAAGTTATGGGTAAACGAAGACAAATATGCGAAAATGCGCACGGCACATAGCAGCAGTAGAGTGCCTGGTCGGACAAAAAAAATGTAGACAGTGTTGAGATAAAGGCGCACGTAAGTACAACGAAGTACCCAGCAAGTACGCGAGCTGGCATGGACATGAAAAAAAATGAGCAAGGAGTGAAAATGGGGCGTGCCTAAACTCCCGAAGAGTTTGTCAGCGAGCCACAAATAAATGAGGAATTTAACCCTAGAAGCACGAAAAGGCATCAGTGCAGGACGATGCGGATGGATATAAGGTAAGAGAACCCAGCACAAGCGACCGGTGGCACAAAGCGTCACTACAGGAAACATCGCTTTCCAGATAAGACAGGTGTGACGATTGCTTCGCCAAACGCCTTGTTCCGTGCTGATTTCGTGCGCTTGTATGGAAATGTGACAGTACTATTATATTGTTTTAATTTATATATATATCGGTTGGACAAATGGAGATGCGGCTTAGAAGCATCGAAGCTGCCAGCTTAGTGCGTGCTCCAAATGAGCAATCAGCCTAAAGTGACGTTGGCGCCGCGGGTCGCTGAGTCAACGACGTATACCAGCGATGTTGCAGCGGCTTCCCCTGGGGCTAAGACGGTGGATCTGAGGTATCGGGAAGGGCGAAGAGAAAGAGAGGAGAACGAAGAGGCCAACTATGAGCAAATTTATGGGTAGCGACTTTGGAGATTTCTAAATGATTCCAAGGCTTACCAGCAAAGGGCTGGTACTTAGAACAGGAGATACCCGTTAAATTATAGGTTATTTGAAAAGAGGCGGTGTAAAATTATCTAAATTTGCCGACACGGTCACACTATAATAATGATAGCAGACTCGCTTAGAACTTGTTAAACATTAAAACCTAAAATAGTCGCACTTAACTCACATATTAATGCTTCATTCATTTGATGTAGAGCGGCCAGCAGTTTTGCACAGTCTTTGGTATGGGCCGTAAAACGGAAGTAAGAACGCCCGCTTTAGAATTCAGTCCGATTTATAAGATTGTAAGAACACTAGGATATAAACAATACAATGAATTAATATTTTGTCTAGGTCCCCTGCACTAGCAAGGAGCAAAATCTAGATTTCATCATGGCCGACTCCATCACGAGCCTTTAACGGATCACATGCTATTCCCGCCAGTAATCAGGATATCGTCACTTCTCGTCTCTCACTTAGGTCTCAGCTTAGCTTATAGCACTTAATATACGCAAAAACCTTGTCAATCATGAATTTGAGTGGAGCATTCCCGATGATATGCCAGCAATGTTAGATGGCAGAGTAAAATTTAGAGCTGAAGTAAATCATCTGTCCTGAGTGATGCGTGAGTGCGCGCATATGTGACTACGGTAACATATAGTATGAATTTCCTGCTTTTACCTATATCCGCCACATAGGTGTCCGGGTAGATATGATCCCGGCTGTACAGTCCGCCTCAAAATTATGTACCGGCATATAGTCTATTTGCCTCGGTATATTGCCTACCACCTTAAGCTAAACCGTATGGATTAGCTTAAATTAAAGTGGTTCCTTCTTCTAACAACTACAAACCAGTAACGAATAAGATGTTATTACGGTCAATGGTCAGTAGATTTATACTTCCCAATTTTTTATTATAGCCTAAACAATAGTACATGAAAATACATCCTGATCTATGGCAGCCAGGTGATTCTGCCATAATAGTCGTGTGGTAGCACCATCAGATCACACATCTCCGTGGCGGAATTTTCCCGCCATCATCTATGTGCATAGACCTTGTGCAGTTAATAAGGCATATATGTCCTAGCTTTTGTAGCCTGTCATAATGCAATGATGATCAATTCATCTACTGTCGTCGGCACCAGATGGCTAGATAGCGTAGTTCCAGTTCGTCATTGTATAGATCCGTCAGGTGATATATTAGGTAGTTCGTCTTTATGATCATTTTCAATGCATACTATGGAGTGGTCTGTGCTCCTAGTCACGTATCAACATGACAGGATCCACAATCCCAGTACCTATTTGCTTCCATTGTGAATCCCCCATTTGCCTCGTTATGTAAAGCCGCACATACACATACAGTTTTTATAGTTGTTATTATATAGAGTGGAGGAAAAGCCAAACGCTTGAGAAATTCACCTGACGATTCATCTAACGATTCTAGAGATTTAAAAAATTAAAGGCTTTTAAAAAAGCCTTTAATAGATGGTTATGAGGGTATGCATGAAGTATGTATCTTTATCAGTACTTTGTGTGAAGCTATACATCTGTGGCAATATGTGGCGCGTATATTTTGCGCATTGTTTGCATCTAATCGGTGGAGAGTACTCGATATAGCTTCTCTTAGAACAGTGACTATGTTACTTCAGGATTACCCATGGAGGCCATTAGCACATACACATCACGCAACTGCCGGCTTGCTATAATGAACCACTCATTTTCAGACCATAGCTTGATATATGTCATTTCAGGGCTAGAGGCCACATCAGGCCAAAGGCCCGTACACTGTGACCTGTTTGCATCCACATCAAATAAAGATATCAAGTAGTTACAAATACGGTATCGTGTATCCACGATCAACACTTGTTTGCACGTACATATGCTGCACGTGCGATACATGGGCTGTGCCCGAACTTCGGGATCCTTATCCCGCCTGTTCCGTCATAGGCACAGGCACCATTTTGCTTGGCACGATCATCTATCTATTCACGCAATAGACTCTATCTAATCATCCAGTACTACATATATAGAGATAATGAAGCAGCCTTTACTGCACATTCGATTGGCACCAAAACATTAGGGGTTAGAATAGTTCAATCAAACAAATACATCATGCTTTTTTTTGAGATCATCATTAATGACTTATTAATTCATATTCGACCTACCTTTTCTGGGCGTTCGTTAAGCATATCATGGACTGAAGTGCTTCTTTGGAACCCTAGCGAGCATTCTTCAGGCTCATGGAACATTAGGTCGCCCAATTCGATAACAAGTTCTGTTGTGGTAGGCCTACGCGCCTCATCTAGCGAACAGCACTTTGATATTAGACCATTGAAGCCGATCAGGTTTGTATTAAGTGCATACTCCGAATCCCACTTCTGCTCAACGACAATTTGTTGGAGGAACTGCAAATGCATCGCATAAAAAGTCGGTCTATCTAGAAAAACAAAGATGCTGATTTTATATGGTGGAGGAATAGCATAGGGTTATGAAAAACATTTCTTTATAACACATGTCAATTGTAGTCGATCGCTATGAGTTTAGCACCACATAGGGTACCGCTAGGTTAACTTAATCAATTGGTACATATAAAACCTTCTAAACCGTAAACATTGCCTAGGTTGATGAAAAAAACTTTTGCTATGCGTATGTGGGATTTAACAACAATGACCCTACATTCAAATAGTATTATAAGCAAATTCAATGATCGACAAAATTAATGTACTTTAAACTATTAAATTAGGGTAACATATTTAATTATTTTCGTGTATAATGCTATAGTTCTTTCTAACTACGCCGGCGGTATGATACCCGGATTATCTATCTACACCCGCTTGCCAACATGAATATGTCTATACCGTTTACGATTTCAACCTGCGGGTAAGCACACTATTTTGCGGATGCTCATCTAAATCCCCTAGGTAGTTCATATCATCGAAATAAGCCGATGATCCCGAGCTAAGTCTTGACGAGCCAACTGACTTCACCAACTTGGGTCGCACTCGCCCAGTCACAACGACACATGCCTCCCGTCTAGATAGTTCCTCTAGGTATTCCCAAAGCCCTTCCCCGCTTCTCCTTATTATTCGTATGCTCTGGCCATGGGTAGTGATCAGAGTAGAAGACGGACGGTTGATGACCAAATTACCGCTGCCAGCACATGCTTCAGTGTTAATGCACTAAGGCAAGAAGGCAAGGGCGTTCCAGAAATGCCTTACTGGGGTCAGCTACGCGATAGGAGCATAACTCAAAGAGGGTCCGCTACTAAAAGGGGCAAATAGCCTGGGCCTTAATTCGTGTGCTCTTTGTATATTTAACGATCGTGGTATATACATGTGAGCGAATGAAAAGACAGCCGGAGGGCAACTGGGTAAGGAAGTGTTTAAGCTCTACGCCGGTGTTGACAATCATCTGATCCAGCTGCAGTTCAATGATTGACAATCGTCAATTGTGTTATCGAAGCGCTGAAATTATATGGACGCGTATATAATTCAGAGAGATGAAACAAGATGTCATCAAATAAAGTAAGCAAGTAAAACGGGCTAGCGAATACAGCGTATACAATAAGCTGATTGAAAAAACACGATCTCGTTTAGGAGAACATCGCTTAGACTTTAAAGTAGAATACTTTACCCTATTCATACGATGTACAAAACACTATGTCACAACTGGGCGAACAGACTCGGCGAGACTTGGGGCAAATTTATTGAAAGCGAATGATCCCGAAGCTGTGGTCTAGTGAGGAGGGAGATGCTGTCCCATCATTCGATATGATAGCAGTTGGCTTAGGTAGTTCACAGCAACGAGTTACATAAATGAAGCAGTCTTTCAAATCTTTAAATCACTTAAGAGAGTATCCTTGAAATTCGTACATAACACGTAATCATTCGTTTTCTAAGATACATATTACAGATTTTCGTTTGTTTCTGTTTTGCGCTAATTTAATCAGCTATAACCTGCTCATCGGTGAGGTAGTCGAGCGGCCTTTGACAACCCTTAGCCAGCTCCCAGAGTAGAACTCCAAACGACCACACATTGGCTGACCTTGATAGCGGCAGCAGCTCAACAGCTGTCTCCATCACCCGAAAGGTTTCCGGTGCAGACCACCGCAGCGGAATGGCTGTGTCACCTACGGCGTAATAATCCTATGCAACGAAATCAAAACCGACTGGATAATGTTAGAAAGAATTGTCGTTTATTAGTTATGTTAGAATCAAGGCGAATAGCTTTATTCTTGTACTATTGTTTTTCCCACTGTACGCATTGCCACTGGTAGAAGCGAAGACAACATTTCACGGACCACCGGTTATTTGGACCATGGGTCACTGATTTGACTTCATTAGTCTTCGATACAATTTCGCTATAAGTGTATTTAACTTACTAGCTGGCTGCATAAAAAGGTCGCAATCATGATGATGATGGGGCTGTTTCTGTTTCGTTATAGACCCGCGGCACGATCCTTTCGACGAACGTTTAGGTACGTGAGGCAATCTTAAGCCTAAGCTATTTTCTATATTTGATGCTAGAAAGAGCTATATTATCTAAGCTAACCCTTGCCCGTCCTAGGCGCCGCTTATTTCAGATGCATTGTTTCCTGACCCTGTCTGATGTACCGATACCTCTTCTGCCTTTAGCAGGACACGGCTTCGGTGGTCGTGGTGGTATTGGTCGAAATGTTGAGATTCTTGCTGCTGTTTCTCCTACCACCGCCAGTTCTGTAATAAAATCTCTTTCTCGTCCCACGCTTATGTATCTCTCATCAGTGTGTTTAGTCGTGTGCCACCAGGGCGATCTCTCACCCCACGCCTTCCTATTGTCTGCTCTGCGGCCGCATTCGAAGGAGAAAGAATAAGTAGCACATATTAACTGGCCTTCTTTATTTGTCGAAAGAGACGGATGTCGAAGCAAACTTTATTCTACTGCTTCCGTTCCGATCATCGAACGAGGACGAACGTACCATACCCTACTCTGGCCGCTGACGGCTGTCCTGACTTGATTCTAAAGGGAACGTTACGAAAACGTGGGTACAAAGGTTCATAAGTTAGACGACATCGAGTGAATGGGTCAACGGAAGAATATTGATTTGGACAAAGCTTTCGGAAGTGAGTTTACACCTTAAACCTTCTCTCGACCATCACAACCAGAAGAAAAGCTTCTGGGCACATAAATGGAGATGGATAACGACCAGTGCGTGTGAGGGAATGGGGAGTATTTGATAATAGGGAAGTTCAGCGTTTTATAGGTTGGCCAAGCTGACATTATGTATATACATCACTAAATCTCATAAAGGAAAAAAGTTCTAATGAAGAGTATCTCCACCAATCAAGCGCATAAACATGTCTCTATTTATCACCAATGATAGGCTTATATTCATCTGTCCACTAACTACTCTAAGCCTTTTTTTAAGCGTAGCTCACCTCTAGCCAATTCGACCTAGGGGCACCAACTTGATAGCAAGGATTAGCATTACAAAGAGTAACGTCGTCTATGCACCCACATTTCAATTTGCTATATCACATATTGCCACGAACGAATCCTTCTACATTGCTGCCGACTTCGGCGACGAAAATTTTGAGAGATTCAAGATGGAGGACATCCGCTAAGAGCAGTAATAATGCAATGGCTTTCAACCAAATCTAAAATCCCTTGCATCGGTTGATTAGACGCTCGTGTTGTATTGCCAACTACTGCGGACGAGCTCCGCCACCCCTGTGCGTCGCGATGCTTCTCTACGCGGCCAGATAGCTTTTTTTTTTGTTTTATTTTCGCTAGTAGCATGACTTATAAGCTTAGATAAGAGAACGTAAGAAACCTCTATTTCGACAACACTCGACGGGTACTACTTCGAGGAGAGACAAACCGCCAGACCAAACGATAGCATCAGCAGCGGTCAGATCGGACCCAAGTCGATACGGGTGCGTTGTAGGCCCATACGAAATCTAACTGCACAACTATTAGGTGACAAACTAGTACTATTAGGTGTAGCGGCAAAGAAAAAGGAACCCTGTTCCACTGTCGCTATACCGAGAAATGGGCAGTCGAATACGGTTGCCTGCCGGTATCGCCTATACACCTACATGAGCGCACACAATGATGAATAACAATGAAAAGAGAGGAAGCCCAGAAGACAGGGCAGCATGGAACAGCAGACTACGACCAGAAATTCTGTGGCGACTATTCGCGGTCCTACAGCCAACTCGCAAACGTATGTGCGTGACCTAAAGGGCTCATGAGATTCGCAGAAATGTTGTATTCTATGCCACGATACTGTTGAGCTGCTGACGGGCTGTGAGATTAAACCTTTTTTCCCTGATGGCTGTACAGGCAACACAAGCTAAGCAGGTGATAGGGAGTACAAGATACTAAATAAAGAAGTACAGGTGGACATTGGGTGGTCGCCGTAGGTAGAAAGGTCTCACTAGTCCTCGATGTTCGGCGACCTCAGGATCTGACTCTCCGACTTAGTCAGGACGGACAGGCGAATGGATTGGACAAGGCAAGAACGAAAGAGAAAATGAGCATAATGTATATATATAGATAAAAACCAGTAGCATACAGTGACGTATTTGGGCTACACAGAAAAGCAATAAAAGAAATTGGAAAGGAAGCGGGTTGACGAACGGACGCCGGGGGTTCGATGGGAGAAAGGTGGGGTAAAGGACAATCGCTGTTGATAAATGGAGCCCCGAAGGCGGTGTCGTCAACATCGTCGGCCCACCTATACGGAGAAGTAGCAGAAATAAGTAGAGAAGCAGCCGTTTCTCGTGGACATGGTGCACCTTTCCGAAAGCGAAGCGTGATTGAATCCTTTACCGGAAACGAAAAGACGGGGCCAGCAGACACGGTCAACCCCTCCCATCGTGACTCTTTTGGTCGCCTTAAATCGCAGTTGCTCTAGGGGCCAACAAACGAAAATTCGCATTTTGGACACCGAATCGGGGAGAAGAAAACACCGTGGGAACGATTGTCCTATGCAATGTCGCATAGCGTGTTTTATGGACAGCGTGTCGAGAAACGGGCCATAGAAGACGAATAAAAAGACAAACACATGAATGGGGCAAAGAAGTAGAGCAGTTACCTACGGTCGTTTCAAATGAGCACGAATTGTGTACTGGGCCACATAAGGGAGAGATACAGCGAGATGAACTAGAAAACCGAAAGTATTGCGAGCGAAGAAGTTCTAGAAGCAGCTGTCTGGCTGACTATCGGTCTGACGGTGGGCTGCGGGACGATTTGGGGAAAATGGCCACTTCTAACATTCAATCAAGCTGGGCTCAGTGTGTGTTCATCCCACTAAATGAATAATCAAAACCAAGCAATGAACGGTTCACGGTGGTGATGCATACGGATACATTATTCGATAGTAAGAAATTTTAGGGAGGCTTAGTGAGCAGTGGATATAACCAACGCAGCGTAAAAGCGACTGATTGTCTTGCACCCTTTATTGCAAATATCCACCCTGTCCCGTTAGCTAAAACTCAAATACTAGACTAGTCCTTAGCTGTAGAGTGCATGAGTCTAGTAAGCACTCACACTACATAGCTAGAAACATTCAAATTGGGTCAATGTTTTTCTGTCGTCAATGTTTGACGACTAAAGAGACGCGTATAGTCAGTTCAACTATGAATGATCACATGCATTTTTCCGTGTAGCGTTACAGGTAGACGAAGTGATACAAACCTGCGGGAACTTCTCGATCGAAAGTCCATAGTCTCCAAGTTTAATTGTGCGCAGATCATTCATAAGAAGGCAGTTTCTAGCTGCGAGGTCGGTAACGATGAAGCCACGCTTATGAAGATACTCGGTTGCAGAAGCGATATCGTGCGCGAACCGAAGCAGAGATGCCGTTTCCAGTTGAGATGCTAAAAAGTTGAGACATACATCTATCTTAGAGTAGACGAGTACTCCCCTGTCGCCCGAATATGATCATTCTCACTTCATTTGACCTAGATACGAATCGCAGAAGCACCAATGGAGACACTACCGTCCTGTCTGTCCTATTCATAAAATGTATTTTAGTGGGTCTTTCATTATGATACAACTGTAGACGGTGTTTTACCTCATGACGATTCTACATCATCGCACTATTATCGCGAACTCGGATCAACTAAATTATATCCCGCACGTTCACAGCGCTTCAGCTAGATCAACTCAACCTGCGATAGGTAAAAAGTCATTACGGAAAAACTTGTTTCTCTCGTTCTTCGGCCCGACCTGCCATAGTCGCAGCGATCCGAGCTCGTAGAAGGTGCTTTTTCGCTTGTAGATCTGTAGGCCCTTATTAAGTCGAGGAACTCGGCGTATTAAGCACGTGACATTGTGGCACGGTACGTTTGAGTCGTTCGGGTAGGACTAAACGGAGACAGGACGGGCAAAAGGGTGACGTATACGAGACGGAGGAAGCCTTCGCATTATATTCAATTGCCCCCACATGCCTGCGAACTTCGCTGGAGGTCGCTAATTACTGATTTAGCACTGTTCATGATCATAAATAGTAGCCGTATTTAAATATTTGCGCCAAGATAGGTACAGGAGGAAATGTAATCAGATTTCAAGCTCAACCTGCCCTAAACGCTTTCCTGTTTGTTTCGGTCTGCAATATACGAATTATTCAATAACGAGCGCGATATAATAAAAACGTCCTTTAAGGATGGACTAATTTTAAAGCTGCATTGGACGCGCCAATCCAAATGTGTATCCATCATAAGACGGCTGTTTTCCATACATCAGTCACGTTACGTCCATTGATATCAATTGTCTCTGGCGGTCTTTTTTTGAGTGATTACTGATGTTAACTCTATCTGACTAGCGTTTCCTTCAGCCAATTTCGTTCGTGCAGACAGGCCTATCCAGTGATATGGGCTACCATTCAATATCATCAGCTCGGTATCTATCACTTGATCGAACTACGATAAGGGTCCAGTAAAGAGAGAGGCAACAACGTCTACGACTGCTGCGTGCGTCGCAGAAAGTTCGTCAGACAATCAAATACGCCCGTCGCGTAATTTCACTCGCGATTGGTACAAACGAACGTGACAGATGTGCCTATTTTCCATTAGTTTGTTGTTGCTGCTGCCAGCGGTCCTGAAATCGTTAATAACGAGCCCAACGGAAACATGCCTGCCTCCGTCACCCCCCGCTCCGCCCTGGCTGTCTATTAGCTTAATTTTACATGGAGGGAGTGGCATATTTGTGCTAAGGGTGATTATAGTAGATAGTCCTATATGGTTGGTCAAATCAATAATGTAACTATATCGAATAATAATATTATTAGGAAACAGGACGAATGCAGGATCAAACACGGAGAGAATACGTTACAACTCCACAATCGTAGCAGCGATGATCGTTCTACAGTTTTCACGCCTCCGATGACGGAATGAGGTGCTACTTCGAAAAGAAGATGGAATAATCTACAAGAAGCTGAGAATAGCAGGACATATTTGAACGATCTATGTAGCTTTATAGAAGTGTATTCGCAGAGACGATACATAGAAAAGTTGAGAGGCATATCATAATGGATCGTTGAGAAAGTATTGACCGCTTCTCTTCCATAGCTCAGATAATATGAGTCGCTTCATGGGTCGGCGGTAATGTTATTTAAAAGCTGAGACTCAGGCGGTGTTAGGTATGCTTGCATTATCGGAATGTCTTTATTCAGAGCTATCATAAATAGACGGAGCGCTTTCACAGATTTCTGCAAAAATTTGTTGTATTTTAGAATTTTATTACGACAAACGTACAAATGCAATTACGGAAAAAAAATTAATAAAATTGTTGAGCAAGACCCATACGCGTAGAAATTACATCTACACTACCAAACAGTTGTGTACCATTGGAAGAAAGTTAGCTATAAAGCAAAACTCCGATGTTCAGATGCCGCACGAACGCAACAGGATTTACTCGACTGTATTGGCGGTTAAAAAACCTCCGCGCGACAAAACCATGCCACCTCTAAAACAGTTAACGGCAACAATGTGCAGATGAAAAAGAAACAAAAAAAAAAAGTAGAAGAATGAGCTCCGCAGTTTGGTAAAGCCAAAGCAGGCAATGCTACGATGAAGTCGAAACGGGTTGGTGCCGTCTGAGAAGGTGACTGATCCGCACATTTACTGTTAACAACTGAAAAAATGACAGCAATGAGCTATTAAGTCCTTGTTCACCAGAGTACGATGCATCTGCCATTTTGGTCTCTGAAGATGATTTCTTCCGTTTGACTTCAGTTGAAAAATGAATTGTCTCAAAGCGATTTTCCGCCAAACAAACTACAGAAGTTCTACGGTGACAAGATTATGACGTTACTAGAAAAATGGCATCAAGCCACCGATTCTAGTAGCCCATATTCAGTTCAGATATCTGCCTTCATTTCGATCTCTTAATATCCGGATCGTATATATCTCTTGTGGATACTTTCCCCGTTAGTGGTAGGAGCATCTGCTGCTGCCGTTATTGCCAACCGTATCACAGAGGAACCATAATATTTATTGGTTTAAAAATGAGATAGCGTGTCCTCTGTCATTTTGGACATACTCATAATATCCTCATCGTCGTCTCCCAAAATGTGTGAAGAACTGACGGAATGTACGTAGATCAAGTGGAAAAAGAAAGCTAACGAACATATCTAATAGGCTATTGAGGTTCCGACTGGCTTAACTCTTTTGTCTCAACAAGTGCGACGGCTAGAATATTTGCAGCGGCGACAGCAGCAGCAGCAGCAACAATAACTGAACGATAAAAAAAACAACAAGTCATAACTGAAGTGTTATTGATATCGCTGACGTCGTTGTTGCAGACGACAGCAATAGTTCGGTCAGTGAAATGGCTCTGGTTCGTCCGTTCGTTGTTTTCGCTCAGCGGCAACGAGGGCAGCGGCAGAAGCGCAAAAGGCGTAGGGCATAAGGCGAAATGGTCAGAGGGACCGAAGAAGACTGCTCGGCTGGCCGAGCGGTCACTCGGATCGTAGCGCCCAATGGCCAGCTACGGCCGATGCCGTCACTGAGCAAATAGGAGTAGCCAACAAAGAAGCGGCAATTTTTCGTTGTCTACTTCCCATCCTGTTCAGACCCGTCCCGCTCGTTTCATTCCTCATTTTGGAAAACAACGAATGATTTCCTGGCTGTTCAGGCGGTAAGCGCAGGGCACTGACACCATCTCGACTAGCGGATGCCGGCCACCAATGCTTCGGATCATTTCGTTGTCCTCCTTTCCAGATAAACGCACTCAGAAATAAATACGAGCACGTGTACACGAATCCAGATGCCAGGGCAGACATAGCGTCAGATTCGGTGTTACTTTGACGCATTTTTAAATTAGACCTTCGTTACTTGACGTTGCGCTGGATAGAGGATCTGTTTGCTTCCACTGCTGTTGCTAGAGTCTTTAGTTACAGGTCTGTCTATCTATAATCTGGTCGTTTTTATTTTCTCAGAGAAAGGACGAGAAATGGACGGCAGGCACAAGGCGAATAAAAATAAATACGTAGACAAAACGGTCCAAATTGTCCATATCGATAATGGAAACACAACATAACATGTGAAGCCATTGTGAAGGAACTTGCAATTCGAAAGCAAGATACATGTCTGCTGGTTTGCCGTAAAGGCGAAATATAACGAAATATGTCCTGATTGGACGCATCGTTTTCGCCCGTTCATTATTCTAGCACTACGAAGCTGATGATAAAAGCGTCAATCTGCAGATTTCTCTATTGCGCGTTGCGAGACCGAAACCTATACCTAGTATCGAACGCTAATTCAGGTATACAACTAGTAGAAACTCTACTGCGTTTCATTGAGCCAGTTATTTGTGTCACGTAAACCACACACAGGGGGTAGTTGGAGTCAATCGATAGTCCAATTGCCAATCCTATGCTTGTGCTATCGTTGCGCATTCTATTATCCCACGTGCTAAGTTACCCTCCAAACGGTCGGTACTAGTCTTTGCTCCGTGCTAATTATTATTCTATTTTATCGGAACTGTGCTAAAAATGCTTGTTCACCGTCACCCCCAACCTAATGGATAAGAGCATATTTCCAAATAGTACATCAATTTACGTTGGAATAAAAAATTTTAGAAGCCACACAGGACGACTGACCCGACTCGAACAACACAGTAATCTTTTATCGGACTTTAAACCAATATGGGAGGCCTCAGCGCGGACGGGTATGGGTCGGGGGGGGGGGGGGGGGGGGGTACTGGTGGCGGTATCCGGGCTTACAAGCTACAGACGATAGGTTGTCGACCTGCATTGTACTATGAAACTCTATAATGTGGTGAAGGTTGGACCACACGCGAAACGGCAACTTCTAAGTCCACCTACAATACATATGTGTAATTACTTTTTAAGTACTAATAGCCTCCCTCTCTATTGGCTGCCGGATTTTCATAACGTCAAGCTTGGCTAGATAATATTCCCTTTGTTTTCACCGATTTTTTCCGCCTTCGACTCATTCTGAGACGTTCTGCCACTAGAGGCAACTAGCAATCTTTCACCCTAAAAGGTTCCGTTACTTTTAAGTTCAAACACACACCAACGGTACCCGCAACGCCTAACTGTAGCAGCTGCCCCCAGCGCCATTATATATGCCTTCTTAATGTAGATAAATAGGTTGTCCCCCTTCCTTCTGTTTTCTTTTCTCTTTTGCTTTTGTTAAACGTACGCCATCGCTTGCTTGTAACAGCGCTACAAGTATAACGCATATGCTCGCAGGTGCGCAGAGTCACCTGGAAGCGACACCCGTTTTGCGTTGCTTAGCTAACAACAACAAGTTTGGGAGAAATACAAATGAGCGAGAAGCGAAACTTGCTAAGTAAAATGCTTGTTTCATAGATTTTCTGTGCTAATCCCAAGGGCGACAGAGGAATGAGCCGGACAATCTTTTAGTCCCTACGATGGTTCGATATGCGTCAACGGATATATCCGCTGGTCCCAACGCGAGTGTTTCTGCTGAAGATGAAGTACTTATGTTGTGCTGCCAATAGACCGCCAATACGTAGAGGCTCCTGACAATCACGTTTAACGTAGTATTTAGCCTTAGTTGCTTCTAGATGCGCTTCGTCTTCTGGTTCCTGTAGTTTAACATGGTGTTTATCATGTTTTTTTTCAAAATTACCCCGTTACATGGCCTCTGTTTTTGACTAGTGTGAGTGTGGGTACATTTTTGTTCGTTTGGTTTAAAAACAAATAATCCACAAACGCCAATGTAGATAAGACAGCCGCGATAAGGTGTTTCTTGCACGGAAGTTGCCATTATTAGCAGGTGTAGGCAGTGGTAGGTAATGGACCCGTGACACTGAACGGAACTGGGCTGTCCAGCAATGTAGACAATGGCTTCAGCTCTAAAGGGCTTCTATCATTATATAAATGCCAACGGGCAATTAAATGTTCTAGGGTGTGGAAACCGCAGAAAAAACGATGAGTGAAGGGATGAGACGTCCACGAAATATCATGCCTACACATAAGAAGCAGTATCGCGTCTTTTTTGCTACGGATTGATCAGTTACCGAAACGCTGATTGACGTAATGGACGCAACGGATGACTCTGCAAAACGGTGTCACGTGTTACGACGATTGAAAAGTTGATCTTGGCCGTTACAGACTCTCGGAAGGTAATACTCAATTTAAACTGCTACGAATTGAGAGATGGATAGAATGCTCCATTGTATGGGGCTTAAATGGGATAAATTTCTTAGAAAATTCATATCGATGAAAGCAAGTGCATCCTTCTAGGATGGTATACAAGATGGCTAAAATAAAAGAATACGCAGACAGGTCTATCTCGACCTTAAAATCAGACTGAGGTATCGTTTTTCGTTGCTTTCTCATTATAAAACCAAAATGAACAGCGAAATGGTAACGCTTCGTTTGCTATTATCACAGTCAGCTACAGCTAGATTAGATGTCCTGCAGCGATGTATATGTGCGGCAATGCAGAAAAAGATAGAGAAAGTAGAAATAAACATGTAACAAAGTCTCACCCTATAGATAACAGGGTGAATAAGGCATTTTGTACAAAAAATAAGTATTACCTTCGCACTAGAAAGGAGATGTAAATAATACTCATACCCGATGCCAGTTCCATGTCTCGTTTTGTAAAAACCCTTTGAAGGTCGTATGAATACTATACGTACTATATATATATATATATATATATATAGTACGAGTGTGATTTACTTACGTTGCGTGATAATGTAGGTTTTCAGATCAGCTTTACCCTGTTCGAGGATAAGAAGGAAAGGGTCGCTTTCGAGGCATCGACCCAATAGACGGACAATGTTCGGGTGATCCGAAATTTTTAAGGCTTCTACCTGTTGAAAGAAAAGTAAAACATAACATACAGTGATTATTTTCTATTTAGCTAGCATCTATTAGGACATTGCGGTCAAAACGGCTTTACGAAACCATCTGCGATATTGTTTCGGTTCATCGATCTATTATCATTAATAATAAATCGTGAGGTGTGACTTCCAACTGTACTTAAACAATACATATACTACAACCATCGTATGTCGTATGCTATTTCTATCAGTTATTGTTCGATAGTCAGTTAAATATGATGATCCTGTTGCTGCCAGCTAAGTTCCAGTTAAAATATATATGCGTCTTTTGGCTATAATAAAAATTGCTTACTAATTTCGTCTTAACCCAGCGCCTGCCCAGAACAAAACCCCTGTACAGCATACGAACGGTCTGATACCACTTCTGTTATAAACAGTGTGAACTGCACGTATGACATAGTTCTACTGAACTTATTAACCAACCTAATATATGATTAAATGTCTATATATATATATGTCACTTATAGGATGGATACGTAAAAATTACCTTTATTAATTATGTAACATTGACATCTCCCTTTGAACGTTTTACTTTTTTTTTTTTTTAGTAATTTTAGTATAAACTAACGCCGAAAGTAAGGCTGTATAAATACCTAAAATAAGATAAGAAATTCTTAAGTCATTGCTATGTGGCATTGAGGTTCACTGTAGGCAGGAATTCATTCGAGAGTCCGGCTCTCTATAAGTCCTGCACCATAGCTTACCTGTTGCAGGAAATGAATGTGATCCGTAGGTGAAGCGTCCGCTCGAAGTATCTTCACGGCGACTGGTCCGAATGATGAGGCCACACCTGCGACGACTTGCCCAAACCAGCCGGTGCCCAATTCGCTTAGGTACTGCAGCTGGTGTCTGGGGAAGTTCGCCGATGGGTCGTCTGTAATTTGTAACAAAGAAGGTGACACCGATGGCCATTTGTCCTGATCGAAAATATCTCGACAAGAATAATCTACTGAACTAATATGTAGTAGTTCAAACGCAAGATATTCCGGTCGTAACTGCATTGCCCAATGATAATACGCCATGATGCTGCCTCGATTTGATTACCCAGTACTACAGAACGCTACGATTACTCCGATCCCATCAGATATTTCACAATGCTTTATTTTGGGTTTTGAAAGATAGCAGCTGGTGGATCGCTATAAATTGCTTCTTTGCTAAAATCTTTTTATCACGCGCGCGATCCGCCGCGGTAGTTAGTCTAGCAGCGAAGGATCGATCTATGTCTGACGAGCAATTCAATTAAAAGAGATCGAAACAGGATTCTCATGGCAGCGAAAAAGATTGTACCGCGACATTAATTTAAGCTGACTTCTATAAAGCGTACCGTACGCAGCAACGATACATTAGCTCACTGTTCTATAGAAATTGCTCCACGGCAAGAAGACACCGACAGAGAATGCCTTAAGTACCCTATGGTACGTAAACGTATCTCACATGACGATATTATTGCCAACCATAGCTTGTAGCCTTTTACTGTTCCTGTTGTCGTTGCCGTTATTGGCACTCACTTAGTTTTCATCATCACGATGACGTCTGTATGATCGCCACCCCTCGTTCCATGTCCGCCCCGTTCGCTACGCCGCAATAGACTTCGATTAAGCGTTCAGGGCCGCAAACAAGTCCCGCCTTCGATCACATTTTCACTTTTTTCTGCTAGTTCCCGAGCCACGCGTGACCCCGTACAAGGGTGAACGGGTACCATCAAGAAGAGAATACAGAAGAAAGCAACGCCGCTCAAGGGAGGTGCGAGTGATTTTAGCTGGGGGTTGCGCTAGAAGTACTGCCGTCTATTGTGCGAGCTTGGGTTTGTCTTTGTTCAGCCGTCTCCCCTCACTCCTCCTAGTCCGAACGGGCAGTGCCGCTGGTACTGCATCGCGCCAGCCATAATTGGATTTACGTGCTGCTTGCTGTGAGTACGGGGGCGGCAGACCGGTCGACTTCTTCTTAAAGTCGTTTGAAGCTTGGCTATTCCGAGCCGGCACTGTTGCCATTCTCCGAGCATAACAAGCTTGTTCTGTTTTCACTGGATTTCGGCCCATAGACAAGCAGTCGTTGTTCCATCGGGTGAGTACTCGACAAGTCCGCTTGTCGTTTGCCGATTCATCCGATGCATCGTATTTGTCTGTCTGTGGAGGGGCGGCGTTCTCCTGAAGCAAATCAACTTAGCTAAGGCAGCACAAATACACATGCACAAGGTACAATCTAATAGGATATAAGACACCGATGACCCAGGATAGTCGCAGTTAGATGCGTAGTGGAATCGAAGAGTGATTGAGGATTGACGACTGATAGGAAAGGACGTGACGTCACATTATTCCTACAGGACCAATACAGTGAGCAGGATTAAGTGAGTGAGAGGAGATCTGCTCCAAATCTTCCTATTCGGGTTGGCTTCTTTGGCTGTGAATTCGGCTGCCGTATTCTGCAGTTACTCAATAACATTCTGGCTAGCATATAAACGTCGTATGCAGATATTTTCGAAGGACAAAATTTGATGACAAGCAGATGCCTGCGCGAGTTTACTGACTGTGGGGCTGTTTCAAGCTAGCGACTAAGGCCGAAAAATGGCTATAAATAAGAAAAAACATTATTATGTTTGCTTTCTGTGCCATTACGCCAGCCCGTACAATCACGAAGAAAGGTAATTTGAATAGGCGTAATTAGGAAGTTATCACTAGGGTGTCACGGACAGCTGGGCAGGTAATTTCCTTTGGGATTTGGTGGCGGGTACAAAGAATTCGGTTCGGCCATGTACCGGCCCAGTTACTCTTGCATACTGAAAAGCGCCGTTTGTGTCTTGCTAAACCTACTGCGCTCGCAAAAAGGCTCGGCATTTAACATTATATCCTGCCCTGCATACGATGTGCCACATGTGCTGTGGCATGATGAAACAGAACCAGCTCTGGCGGCGGCACGTAAAGCCTGTTCGAAATAGACAGGCAAATCAATGAGTGCTGGTAGTGTCATAACGGCGAAGAACGAATAGCGTTAGAGACACCGCATTGAAGCTTTTCTACACGCCTATTGGATCTGAGGAAGAATGTGACAGGATACCACGTGGTCTTCAGAGGGAGTCCTGAAAAGTTTAAGGAATCAAAGCTCGCAGCGGTAGCGGCAGGCTAGAACCGCTGACAATGGACAGATGATAATGGCATACGCTGAATTAGGGCCGCTTTTTAGTCCTTAGGAGGTTCGGTGATAAATCATCAAGGCACGAACTGTAAAAGATGAGTCGAAAACGCTGTGCGATCAAAATGGCAACCGAATAATCACTACTTTTAAAATAATTAATAACTTTCACCAGTCTGAGATCTTTTACGCCGCTAGTGTCTTCTACATTTTGGGTCTACGGGTTATTCAGAGCCGTCGACGGTACGTGTGTGAATGTGACGGTTCAGTGTATTCAGATATTGCACAGATGTGCCATTACGAAAACGGGCCGCATCACGCAAACAGGCCAAGGCTTAATTTTTTTTTGTTATTATTGTTAGTGTTGTCGTAAATGAGAAGAATGCTCGGCACGGTAGGAGTAGTATGCCTTGCTTATTTAAAAAAATTTAATGGTTTTCCTGCTGGATTCTATTTTGTGCTACTTTAGCCAATTTGACGAGAAAATAAACTGAATTATCCCATTTATCTTACGCTGAAAGCTTTTGCAATTTCCCATTGGAAGCTGCTCGATTGTGATGATCGTCATCGCCCCTTTAATACGCATAGAAACAGCCGATGCTTAAACACGACGCTCTCGAACGGGACTATTCTAGCTGAACTCATCATCTGATGACAGATTGACGCACCGTCAGTCTTGGTCCTTCTGTCGTCAGATCGTTGTTACGGTTCCGTTGTTCTAATTTGGGACAACAACAATTTATTGTGTTAGCCATCGCTTCTAGTTGAATCGACTCGGTTACAAGAATTGTCTGGTACTCTTCCGCGTACCGCATATAAACGTAATGCTGCTACGTGCACAAGCGGACAAGATCCGATGACGAAATCGGCGAAATGCCGCCTTCTTCCAAATATACGCCAAATGTCAGGTCAACGTCAGGCAACAACGGTAGTAGTTATTTGTGGTGAAGTATCACAAAGACAGCAGGTACCTTCGTCTGTTTGTAGTCGGAGCGAGTCAAGTGGCACGGATAAGCAGGCCGGCTACAGATACATGTCAGATCCACGCTTTTTGATCCTAATAAATGGCTTCAGTTTCGCAGAAGCTCGAGTCGTTTAAGTGTATGTGAACGAACCTTCGGAGTAGCCCTATGCTATTGTGCTAACCTTTGTCCAAGCGAATATCAAGCGATGCCAGTTAATGAATGAAGACCAACTATTGAGGTGTATCCCTTCAAGCGAATTTCTTCGAGGTGCTACAATGAGACGATTATTTACTACGAGAAAAATATATAGTAATTTCAAAAAATCAAATTTACCGTTAGCAAATAAGCGCGGCGCCAAAGGATACTGCCAGCACGCCAGTGGTCTGTAACACTGGCTGGGAACAAATGCAATGATATTGCAGCCAACCGGAAAGGCATAGCAACGTTTTTGCTAATGACACACTATAATAAAGAAGAATAACATTTTTTTTTACTGTTCCCATTGTAGAACGCACTAATATCATACGATTAAATGTAACGCTTGTACGAATTGCGTAAAATGGACAAAACGCTATCCAGACAATTGCGTAACCTTTCCCTAAAAAGTATAACGGAGCTTTGCTATATCTTAATGGCGAGGTTTGCAGCATTCAAATAGTTAATATCCACGACTCAGGAAGGAGGTGCTCTTTCTCTAAATTTGCAACGACTTTCAATTGAGTGGGATAGACTTCAAACGGTGGGTGTCCATCAACTGAATGGCTGCCGTCAAAGTTAATTAGTAGAAGTATTATTTTTTTGGTAATTTCTTAAAGGGTTTACGATGAACAACGGTGCTGCTATAACGCACCGACTGACGTCTGACAACGATCTCATGTTCAGGAATGAAAGACGGCGCAGTTGTCAAGCTCATAGACGCCGGCGTCTGGCTGTTTTGACGGCGTCGCTACACAGAGGCGTGCTAAATGTACTTTCTAGATACACACTTCGTAGAAACTTTGCTTGAGTCTAGCTAAATATGATAATCCTACACCGCTTGCAATTGTAGATCGTTCAAGCTAGCTCGTTTCCTTGAGCAACTGTGGGTAAAAGCCTTCGGACTAAACGTATTAGACGGGGTCGTTCGTGCGCATCGCTCTTCCGCCTGTAATTAAGGTCTGCGCTTGAGTGGTGCTGCGGTTCTTTATATGCAAGTAATACCCGCAAATTTATTATATAGTATGGCGGATCGAGCTGCATAAATATAGAATTCAGTTAAATCGAAGAGCAAAGCCTTTAGCCAAGGCTAAAGGTCGGCCCAATGACATTCATTGCTCAGCAATTTTTAGGCCACGGGAAAGGGACATTATGGCCAATCTAGCCATCCATCATATAGAATTATACTTGTAGAACGTCTTTATTCAGACTGGATATGAGTGCGTGTCTTGCAAAATCTGAATCATTGAAGCTTCTGAAAAATGCTTTCGCGTAGATTCGTAGTAGCTAACTATCGTTCAGACCTGGTTGGGTCAATGACGCGAAAAAGAGAACGCGCGTCCAATAGGAAAATGTGTGTGTTTTTTTTTCTATTTAACCGTCTCTGTTTCTTCGTCGGTTAAGCATACGAACAACTACCCTGTTGTCCCATTTATCAAAGCTCGCTTTAGCATAAAGTAGACTAGAGATTAATGAGAGTTTCTATTTTGATATAACCAGGTTAAATTCAGTGATCCAGCTGGGCTTCGCTAGCTCGACAACATGCATCCTCTTATTATTAAATTCTGGGAATCTGCCAACTCAGAAGAAATGAAGTTATTGAGGTGACACGGCCCAGGATTGACTGCCTTTGAACACGACCATTGGTGACGAAACCATGAAGAATCATCGACCCGAATTTCTTCGTACCGCTACGGCTTTTGCGTTCCTGCTTTTCTTCCTGTTGTTACTCATTTCGATCACACATATATGCACACGTGCGTATGTATGGATCATTCGAGTAGGGTCATATAACCCTGACCATAGCTTTGGAGCTCGTCCAGTGTTGTGAAGTAAAGCAGTCTTTTTTCGGTTGCCTATGTTTACCTAGTATCTGATACACGCAAAATGTCACTTTTGATGGCTTTTATCACTGAAACCATTTCTTACCTTCTGCTGAAATACGTGCACAGCTCATAGCGAACGATTCAGCAATCCCTAGAAGCGCCCATTTCTTTTCGATTTCTGACAACTTCGATTATCGAAAGCCTTTGATTTTGCACTGTCAGGGGTCAAATACGCTTACGTTGTAGGTAATTTGTCAAGGACCTTGTCGCCTAAACGACCAACCGCATGATCGAAAGTAATCGTCTTGCCTCGATCACGAACCGTAGGGTCGACTTTTTAAAGTCTTCGCCAAGTCCCTTCACAGAATCGTAATGCATACTGACTGCTTATTGGTCAAACATATGTTTTATTTCAATCAATCGATCAGTTTCTATTATATCATTTAGATTAATGTGCTTGAAATAATACGGTGGCCCGAATGGAAAATGGCATATGATGCCCAGATGGGCATGTCGAATTCGGAGTTCTGCTTTGAAATTAAATAATTTCCTATTTATTAAAGACATAAGATAATTTATGTGAAAGTATTACAACACGAAAAACATTGACTAATCTAGATTAATGAACATTTTATATGATTCGGTGGTTAGAACATGATTGATTTTAGATGTTCCTGCTGGAAAATAAACTGGAAGCTTTCAGCATGTGAGATGCTCGCCCTCGTCTGCTTTATTAGAAAATGCCTTTTAAAAGCCCGAAGGAACTCGATGAATTACCTCCATCGTACATCGATCAGATAGATCGACAGTAACTGCGAGAGCAGATAGTCAAGCAGCATCTGTCATCTCAGTGCCTTCTATAGTGGACACCGCTCGTTCGTTTTGCTGGACGAGTAAAAAGCAAATGGCTCCTCCTAGGTAGACTGTTCGAAGGAACTATGGCAAACCGCTCGCTGGCCACTCTTTTAACCAAGCAAGGCCCTTAAAACCTAGAGCTTTAGAAGGAGCCACCGCTTTGTTGATACAGAACTAATCAAAGAATTCGTAGCGCCATCTGAAACTGTACCATATTCTAAAAACAAGACCACTTACTTCAACAAAAAAAGAGAGAAAATCGAAAGGGCAGGTATCCTATTGGTCAACCGCAGCGGATAAGCTAAATTTACTAGTTTGTCGCTTTTCTAGCGGAGTCCTTTATTGAACGCTGCGTTACGTCACGACAAGGAGGAAGAAGCAGAAGTCTCTGAAGCGAACGGAGCTTGCTCACGATGATATCCAGATCGTAGTGCCATAGCCTCTGTGGTCTTCGGGAACCCGTTGCGGTCTTGATTCGAACTCGGGCATAGACAGACTTTGCTTCGTGGTGGCTGCCATCCGCCTGATTGAATACCTAACGACGATACCGCTCTTAAAGCTCGAAACATAAATGTCGTAATGCCGAAATATAGTGTATAGTCTCGAGCTAGCGTGCATGAAATCGTACGAGCGGCTGCTTGCGGAATACGCTCTTTCACAAACATGAAAGTGCGTATTCGATACATTTGATGGCCGATGTGTGAATTTACGTTCGATTGGTTACTATAAATGATAGTATATACCCACTAAAAATAAACGAACTCCCCAATCGTTTAGAAAATGAGGAATTACTAATCGAAGAACTTTATGTATAGGGACGATTTTGGGTTTATTTAGATGATGCTGAATAGAGCAAAGGAGAGGCCAGACCTTGTTTCGGGTGATGAGTTAGCCCACGCTTCTGTCCATACGCACCATAACCGTATATGAGTCAATTTGAGTTAAATCTGTGATGATTTTGTCTACAAGAAAGTATGTCACAAACTTCATGTAGACGAGGTCGTTCTTTACACTGTAACACTGTAGTCTACAAGAAGAAGTAAAGTAACAAGATAATTCGTTGCCTTCCTTTCATAACCTACTCCCTTCCTATAGGTCACATCGTCAATAATCCTGGTTGCCATAGAAACGTCAACGTGCCAAATTGTTCCTGAAGATAATCTTCATAATAAACCTGTTTAGCGAATTATCTAAGCACAATAATGTTTGCACGGGCAATCTCCACCAATTAAAGCGAAATACTTAATTCTTATTGTTCTCTTTTCTAGTTTCGTTTATCCCGTTGCTCGAGAACTTCTTATACTCTGACACATGAAAGCCTGAGGGTGAAGACAACGCTCAATGTAGTTACCTGGTTGCTGATCGGAGGGAGCATTTCACAATCGACAATGCAATCAGCGAAATGCATATGGCAATGTTTCAAAAAGCAAAGGCAGCGCAGAAAGAACAGAGTTGCTAAACTTGCATTTGAACGTGCAGGTACATGCAAAGTTGACCTGACTGCTGAAGTGCTAGCCAGCGTTCACGTATCTTTGTATTCGAACAACATGTATCGAAAAAAGATGCCCTAACCGAAGGGCTTACTGCTAGCGGGTCATCTCGACGTCTTGCGTCTGCCAATCCTATAAAAGGGCTCGATGCAGCAGTAGGCAGTTTAGGCGAACATTTTGTAAATGGACGTTCAGCAGCAGGAGGTTGTAAGGGTGTGTATCTATTATTGATGCTTTGGGTGCCTCTCTCTTGGCCTTAAGCTGGAACTTGCCTGGGCCACCTTTCACTGTGCGTCACGTTGAGCCGATAGCCGCTTTTCCTACTTTCGTAGTAGCAAAATTTCTGCATCGATACGATGTGGATTTAACATTCCGCTATTTTGAAACAAGTAGGTCAAGCGGTTGCGTCAGAACAGCCGGCACAGCCTCGATTAAAACGCTGATATCGTTGAATAGGCACACCGAGAAAAAAAACAGAGAATTCCATGTTTCGTTCGCCTGATACTTCTTCTTCTGCCTCTTCTTTTTCTTTCCTTTTTTGCTGACTGTGTCTTTCAGACGCACACATTCGGGGTATTACCAATCGCAGTCATCAGCATTATCGCTAGCTGCATATGGCTCATTGGCTGCACGGCGTTGGGCCGGTTCCGTAAGAGGGCTTGCGAAGGCCGAAGTAGGAAAAGACCAATGGATATCTAGATATCGCTGAATACATTATCGCAACTAGGCCAAAAGCACACAACCCGTGCGAAGCTTTACTGTGGCCTGCGTCCTGCACAGGGAGCGAAAAAAAGGAGAAGTCCGGCGAGACTCTCGGACGCTCCGCCCTGGTTCAGCGACTGCCTAGAACACACGCTAAATGTTCATGTACATGCACGGTCTGTTGAAGACGCGACGACTACGAAAGGAGAACTCACTGACCGTGCATGCTTTACTGGGCAGCGCTTCCACGCAGAGCAAGGTTAGGCGAACAAGCAACTGCTCCTGGGATCGGACATTCCTTAATATCAAATAGCAATTGAGACTTAACTAACTTTCAATGGGCATTTGCAACTAGACGCTCATTAAAAGTTCAAAGCTCGCGAGTGACTGTCTTATATTTCCTGCTAACTTGTTTCTACTTAGCTCCTAGAGAAAGCAGTACGATTGGCCTTCTCCGTGCACAATATGCTTGCTAGAGTCTCCACACAGACCTGATAAAGTGATAAGACTGCTAGGATCTAGCGATGATTGACTGAGGTATTAATAAAATCGAGTTTAGCTAATATATTCGATGCTCCATCAAATGAATCATTGTCGACTATTCAGTAATCGACGAGACATTAACAATAAAAAGCTACAATTTTTTTTTTCGTGAAATTCGTCTGGTTACGCCATCGTGTACTATATTCAATTTGTGTAGGCTGCCTACTTCGTGATTTGTGTGAAAGGCCGTATGCGATGACATCCTTTCTTTGAAAACGAAGTATGAAGCTTGCAACGACTGAAAGATGATGTTTCATGAACTTTTTGCAGCGTGGCAGTGGTTTACCTTGAACAATCGCCTCCTGGGCTTTCACATATCCTATTGTACGTGGCGCCCTCTGTCGTTCAAAAGAGTTATATCTTATCATCATTAGACACAGCATCATCGCCCTCAGATCCAAATTGATGGCAGGCAAGAGCTTTCTTCTGTAAAAACAAAATCGTTATGCACTCAGCAACTCGTTATGTTCGTTTAACTTTCACATATTATAATCCTACGTAGGCAAAGATTAACCCTATCTCTATGATGATGGTTTGTTTAACCTCAATGATCACTTCAACCATAGGCCTTAGCTTATTGGCCTGTACTATTTGAAACACCGTAAACGGTATGTAGAGCCGATTCAAAGATGCCTTGTCTCTGACTCCTTTCCGTCTTTTTTCTGGCGAGTTTTGCCCATATTACGGTATCCTTTCTGCCGATGGGACTTCCATTTTGCTTATCCTACTCGTGTCGTCGAACCCTTATGTTGTATTACTCAACTTAATTTTCGTAACCTGCCTCACCGCCCTTCCAAACCTTTCTCTCATTTACATGCAGCGTTGTGACCATCGCAGCAGTTCTATGTGTAGGACGTCGTGTGCAACTCACTCATTCGTGCTAAATCATATTAACCTATAAGCCCTGCCCTGTTCGTACTGGTGCTGCGCTTTGCAAGACCGCCACTTCTTAGCCACAGGCTAGGTAAAAGAATATGAGATTATGTTGAATCATAAATGTCTCGTCATGTCCTTCAACGATCTTTTTTTGTGTGCCGAGGAAAACCCTGGAAGAGCTTTTCTATCTGCAGTTACCATCAAGACAAAAATGATTGGCAGCCTATCACGACTGACATCCTGTGCCACTCAACTCCAAGACCCTCCCCACTCTTCTCTGCACCGAGCCACCGACACACTAAATATAAAAGTAATAGTAGCTTTCCTTTAACGAGTTTCGGTTACAGCCTTTGACAACAAACGGGGCTCCTGGTGAGCAGATCCTACACGATATGCGCGCATTATCCTTCGTCTCTCTTTCATTGTCGACCGGGCTAGTTCACATGCGTCCTTGCTTCCTGAATCGGGCATTATTTTTAATTGTCTTATTGTTATAGGCCTACCCTGATCGTGACGTGGATCGAGTCTAGCCGATAAATATTAAATGAAAGTTACCTGGAGATGCTTCTCCCAGTCTAGTACAATAGGATTAAGTCTCTTGCTCTAGCGCGAGCTTTTATATGCGTACAAAACGCATTTAGAAACTATGAAAAAAAAGCTATCGCGCCGTCCAGGCCAATTCCATGCGCCTTCCCTGTTTTAATATTTCGTCCTTATTCGGCGTTTTCCAACTATCTCACGGTTACAGATGCGTTCAATTTGCTTAATGTAAACATTTTATTTAGCTTTTTTAATAAATTTGTTTGTCAAGCAGTCAGTCGAGTAACAAAGTGTTTAGGGCCAATAGTACGGGTCGATTTTTACCTTCGCCATGCGACGCGAAACTTCGCAAGTTAAGCCAAAAAACAAACAAATACATCCAAAGAGTAGTAACATCTTCGGTAATAATAGTAGTCTGTGGTTTTCATTGCAGCGTTCTTCCCTGTGGTTCACTGTCGACCATGAATGTGGTCGAATGTGGCGACACGCATAAAATACGATTTGCTCTTCAATCAACAACAGGGACTCCAGTACCAAATCTCACTGAGACTCATACAAGTCCGAAGAGCTCTGCCGTCTCACTGTGTTAACGCGTGCACTGATGGAAATGCACGGGGTTTTTAAGTCAAGCAGCTTTTAAAGCTGAAACGTTATTAAAGCTCAGCTGTATTTGAACTTCTCAGACCAGTGCAGTGCCCCGCATCAAACTTCGCTTTAGTGTAGAGGAAGACTCGAGGAAAGGAACTCGTACTCAGTGCAGCCACAATCGAATCTAATTACAATTCGAAGTGCGAAGCTGATGGCAAGGTACCTATGCATACTCCGCTGCAGCATCAGCAGCACCATGCGATTCTACTAATACTTCGTAAGTTAGGTAAAATGGCCAGGTTAATTTAGAGGGCTCATTAGTGTTTTACGTGTACCGCGTACGCCCAGCGTACTTAAACTTGCCTGAACAATGCTTTATTCATCTCCTGGGGTTTTCCTTGCGTGGGGCACCGTGTCACGACGTGAGCTTACTGCACGCTCATTCGTTTCTGTTACGTGCGCTTTTTACTTTATGTTATACTAGCAAGTAAAGAGACTTCACTCATTTTTAAAGGGGTCACGTTATTGATAGAAACGCGACAAAGTTAAAAAATAGATTATTACTTCGACTTGATACAAATATTTATATATATAAAACGAGTCAGCGGTAGATTGACAAGATTACCAGTTCCGGTAATGTACATCATCAATAACTGCAAGTAAGATCATGACTTTTACAACGATAGTAATTTTTTTCACCTGAGATGAGTGTACCACACTGATTTGTTTTTATGTAAGGAACAATCTGAATGTTCGTTGTTGTCCACTTATCAAAAAGCACAATTAAAGTTCTGTGTTAATCAAGTTATGTCATAAATGCTGGAAAAAATTTTTTCGATACACATTTCTGATGGGCACACACAATCCGAAACTTAAACCTGCCTAGAAAGCAAGCAATATCTTCTACTCGACACGTCGCCTACTTCAAAGACTCTGCGAAGACGACATGTTGGAATAAATATATGAAGGCTAATAATAAAACGGTGGTCAGTCTTTCCATTTTGATACAAAGGTTTCCATTTTGATACTGTTCTATGACAGGCTACGAGGATCCACTTGAGATGTTTCCTTCTATGTTACCCATTTTCATTTTCCCGAGGTCGGAAACTCAGAAGAGGTCTCTGAACATCTTGGAGAAGAGGTCTTGTTTCTAGCCTTTGCATCACGTTTTCTAGATCCCAGTTTCTTTGTCCCTCATATTTCAGTTAAATTACTGACATTGCCACATAGTCAGAGGCAACACGGAACCCGTATAGGATGGAATGCTGGCAAAGACGGAAAAGCACGCTTATGACAATCACAGCGAGAGAAGCTCTATTATAGTTTTTTCGGTAAGGTCAATGATGAGTATTATTTGCCTAATCATCGTCGGGGCATTATTGCATAGCCGCTTTTCCAAACGTTAACAAGAGTGTGGAAAGAGATCATATTCTGGCGGATATCTATGAGCCTTAGCATTATTTGATTTTAAAATCTATTTAATGATGAGGGTGGCACTGGTATATACGGCTTGTGGCCATCTAATGAATGTACTAAAAGAACGAAGTCGCTGATATGCCCTTAAACGTCTTGATTCATTAACGATCATGTAGAAAATCAATGCTTTTGTTAAGATTGACTTGACGCATGCCTTAGATACCTGTAAAAATAACAACGGGCGAAGATATCTAGCACATCAGAGCTGGTTAGGTATATTGAAGATACATTGAACTCAACTATTACGTGATAAAAGCAACACTACACAGCTTTACACTATATCAAAAACGCGGAACCGGTCTATTTTCATCAACTAGCCTAGTCAGTAGGTATGTATCTCTTATATAAAAAAAGACGGTCGTGAGCGCTCACTTGACCCTGTAACCCTTGTTCGTTGCACCGCAAGTAATCGTGCAGGTCAAGGAAGGTAGAAACAGGTCTACTGGAAGGACACCAGAAGATTACCGTTCGTTACGCAGGTTCTGTATGTACAAAGACGAATGCAGTAACGGAGTGTAACGACAACTAACTCACGATGTCCCCACAAATCTCCAATCGGCTTGTGAGCCATGCAAAAAGATTTCAGAAATACAATAGACAGATAGAGAGGGGACAGTAACGCCTAGGAGACTTAGGCAGTGTGGCAGGAAGAGTAAAGCGGCGTGGCCCTGCATGCGAAATTGATGTATTTCATTGACTTATTTGGCTACGGATAATCCTCTACTAATCTCGGAAGTAAAAGGTTTAACGACAAGGGACTTTTTGGTTATTTAGAAGCTTCAAACTGGCTAGTTGCTCAACCAATGTTAGACTCCTGCGACGATAGAGTTAAGACTCAAGCCCCACTCTTTACTTCGACGTGATTATTCTTTCATGGCTGGCGCTTTGCTCATTGACCCAACAGACCAAACCACTAACCGACAAGAAGTCCGCTAACTAACCGGCGGCAGGGATTACTACATTATAACTTTGTTAAAGGCCTCAACTTCTCTGCAAGGTATGCTTACACATCTAGGCCTAGCGACAACCAAAAATACATAGAGAGAAAACAGCAACCCCTTCCTATGGTCCGCAGTAGAGGCCTGATGGATTTTTATGGACTCAACCGCTTGCTACTTAACCGGTTTTGAACGGCTACAGTTCCTCAGGTTGGGTGCTTTTACAGATGTGGTCGCCTTCCTGGTGAACCGTGTCCGCACAGAAACAGAGGGCGAACTGGGATGAAGGCTAAGCCAACATTTGAGCTTATCTTTCGAAACAATGGTCTTCTACCTGGCTGAGATCGTTTGTTTCTTAGCACTCAAGACTCATTCCAGCGCCATATAAACCGATATCTCGTCCACCTGTATCCTTCAAAATTGACTTGACATCCTGAGTGAGAAATTTTAATTGAGCACCATATATGAATGTATTCATCTATCTACTCTTAGCCATTGCGGCGTTGACCATGCTATGCACCTATGTGAGCCTCCTGACTTTCGCCTGTTTAACTCTATTGCCAAAAAGATATCGGATATCTGTTGAATACGAGCAGATTGCTAGCCTTCTCCCGTATATTCGTGTGGATCTTCGTTGCACCCTCGATTCATTACAGCGTAACGTAAAAGTGCGTTGTGTGAATATGCCTCTACTGTTGAAACAAGCGCTGCCAAGAAACGTCACCTACTCCATACACATTCGGCCATTCTGAGTCATAAAAAAACCGCCAGAATAAGCGTTCCATCAGGAAGCAGGCAGACAGGCAGTCGTTTAATGCATGTCTACTCAGGCGAGTATCCTAGTGACTTACGGCCTCGTCGGCAGGTAAAAGGGACAGCCGAGATATGATTTCTCGTAGGCTTTGGTCTCTCCGTGCCGTTTTCCAGTCTAACATGTCGCCAACAACGTTTCTTGCCTTCACTTGTAAGAAACGGCTGGCTTGGAACGCAGCGGCGTCACGCTATATAAAGCACTCGCCAGATGCCGGTCTGTAACTGGGGCGAAACAGCTAATTGGACAGCGACTGAAGAACAGAAAACAGATAGGCGCATACGAGGAAGTGTTTTCAGTTTGTCTACTAAACTGCAATGCCATGCGTCGGCAATGGTTAGTATGACACCATGCATGAAAAATTGTGTAATAGATTAAGCGTTCGATACCACCAAAAGCTTCGTTCGCTAATATGATAATAGGTTGTCGTTAAAATGGTGTGATTACCTGTGTTATTATTATGTTATTACGTTTTGTATTAATAAAAATTATATGTACAAAAATTACATCAGAGCGCTAGCGTTCAAGCCAAGCATTGGGAATGGTGTTTGACATGTGTTTTAATATGCAGAGGTATTTCGTATGGGTATGTCGCATTGCAGATTCATTGACTAAGTGTAGAACAAAGGCATCTATGAATATGTGCAGAACGAAACTTGATAGACCTGAACTTACTAATGATTTTGAAAAGAAAATATATCTTAAGGTTGTTTGTTTCTTGATTCAATAACTGCACCATTGTGAATTTCATCATAGATAACGTAGCGTGACTCGAGCCTTAGCTTATCAGGATGTGCGCGCGTAACTGGGTATATTACCGTATTATTTACCCATAATCTGGGCAGCGTTTTTTGAACAGGTGGCTTCTAATTAGCTTGGAGAAAAGATAGAAAAAGTTGAGAAAGCTATAGGATAGGTTAACGTTATACAATATTTGCCAGAAAAGATGGCAACAACACTCGTGTCTTGACGTTTTAGAAGCATATGGAAATTTTGACTAGCTCACGTGCATAGATACCCAGATCTGTAAGTTTATTGCAGGCGGGGTTTCCTGAAGACGGCTTTCGCATAATAAACACAGGATTGAAAGTGAAGACAGGGCTTTAGCCACTTGTCGTCCTAACGCGGTCAGTGTTGTCCTTTCGAACCCTAAATCTCTTTGCAACACTGTAAAGACTCTTCAGCCAGGCAATGCTTTTATATAATTCTCGAGCCCGTTTGCTAAAAAGAATCTTCATGTTTTTTTAATCAATGGCACGTGAAGAGTTGAAGCGGGCTTCAGGTAAAGTTCTTCAAAGTCGAATTTGCTTGAGACGAGCAAAATCCACAAGGGCTGCGTTCAGATGAAACGCCAATTTGTGGATAGTCACCTGTGCGAGCACTCGAATCAACGTTCAATGCACATTCAAGCGAAGAATCCCTTTACACTTTCATTACATAGGGAGCAGGGTGATGAACACGATTCAAAATGTTAATCGATGGTACAATGCGACCTGTCCGATAAGCGCCGGTAGAAAGTTAATCTTCAGTATTGCAACAACACTTTTTCCTTATTTATTAGTTATTATTGTTTGAACGTTTGAAGACGAGTGTTTTGCGCGAAGAGCTGACTCGGACAGCCGAGGCCAACTGAAGCCTGCGAAGGCCAATGATCGTTTGTTGTGTCCTCCTCTGGTATTTAGTTCACCCGCGTTATTGGTTAGCCGATCACAGGGAACCCGTAGCACTATCGAAGAGGCTTTGCGATGGATTTTAAGTTACTTTGTTTTAAGTTTTCCTGGAACAATTTTTAACAGATATGAACCTTTCAAGTGTTGCACGGTTTTTCCGGATTCGATTCTTTTCCGTCAAAGATTTTTTCTACCGTCAAAGACATTGTTGACATGGCATATGTCATAACTTATCGATTACGTTTATTCATTTCAATTCAACTATGTCTGAGATTGAGTTGTTTGGGAAGGCTACGCTTTAGCAAAGCGAACTTGCTAGCACCATCAGACACGGTTTACATTGTTTGTTCACACCTTTCACCGCTGCCATTTAGACTACATCATCATCTAGGGGTGTAACAACGTAGGGAAAATCCGCAGAGTTAGTCGTACGCCCGTACTACGTACACGTGCCAAACTGTGAAGCAAGATCGCCATTCCCAGGAGATTAGAGAGACGTTTGTCGGAATCGATGCGTGTACTATGCAAGTTTACGCCGATGTCAAATCAGGAAGGTAAACGTAAAGACGATTTGTCCAAGGTAAGCGATGCACCAAATCGTACATGTATATGCATCTATATAGAATACTATATTATATGGAGATACATGGATTGGTGGATAGTAACTATAATGGGTAAAAGAATGATTGAAAAAACAAACGTGCATAAAGAGACCACCTCAATGAGTAAACACAGATGTCTTCATTGATGCACACAGGCACAGCGATTCTGAACATACCCCGCAATAACATTGATATTTAATTATCTGACCCAAACACTTTCAATGCCAAATCTTCGTATAAGTTCTATAAAAATATGGCCAATAATGCCGACTGGATTGCTCTTTAAAATTGCTTGCAAAAAGCCTTCCTTCTAGCCGTTCACCAGCCTCTTTAGCTTGGTTTTTACCCTTCACCAACTTTTTTCTTGATTGGAATTCTCATCTACGCTTGTCTTCTTCCAGGCATCGCTTTTCATAGTTCTGCAAACGTGTGCTTTGCCCATTTATCCCTTCTGCTAGCCCTCCTTAGATCTTCGAGAATCTCGGTGATTCTAATTCGTTTCGGATAGCCGTTCGTTGTCTGAACATTGTGCCGGTCCTGTCTTCATGAAAACGACCTAGAGCGAAGTCGGTTGCAAAAGCGCCGGCAGACACCATGGCCTCTAAGACTAAAGCTTCGAGGACAATCTTTGGACACCGCTAGTTTGTGTCCGAGCTGCCTCATAGACATGTACTCACAGGCGGAGGCAGAGGACATACACAGAGACTGCCATCATTGGTTCCAATATGACTACACCTGGTAGCGTACCTTTTTTTGTGATGCTGAATAGTTCAACTCGACACGGGGCAAAATTCGTTTCATAGGCTTGTGTGCATAGGTTACCCGCTGCCTTCCCTTACCGTCTAGCTCTTTTTGAAGGTAACGTTAATTTCTTTTCAGCTGCAGCTCTAGCAAATACAGTGAAATATTCAAATCTGTATCGAAGCCTTAGGCAACGCGGCGTGTGGTGGCAGCAACACTAGTCGACAGCAACTGGTGGATGGCAGAGTCGGATATAAGGCATCGTTCGGGCAAAAGCGAACCCTTCTTAAACTCGGTGATTCTGTAGAAAGGAAAACGAAATAGGGGGATTCAACGTCGTGTATCAGTACAAACAGGCTAGAATTACTGCAGTAGAGATACACCGCCCTTTGGGATGTTGATTTCCAGGCAAGTGAAACGTGCCTCGTCCAGTTTGGTACGCTGTGAGGTAAATAGTCCCGTATTAGGACGCAGATTAAAAAAGCCTTGCTTTCATTCCAATCCGTTCCCGCGCTATAAGTGGAAAATAATCTTACAAAGTGAAGAAGCGTGTTTGAATTCGCTGGAAACAGAAAAGTAGCAATGGGTGAAGGAGGGGCAAGGTGCTTCCAATTTTCAGGCCCTCTGCTCCGTCGCATTGTCGAGGCAAGTGCCAACAAAACACAGCCAAATAGAATGTGTGCATGTATAGAATGGCAAAAGAAGCAATGGCTGGAACAGAATAAGTTGAAAACAAAATTACGTGTACTCAAAATCTTACCACGCTACGAATGATCGGGTTTCCCAGGGTATCAGCTAGACGAAACATGCACAGCTTCATGATTAGATGTACATTGCATTATAACGTAGCTGGCAAATCTTGATAATTACCTTGGTAGTCTTCGCTTGTATCCACCGTAAAATTCGAATTCAAGCTTAAACGTATTTTCCTTTAAAACTCGTTGTAAGCCCAATATCGGCAATTGGTTCCATTTGGCATAATAAATAAGGGACAGTCTGGCTTTTATTAACTGAGGTTTGCTTAGATTATCTGTACGGTTACCTCTGCACAAGAGCCACTTTTGTGTTGCCATTGGCGCTGAATACTAAATGTATGACTTGAACCTCTCCTATATACGTGCTGCACACAACATATTATGTGTAATGGTAGTGCCCCGGGGCGCTATCAATAAATTGGGATTTGTGTGTGCTGATCTGGTTAGTTGCCAGCCTTGGTCGACCAGAACAGTACAGTGATACCTTTCAGCCTGCCCCTTCTCGATGTATAACGCCACATTCCTACATATTATACAAGCTGGTTTATGTCGCTGAGGCAGAATTATGCTCTCCAACAAAGGTCGGAGAACCTGATCAGCGGCGGTACCGGAAAAACAACAACTATAACCGATTATGTTTGTCCAATATTTATTACGGTTCAAATTGCCAGTCTACGATACGTGTCTTCTACGAGACTGCCTGAAGTATTCTAGATGCAATACGGAGCTAATAGGAAACAACTCAGGAACAGCAGTTTCGCTTGTATATAAGCAAATAATAGATCAAAGGACGATAAAAGCAGGATTCATCGAACGTAAGTTGATGACCGACCGCTTTGGACAAACAAACCATAACCCATCAACCAAGACAGTGAAGTCGAATCAACCCATAATAGAACCACTTATTTGTTGAAAACTATCTCTTCAGCAAAGAAATTGCTGTCCTTTGAAGTGCTCCAAACCCTCCAGTCGTTCAAACCTTCGATCCATCGAAGCACCTATGCATCGCTTCACTTTATGTGCCTACATTACCTATACCCTCCAGGAGCAAGCGTCCACCACAGTACAAACTCTGAAGCTTCGTATATTGAATAAGCCCGCATCTTCACAAAGCATTTCAAGGCATTCATAGATATGTGGGTGTAAGTCAGGTGGGTAAGGAAGCCTCAGGACCACCTTACGCGTAAAGATCCACTTAACAGAAAAGCGACTTGGAAAGTTTTTTAAGAACTTTCTTTCTACGAGAAGAAGCAGCCACCGACAAGCTTCAGTGTGAACACACGGAGAACACGAAGTCGGCCGAACTCCAACCCTATCGGCCGTCAGCATTGATGAGAAGTGCCCGCTGCCAGAGTATCTAGTTAACGCGCTTATGTGTTCGTATTTGTATTTGACTAAACAGTGTGCTGAAATACATGTAAGCTCCCTTCCGGGATTGTCTTCATTGAAAAATTGAAAGTATAAAAATTGTAAGCGTTATCTTTAACTGATAACGAGAAGGATGGAAAGGACTCTACACTTCTTTTTGCGACTCGCCTTGCCAGCACAAGTCACCTCCGGTGGCGAAGTGCTTGCCCTGTTGCCCTGCGTTAGCGATAGGCACAAGCTATAAGCACCGAAAGAGAACCATTGTTCAGCGCTTTGAGCGACCAGCGACGTAAAGAGCTCGCTTGTACCAGCAGCGCATTGAAACTGGTCAGCGTAGGCAGAAATTCCCTTTAGTTCGGGGAATACGCCTGCCCGCTATCGTCGTTGTCGAAGAAGTAAAGCTGCACTCACCGCTATAGCAATTACTCGTGCTGCTGCCGCAAATTTTTACAAATGAGTCCTATCCTATATAATGGCTTGATCTAAAGTCTTGTAGTCGTATTGCCAAGGTTACCGTGGTGGTGATATCGTATCAGTAGGTGGTGATCGCCTAATCTCTGCGTAAATATATCTTCAACTAAGAGTGTATGTATTATAGAGAATTCTCTAGTACAAAACAATGGGTACGCCAACTATATAGTTACATAACGGATCTTATTCCATCCATAAGGGCCACTCAGTATATCAGCAGGGCAGAACTCAGCTGGTGTAGTGCAGACGATTATATCTAACTATAGCGCTAAGCTGGTGCCATGGCCTTTACTAAAGTATTCTATAAAGTATATTCCTTTTGACTGACAAATGATTGACGACGAACTTTAGCCGCTTTATTTATCTCACTTCAGTGCTTGTGCATATAGTGATTATACATGTACGTGTTATAATCACGAGCGTAGTTCGTAGAAAAAGCAGACTAACAACAGTCTAAGCAGCACTTGTCTTAGTTACGCGAAGCGCGCGCAAACCGACTTTCATGAGATACGTTGACCCCTTAGCATTCACGTACAAGACAAAGGTAGACGAGGTGTTTCCCTTTTTCTTCTTTTTTTCTTTGTTTTTTCATCCGCACTTTCGTATTGCTACTTGTGTCTGATATCATAACTCTGCTGTCCTATTGGGTACTAAAAACAATATTTCCTTTTTCTACAGCTGCATGTATCTCGGCGTAGCTGGACGCCCGGCACCGTTTCGTCCCATTGTCACGGGGCGAAGGCTGATGGATAAGAGAACAATAGGACAAGGCGGCAGCGGCGCCATCAGCTGCTAGCAGTGCGTGCGGCGTGCAAAAGTGTTTTAGCAAAAAGGCAAAACAAGCTGAGTGTCACGTCATCCAGGAGGGCACTCTTTTTACATGACAGTACAGTAAGTCTAGTAGCAATGGCAGCAAGGGCTCGTTATGATCGCTAGAGATGTTATGGTGGCTAAACTACGGCCTTATGGCCCAACGTCACCCGTCTTAAACTACCCTGTACTATCCTGCTTCGGCGTACTGCTTCTTCCTTTCTCTTTTACCCCTCAACGCCTCCTCCGTGGCCCATTCGACAATCGTGCCCGCTGCGCGTCCTTGACAACTACCAGGATCCAATAGCAGCAATGGTAGCGACTGCTAGTAGCAGCAAGTGCGGGCTGTCTTAAATTGAGAATGTCCATAGTAGGATGAAACAAACGGGCTCTAAAAAAGGGTGACTTGGTCCGTGCTATGGTTTGCCGGTGGCGAGATAAATGAACAAGCCCAAACATTGACCTTGTTTAGGGCTGGTAATAAAAATGAAGGGACGGGCGGATAAACCCCCAACAGAGTGGAGGTTACCGATGTGTGGAAACAGTGCTGCCTGTTAGGCAAAGAAGCTGGCAAAGAAGGCATTTGGAAAGGTTTAAGACTTCGAGCCGGCGATGGCCGTTCTTCCTAGCCCGCAGGAGCACAATGACTTGTCAGCGACTCAACTTCATACCTTCGTTAGAATTATTGAGATGTTCATAAATGACCGACCCTCACGCTAGTAGGCCTTCCTTAAGGCTCACTTCCAAGTGCGTTTTTACTTTTGCGGCGTCTCCTCTTCTTATAAATGTAGTTGTAGCGTGTGACACGAAAATCTTACTTAGTACTATTGCAGTGATCTTCACTGGCCACTAATAACGTCATGTCGAGACGGCACGTTGGCAGCCGAAGAAATGTTCCAGCCGGCTCGTCACACTGTACAGTGTCGTTGACGCAATTGAAAGAGCAAGATGACGTCATGTACTGTTATTAACTATAAGGACGATTTTCTTTTGGCGCCTGGCAACGTTGGCCACTAGGCCTGTATGGCTTGATAGCTGTATGGTAAACATAGCTCCATGGGCACAATGTACTTAACCGAGAAGCGACAACCCCGTTCAATTAACATGCTTCATCTGCAAACCAAATTAGAATACTGCTGCCGTTGCAGCGGCCCCACATCATTCGAAAATACCTTGGAATAATAGAATTACTTGTGGCGGAGATGCTCAACGTATCAGCTGTTTGATTTTTACGACGGCTAGGAAAAGAAGTGCGAAAGAACCTAAGTCGAAGAACTCTAGAACTACTAGAAGTCGGCATGTTGACACATGTGTATTGGTGAACATTTTAATTCGAGGCATAATTCATCGTCAGGCAGGCTATTGAGTGGATTCTGCGAGCGACTCGTGTGTCTCGTCTGGCGGGAACAATCTCAATGGTCTCACACAAAAATATGCTCAGCCGCTATACGGTACATAATGCATAGCATATGGGATATGTGCTGGTCCATAAGTATTCCTTTACTTCCCTACTTATTAGAACTTTATTATTATTTACTCGTACCCAAATTATTCCTGTGTGCTCATCCTTTTACAAAGCAGAACACAGAAAGATATTGAACTGAAAAGTTAATATGTATTAATAGGTATGAGTTACACCGCCGTTAATGTCAAAATCCCATTGAGCCTGTCTCCAAATTACATTTCATGTGGTTCACATATATTTATTTACAATACATATCGATATATTAGAAGTGTACTTATTCGTTGCCGAGTGCTACTTGTAGATGTGCAGATGTTTACATGGAACGTTTTTCGTTTCTAAGATTTTGTCTTGTCGTCATCGGGAAGCCATTTTTTTCCATAAAACTTTTCCATACAGTTCTATTTGTGGTTAAAGCATTGAGTCAGCTCCCTACAACCGCAAATCTAGCTTATTGTTCTTCATCCCCTCATCATTGTATTGCGACTCAAGCATAGTCATATTGCTCAAATCCTCGCGTACCTATTGCACTGGGCATTTACCAGTATTATCATTTCTACGGCTATAATTGCTATAATGCTTCCTGCACAAAGACATCTACCTCGTTATAGCAGCTATCATCAAAATTCATGGTACAGAAATGATACCAGCTTAGTATCACCGACGGCAGTAACCGCGCACCTTTCTTGTGGTCAACTATTGGCCCTTAACACGAACGGTACCAAGACAGAGCGGCTTACCTTGAATACGTATTGTCCGCTATCGTTAACCCGCGCCCGTATTCTCACGAATCCACTAGAATCTACACTGAATCATCTGCTAGTCCACTTCCTGGCAATGGCAGGCGTTCCGCTTATTTCAAATGGTTGGCGGGTCAACGACAGCAGCGCTTATTGCGGAACAACTTCCCGTATCATATAAGTGTCCCAGACAGATAGGTAACCGAAAACCAGAAAGGGGCGACAAGCTTCGACCTTTAAAAGCGCGGTTATCGCTGCCGACCTGTACACTATGTCGGTGCGTAACTACCGAAATGAAGTTGTGTATCTAATCTTAATGTAAATGCTCGCTAGGTACTAAGCATGGGGCCCTTAAACCTCTCAGGATGTATTTGCTGCACAACCCTTCTTGCTCTAGATCCGCCCGTCTCTGTGAGTCTTACCTTAATCTGTGAGGCGTTGTTGTAAGGCCTGTAAGGATAGGCCATCTTGCAATCCCATTCGGCAGTGTACTTTGGTTCCCAGCGCTTGTATCTATTTCCAGTTACATCCAACCGGTGCTATGCGTCGTTGTTGAGGCCGACGTCTTAACGAGGCCGCTTTCCCTCGCCTAAGTCTCCCGGCCCCCAAATAATGGCTCCAGTCTCATGTCTAAGTAGGCAAGAAGTGTTTGAGCGACGGAGACGCTGTAACTAAACACAAGCGTGAGCCCTCCGATACTGTGTAGCATCCGATTGCAAGTGGAGCCCCGTCGCTTCTTAGTGGCGGAGATGTTTTTAGTGGTTTACCGGTTTTAGACGAGCGCAGCAGCGACACTTTCAAGGAGATCCTTCAAACGAATTGCAGATAAAGCAATTCCTTAACCGCTCTTATGGTTGCGAAGTGTGCACCAAAATCATAATGTCTTTGCTATGTGTACAAAAGTTTCGCCGACTGATTTAGTAAACAGGGAGCTACTGACATTGCTTTGTTTCTCTGCTCATTAATCAATCAATCGATAAATTAGGAGAATTTCAATTTCAAATTCAAAGGAGCTAAGCATTCTATTTATCTATAACCTACTTAATTCCACTATGGACTAGTTAATTTTGTCGCCGTGTGTATTTCCATGGTTGATAATAGATAGTGAGGCTTTTGAGCTTACAGTACAAACTTACTACACATATCTAATTTTGTAGTAATGTCGTACGTTTTTGCGCTGAATAATTTTGCAAGCTTCATATACGAAATAATAACGCTGTTCTTGAAAAGATCTCACAAACGCTTTTGGGCTGCCGTCTGCCATCTTACATCGGACTCGATTTCCCTCAAGCCCGCCACAACACTTATGCGCTTTTTATCATAAGAGCAGCTACCGCCTCTACATCCACCCCAGTTCCAGAGACAGCAGCAGCAGCAGTAGTAGAGTAGCAAAGAACAGAATACAGGAATACGCACTTATGGCCCCGATGGCTCCGTTAGCCGGAATTGAAGATAAAAGTTGTGAGTGACCATTACCCAGCCCCACAATTCTAAAAAAGTGGCCCCTTGGCTACTCCCGTAAACTTACTCGTACGGGCATGACCGGAGCGAACGGCAGTGGCGACGGTTGCCCTTGCTTCTGCAATGATGGCCAGGGCAGAGTAGGAGCTATCACATCGTTCTTCGACAAGTCAGTACCGCCGAAGGTACGGGAACCCACTAAGGTAGCGGCTTCCACACGGCAGTGGAAGCTTTTCCTCCGAAACAGAAGTGGCTGAGGAAGACGGCAAGGGTACTTGTAGATGCTCCGCAGCGGAGCTGAGCCAGCGGATGAAATATCATCGGATCATACCAACCCTTTAAACAGCGGGAGCAGCCGAAATGCGTTCTGCTTCTCTAAACCCAAATTCAAATAGGTTGGTAGGTCAAGAAGACCGCAGCAATTCTTCCCTGACTACTTTTCTTTTATCAAGGGCGAGGTCACAAGGAGTACTAGATAAGACAGCTGCAATCGCTACAACACACCGAGCAGCGTCATCTTTTATGTTAGTGGTAGCAGCAGCCGAAACAGCACGAGTAGGAACCACGCAAATACGTTAAGCCCTCTGCAACTCACCGCTTTGGCCATTGTTTCTCGCATAAATCCGTTAGTAGGCAACCTGATGAGGGCGATAGGACCCATGACAGTAATAGCCTTCCAAGCTAGTTGGCTTGGCCTGGCCTTCAACTACACTCTATTTTACTGTGTTTCGCCTTTGCAAGAGCGTTCACTAGATGCCCGCAGAGTTTGATGAGATTGTCGCAGTTGCCATCGTTTTTTTCTGCCAAATAATTGCCATGTTCTTTACTCATGTACACTAAGGTTGTATAGGCATAGCGTACTGTGGCCTACGTGAAATTCTTATTTACACAGCAGTGATTAGACCTCGTATGGGTATGCTATCTAGGTAGCCTGTAAAGTGGCATATAAATCCGGCGAATAGGATCGAATAAGCCCCAACTCAATATACGCCTTTCTATCTGGGAAATATCCGCTGGCCTGCTTCAATCGCTGTGGTTGTTCCTTGCGAGCATAAACGCCACAAATGTTCCAGTTATACCGATCTAATACCGATATAATCGAAATGGATATTCCTTGTCTGGTTGGAGCCGGTTGTTTCTTCCTGCTTTATTCCATACCACTGCAGTTATCTTATTGCGTTTTCTGCCGTAGAAGATCTCGCACATGCTAATCAGTAAGTATTAGGCCAAACGGCATTAAACATGTTATCGGTAGATCATAAGCGCAACGTGCCGGATGACTATAATAGAATTACGCTTCTTGCGTCTCAATAAAGAAACTAGACCTCATGATTGACCTACAAAAAGAATGTACACATATGGAACCAGTGTACGAATGATTGAAAAAGGTCCGTAACCAATATATAAACTGTGGAAAACTTGATAAGCAAACGCCACGGCTTGCAGGCACAGCATTATCGTTCGGTTGCTGTATAAAAAAAGCCCACAGCCAGAACCGGGCAAATAAAACAAAAACGAGTCCTCTACAGGGACAGAATCGTCTGTTGTCTCCGAAACATTCTGTTTTGCTCTCAGTTACGTTTCTTAATAGTTGTATTCGGTGAAGTACGTTCGAGGGCTCACGGTACTTATTAGTCTCGACAGCAGCAACCTTCGGCCGGAGGACCACTCCGTAGATTCTAACTGTTTTACATGTCTGGTACCCCTTGTTCTAATCCGCTTATGCTGAGGCTACAAAAATCTCATGGTAGTCGAAACGATTCCTGCAGTGTACGTAGTCGGAATAATAGGACTATTGGTCTGCCCGTGGTGGCGATGGCAGCGGGAACGCCATACATTTAATCAGGTCTAACATGCGCCAGTCCGCGAGTTTGTGGGTTCCGCTTCTAATATAAACCTTTAAACTCTCGATTCTTGCTTTCAAGATAGCTTTGATTTAAGGTCTAGAAATCTAGACTTGAACAAAAACCATCGTTACATTTATGATCGCGAACGAGGCCACATTACGTAATATTATAGATGTCCTCTAGATCACATGGTCTTTTAGCATATAAAATAGTAAAAAACTGACTTTCGTAATAGAGATATTATTAGTATATTAGATATTTACATTAGTTTGCTTCCGCGAAGGGAAATCATGCCTACAGTTGATTGAGTCACGTACCGGCACCTCACGGCTGACAACCTGTGACACCGTCGGTCTATCAACAACCATCAGTTGAAGCAGGACATCACAATAATAAGACCGAAAAGTCCCTAACCTCTCGTTAGAGTGCACAGACCTTCTAGTCAAATCACGTTAATCTGCCTTCGATACTGCTTCGTATAAGTTCGATGCCAACTACTATATGAAGTTCATAAGGTAATGCTACCGTGAGCATCGACGAAAGCCGAGAGAATCGAGTCAATCGAGAAACAGGCAATAAAATTCGCCCGTCAGCGCACGAGCCCACAAGGGTTCATTATTTATCTAATTACACGTACATGCTTATCATAGATTATTAGAAAGGGGGACAAACAGATGCGCCGATTGATGCTCCCTTCCTGCTTGTGTCTAATATATACCAATTTCGTCGCCAAGTTTCTTCTTCTTGTGTGCTTGTACACGCTCTGGTTGTACATGCGTTTTGCATTCTGTAACTGTTCGCTTGCATCCGATGGCAGCCAATCTATATTCATTTTTCTTGGCCCTGGACAGTCCCAGGGATTTGTGAGGTACAGGCATAGAAGCATTTCCATGCGCAGTCGGTAGCCGCGATTGCTCTTTCAATTTTCCTCCACTATACGTTGTCTCATTTCGCGGCCTTTAAGCTTGCCTCTCAAGTCTAATCCGGTTCGCACGGAAAGTATCTCGCAGAAGCGGACCGACTCATCTAGCAAGCAGCCTGTTCCGAAGTGAACCGAATAGTCAATACCAGAGAGAAATAGAGCGCCATCCACGTCCACACATGCCGTACCTGGAGCGCTGCCAACCGGCAAACGCCATCAAACGCAACAGCAACTATAGTGGACCTACTGGTGGCAAGTTCAAGTGGCTGGAAGCCACCTGAACTTTCACCACACCTGTACTAAATGCCGCCGCAGATGCATCTGACATTTAATGGCGTCGCACCGCGGTCAGCAGACAATATCATACTGTCCCTCTCGCTATCAGGCTACCTACTCCTATTTTCACTCCGTATCCTTACTCTAATGCCCCACACCGAGTTTACAGCTGGCGCAATTGCGGCTAGCACCCGCAGTTTGCCCTTCGACACCACCTTGCCGGAGCAATATTGGTAGAGGTAATTAGAATAGCACCGATGCCAATTCTGATTCTACTGCTGCTACGGCCTCACCCCAGATATTGGGGATCGATCAGCCTCGTAACGAGGAAGTCGCCTGCTATCTATTTCCTCTCAGTCTGCGCAGCGTTGCCAAGGAAGAGCCCGCCAGGAGCAAACTCTGATCTAGTTCAGCGCACCAGACTACCGTGCAAACTACAATTTAAAGCCTAATTTATTTTTTCCTTCTTCTCATCCTCTATAACAGTTCCTTGATGAGCCTTGGTGCTCGAAATTCGGCCCGACTTGACTCGCTGTGACCCCCCCCCCTTCGTTTGTAATATCTAGCTCACCAAATGGAGTGGTAGGTGGAAGAGCTGTATGCGCCTGTAGCCCATCCGTGCTAGCATATAGAGAGCACGGCCAATGACGTTGTAGTGTGTTAGCCTCATGGTATCAATGTTCGATTCAATCGGTCCTTTGTGGAGATAGAAAGCGGATGGGGTGGTGCGTGATTTCCATGCATGATTCCGCCAGCCGTGAGGCCTAGGACCCCATTTATTTGGCGCGATTCAGGAATTCAAGCTTTGGACAGAAAGATTCGAAACAAATAGCAAAGGCAACATATCTCACAGTTGTGTCGAATAAACTCTAAAGAGGCTGGGTGAGCTGTGGGTGAATGATCACTGCCATGAGCGGCCGCTGCGTGGAGCGTCAAAAAGACAGACACAATAGACAACTATCCCAGTTGAATTAGGCGGGTTTCCAAGAAATTGTTGGTTTTCCTCTTGCGTTTGTGTGAAGAAGCCAAAGCACCAAGTGCGTTCCAGCACTCAAAAACTTCCGGTATACGGACCTGATGAGGGTATCATTTTGTGAATATTATTTGCCCGTATGTGGATATTATCATATGTTAGCATATCGAATATCATGGATCTGATTGTTGAGCCACGTCTGCATTCTTAGCACGAGCAAAAACACGCTATAGCTTACGTGCCATCTTTTTAATTTAACAAATGGCAAAATGAAGGATATAACAGCAAACGCAAGTGAGTAACGAAGCGATTTGAATGAAGTTCATAGATTTGAAACTTACTATCTTTCGCTCTCAAATATCTCAACTATTGTCCAGATTTATTGGAACCACCCGGAAAGAAGGTCAGATTTTTCTCCAGCATCTCCCTTCTCAAGTTGTGGTCTTCTCATCCGATTCGCAAGTAATGCATGTTGAATTCTACTGTCCGTGCTCGCCAACATCCCTTTCGCGGTGATTTCTTTGAAAGATCCATGGACTTTAGCGATGCCGCTTCTGCTTGATTAACGTCGACGGTCTCGAACGGGAAATGTACGCGAATTTTCAACGTTGAGCTCGATACTGCTTTTTGCTTGCAAAGTCAGCCTCTGATTTGGCCTGAAGAGGGCGAAAGCACTTAGTTTTACGTTTTAGCTTAGAACTGGAAACCCCTAAAAACCGAAGGAATGGCCGTGTACACAACGTAAGATATATGCACACGCTAATTCGTAGAAGCACCAACCAGCAGAAAAATGCACGCAAGATAACTGTGTCACTATCTAGCCAACGGTAACTGTAGGTTTGCTTGTCAACTTTTGCTTAGCGTAGAGCCTTGAGGCGAATTTGGAATTGAAACTTCCCCTTTTTGCCACCCTTCTCAGTAGCGACGTTGCGGAAGGTTCGGATGCGTCACGTCAGCTCTCGCAACAAAATGTAATAGCTACTACAATACGACATAGACCAGTGGAACTTGCAGACATACTTCTTGCCTGTGTAACCCTTACGCACGGTTGTACCGGCCGGGCCTTAACGCCAAGGAGAATGTCGGCCGTGGATGTCGACGGACGGTATGCGTTTGTGAAACGATTCCCCAAGCGGAGGTTGGCATCCTAACGTTACGTTTACGCTACACGACAAACGAAGGTGCGCCATTGCCGTTATGCTTTCCGTAGTTCAGCCGTTTACCCTCGGTGATGAACGTATGGTGAAGGAAAAATTCGCTGGACCACCCCAGGTCCCAATTTCGCGGCCGTGGCTGAAAGCTACGACTTCTCTTTGAATATACACACGGCAAAACAGGTACGTAAGAATCATACAGAAGCGTTAGCACAACGTATCGAGCTTTTGCGTTCCCGCCAGGCTGGGTCGCACACTTCCCCTTTGTATGTAAATGCAATAGGTGGCTGTACATATACTGTGTACCAGTTTATAGGAGCAGTGCAATGGAGCAAAAACGGAACGTTCTCTTTCCAGAAATGGCTACCGCAACGACGACAGCGCCAACGGCAGCCGCGAGCACACTTATAAGGGTGAACGCGAATAGCAGGATTGGCGCCTTCGCTCGAATGACTGAATTCGTTGTAGCAATATCACTACCAGCAGTGGTAACAGCAGCAGCAATCAAATCAATGCCACGTTGCGGAAGTGTTCAACTCAATGCTTCTCTCGACAACGAAAAAAGCTGGGTCCCGTAGTCAAAAAGGATCCATAATCAAGCATGCCCAGACCGTCTGCGGATGGCTGGCACTATCAACAAATGATAGCTATGCTTCGTAAACGGACGAAGCTGTTATGTATCCGCGCTGAAATGTTGTTGTTCGAAACCCTTCTGTACATGAAGTTGCCACATTCAGATAATTTTAGTCGCAGAAAACAAAGTCTCTTGGGAAACAACTCGGACGCATCGTTTCTTTCGGCTCTTATTTTCATATATGTAAAATACGTACGTACGTACGACTAAGGTAACTATGATGTTCAACTACTTTTACAGCTACTTATTCTTCCAATGAAAAATGGTTCTTTTAAAATCATAGGTTAAAAACAGCAATGAGTTTTAAACTATCCTAGTTTCACCGTAAATTTACCTGAAGTCATACAGGTAACTGGACGCGAGCAACTACACAGTCGGAGTTCATTGCAGAAACTGAAAAACCTACGAATGTATATTCTTATACATTACAGATAAGTATAGCAGTCGGCCACATGATAACTCGATACTCACCTAAAATACAGAAAACTAAAGATAAGTAAATCATTGTTTCTTCGAAAATTTGACGCGCCTTACATAAAATAGGATCGACAGACTGTCCAATACAATTATATAATGCAAATAGAGTTTCGCAATTTTCCAAACTTGGCGAAACCACACGTATCAGCAGCACAGCTTCAGCACGTTTCGTTGCCGCTCTATTCCATCAGACAGGTACAGAATCGAGGGGCAACAATAGAAGAATAAAACTCTTGATCTTCCCCCAATCACTCGATTTTTTTCCCACTGCATCATCGCATCCTGTAAATCGAATCCAAATATTTTTGTTTTCACAAGTCTGAAACTTGCTCATTTGTCAAAATACAACCCAAATGCCTCTATGTCAGCATCAATTCCTTTCTAGCGACGATGATGGGCAGTCTACGTGTTTTTTCATTAGTTTACACATGTAAATGTATGTAGGCGTTGTCCGATCTCTGTCTCGCTCCGGCGTACGTTAGGCGCAGAAGTACTAGTCTACTACTCTAGCCGTTCCTCGGCGGTTTATTATTAGAATATGAGAGCATGCATGGACGGGAATGCCATGCGGGAAGCGACTATTTGCCTCTACCGCCGCTACAGCTGGTGTCGTAGCTGGTAGTGACGGTGCTACAAATAGCACTGCTTTATTTGGAGGCCTTGTAGGTCCCATGTACAGTAAAATAGAGGGTAGCTAACCAGGTGCAGACTAGTCAAATGCTAAAACTGGTACGAGTATATAGACGGATCCATATAATGTATCCTACAATGCTAAGTCTGGTCTCATAAATAGACATCATCGGGGGGTAGCAGCGGCAGCAAACTTCTTTGCGAAGCCCCGTTAGGTTTTTGGCTCTCGAGTGTTCAAATGCGGATATATGCGGAGTACAAGATATCTGATAGAGAAACTGCAGTGAAGAGCACACATGTAGCAAGTCTTACTGGGTTAGCCGATTCCGCCGCAATGGCTTAATTGGCCGATGTATATATAATAACATTGTGTACAATATGTTGGGGCATAAGCACAACGAAATAAACGACAGAAGTATAATCCCTGACCAGACGGAATACAATACGTTCGTTGTAAGACTGAACCCTTTCTAAACGACGGCGTATAATTGCGTAACGTAAAAATGCAAAAGCCAGATCCAACCAAGCGGATGGATGAAAACGTCAGTGGAACAGGTAAGACCTGGCAGACGTAAGACGCATGAAACCCTTTGCGTACATTACGGACGGAGCTGTGAAGCGAGCTTTGATCTGCTCAACAGCCTTTGCGGCCATCGGCGGTGAAGGCTGTCAAACGGGTCAGTCAATTCGTATTTCTTATTCATAGGCGGTACCCTGGCCGTCTATGTTGAGCCGAAATCGCTCTGAATGTTTTCGATTCAGGTACGGTGTTTAGCCCTTGATTATGGGCAGTTACCCCACAGGCTGGAAATAGAAAGGATATTGTCCACAGCGTTATGTATGTATGTATATATACTCATAAAGGAAAATCATTATTGTGAAATATCTAGAGATCGGAGAGAAAGTTCGCTTTACAGCGTAAAGGTTTTCTGTCAATTGCGTTGACATATTCCTTAGGAACCTCCGATAGATTGTTTATAGATATATGTATACTGACGCGAGTAGTAGTAACACTGTAGAAGTACCATGTTGGTGACACTGATCCACGTCAAAACACCAAAATACTTGTCAGATTCAGACAAACATTTAGTAGAATCTGCATATTTGCTTTAATATTGAACATAGTTGCTTTGAATATTGAGGACCACAGAAACGCTGTGTGTTGAGCACTACCGTAGCAATATAATTGTTTTTATAATCTTCATGTGAGACTCCGTTCGATAAAGTCAAGCTATGTCACTTTCCGAAAATCTTCCAAACTAATTAATAGACACTTTTTTAGTTGTATTTATAAATCGTTTCACCGACACACACGGACAGTCAAAAACATTTCGTCTTTAAGCATGTGTCTGTGCTAATAATACAAACATCATTGAAGCTCGAACGAACCCCCTCATTAGCAGACTTCGTTACTGCGCTGTTTTTACTAAGCTGTATATTACGCTTAACAATGCCATTTTTCTTCCATCGCACCGAACCTTGTCCCGTCGCAGAATGCGCTTAAATCGTATCCAATTTGTCAGGCTTCCCGTCATGTAAAACCAGTACTTTCGCTAGCGCTATATGTACAATAGCTTCCCTCAGAGTTGACCTTTGACCGCAGCAACTATACTCATTCATACAGCTATACTCATTCAACATAGTTTGGTATCTACGTTTTGCCTTGAAAAGACGCATTATCCAGCTGCTCAGAGCATGGCCTGCGTATAATATTGGTACGCGCACTAAGCTCAAGGGCCAAGAGTAGGTCTTCCTCTTATCGACCACTTTTTGTTGCTGACTCCCTTTGCGAATACGCACATCGTCCAATCAATAAGAACAAAAAACATACAGAACGGTGTAAAAATCGCTTTCTACCAATCGAACACGCCATACCTGTGGCGTTCTTATTGGAGCCGACAAATGCTAGCCAGTCGCAGGCCAACTTGCGAGACAATAATAATCCGTCGTCACGCAGACGCAAGACGAGGGCGTCAAGAACAAGTATCAAGCAGCAAAACAGGCGATGCTAGATAAAAAGATCAAAGGGAGATATGAATGAGAGCTTGTTATAATAGCAGAGGGGTAGATTACAGGCAGGTTACATTCAGCAGACGCATAAACAAGCTGCATAGGAACGATGGGGTCTCGTAGAAATGAGCCTTCATTTTTAGCTGACTTTTTCTGTGCTTGAAGCTTATTTCTACCGTGATGTATATGCTAAGATAGAATAATGTGGCTTTATGCATCATTGGGTATATATCTTTGGAAAATTCTGCTGCATTAAGCTCAGAGGAAAGGTCTGTCTTCGGGTTCTCATCGTAAATTATGCTTGGCATATTGCATCAGAGCCGATCTAAACAAGAGCATAATACAGCGCGTTAGGACGGTAGCAAGCAGCATCTCAATGGGAGCAAGCTGGTGAGAGAATAAAATAACTTTCCTCCCAAATACGTAGTGCAAATATCTTAAATGCGGCTAAGGAACATGGGTAAAATGACCAGCAGAAGTTTGACCTTTCATTCATATATTTTTTCTGAACAGAAGCTACCCCGATCGCAGTCTAGAAGGTTCCGGCCTATTTAGCAAAAATCGAGTCTTTATATAAATACGCCCAAAATAATATTCTGGTATTTGAAGGGGCTTCGCTGTATCGAACATATGAACTCTACAATGTGATTAAATAAATATTTCGAGTTTTACATCCAACGCTGCCGTAGTTAAGCAAGCAGCTTAGCATAACAGCATGGTATTAAATATGATAACTTAGCATTATTACTTATCCTATTTGAACAGTTACCCATAAGCTTTTAAATAGTGCATCAAGGACTTCACCCCATATAGGGGTATAACGATAGTGCGTTTTTCTGGGGTTTCTCCAACAGGCCTATGGCAACCATATAGGCAGCTATTAATCTTATAATAAGTAAGGTCTTATTATTATTAGGACCTTACTTTCCTTAATTCTTGCTTTTTCCTTCGTTAATATTTGGAGCTAGTTTTTATTAGCGCTATGTTATAAACTAGCATGGCAGAACGCACTAAAAGAGAGGCGCATTTGCCATTCAGACTACGTCGCTCCCTATTTGGTATATAAGCCGAAGAGGAAGAAACCTCAGCTTTTCAATACTACCTCACAGATGTGCTCCATTGGTAAAAGTGCCTCACTAAAAAGGAAAAATCCCATGTGGTTGTTTGGCCTGTAACAGCATTTACGCAAAAGGAAGTGATCAGTACATGCCAAATAAAGCTTGGTTAATATTTTAAAAATCTAGTGGATGGCATATTTTGTGCGGGAAAGCTGGGTGTGTAGGGCAAATGAAGCTGGCCTGACATGGGCAGAGGAAATTTGTTACGAAAATAACCGAAAAAATATCCGGTGGTAGTACGGAACGTAACTGGAGATCCGCCCATTCAAATCATCAACTCAAAATAAGGAGGAACGTTCAGCTATTTACTCTGCAATGACTTTCTCGTTTCTGTTTTGCGTTCTCTCATAAGAGACGTCCACTAGCTTCTTACTGAGATTTGCATAAATCAAACATTCCTACATATCCTACATAGTATTTACATGCCTGTAAATAATCATAAAAACCGTAACGCTGACTGTGAAATTGTAAATCTTATATACATCGTGATTACACGAAGGACATTCTGCGCTTCTTATTTTGTGCAATGGACCGTGTTGTTTTATGTATATGTTATGGCATCGTAAGAAAAATTGCCGTTGCTTCACATATGGCCTGATATGGGCACGATGCAAGTTCATCTGCAGACTTATTATGATGAAGTTTAATAGGATCGTCTAGCATTTTTGAACAGAACGACCAGCATCCCCTCAATTCGTACCATATTCAAAATCTATTTTCACTGGAGAAGTAGCGTTCAACTACCATGTTTCGTGTGGGTCGGATGGTTGTTGAAACATTCGATCGTCTGTCATCTTTCAGGCGTAAACGTAGCTTTTGCACATAACGTTTAACGCTATTGCACCGACGGCTGGTGACTGTCAGTGATTTTGTTGCGTACTTTCTCAGTTGCCTGGCCTGAATCCCCTTTCAGAGCTTTCTTGTATGAATATGTGATATAGAAAAGACGCCTCTCGTTGCCGCTAATAAGGAGAAGGTAGAAAAAGTGCTTATTGAACAGAATGAACAAAGCAAATGGTTATACCTGAGAGTAGCATTTAACGCTAGAAACCTCAAAAAAGGCTCTTGCACTTCTCTTGTATCTCGAGTAAGAGCCTACTGTAATGCATATGTTTTATAATGTGCTTTATTTTCTAAGGCTTTCCGCAGGCCCGTTAAATTTAAGCGACACAAAACAGGAAAAGTTTTTAGGCCTGCCTGTTTTCTCCCTTCGCGTTTTCGCTCTTAACGCTAGTCGGTCTACAGAGCAAGGCTCGAGTTTAATTCAACATTACGGCTAGCTATAATAACAAAACACATTTCCAGAATTCAACTTAGGTGTGGTTATCAATCGGATTTAGGTACTCCGCGTGGAACTATTCTAGAATTAGATGCGCTACGAATGCCCCCAAGCAGTCGCTTCTGATTATCAGCTTATAGATAGATAAGAGAACAATACTGCCATCGTCCAGGTTGCCGCTTCCTTTCGTTTGCCCTTAGCAGCAGCAACAGCAACAACAACAACAACAACAACATTCCTCTCTATCAGCTCGCAGGTGAAATGAATAAATTGTGCGTACGTATGAACCTTAGCGAAAATACATGACTAGCGATACTGGACTAAGTATTTGACCGCAACGGGCACAATGGAGCTGCGTTTTACCGTAGTGTAGATACGAGAACGCACAAACAATAAAAACGATTTTCAAGTCTGACGAAGTGAATTGCAGCAGCGCCTCATACTCAGCTGTCTTTGGCAACGTGAACTTTTGAAGGCTACAGTGAGAAGTTATTGAGGCCGCGCGGCGCTGGTGGTAGTGTCATATGAATGAATGTTCGCTCTGCAAGAGGCCACGGTGGCTTCGTAAATGCAGGTGTGTGCGAAATAGTCGATCGACTACTGCCTACAATTACCTCGTGTCGCTTTTCGTCCGTTTATAGTGAAATAAGACATCACAGAAGCGACCAATAGCGCACCAAAACAGCAAAAGTAGACGAAAATTAGATACATCGTAACGCCCAGAAAAAAAAAAACAAATTTATTACATGTACGTAAATAGTGTGCTCATTCTTTACCTAACGTACTAGCTTTTGAGTGTCATAATTAACATTGGATAATGTCTAGAAGCATCACGATGAAATGATTGACGAAGCTTCATGTACCTCTGAGGGCAACATAAGGGCCTGTTCGATTGAATCTTTGAACATAATTAATTTTCTAGTCATTCGTGTTGCATAGATATTCCACTGGGGCAGCAGTTGAAGCTAACGGGAGCAAACTTTTCTTGTGTCTACCTGATTATTGTTTGCTAGTAGAAGTTCGCTTGCTCTGGGGGTTAAATTATAATGATAGTTTTCATACAACGGATACGCACTACACGCCGCTCAAGTCGTACTTCAGCCTCTAAAGCCATCCTCCGATATATGTTATACATAAACGTTCATTTAGCTAGGTGGATTGTTTACGGCTTACAGCCAACGTTGGTGACAACGACGACGAGCGTGACGATGAAATAAAATCTACAAACGTTGCATGGCAGCCTAGACGGGGGTATAATAAAAGGGCGAAAGACCCCTTGCTGTAGATTGCCGGTAATAGACCAACACCGTGATCTAGGATAACTGTAAAAATAAAGAGAACGTCACTAAACGACCAACGGCGAAAGGCAACAATGAAAAGCAACGAAAGCGGTACGAATAACGAAGAAAAAAAAAAACAAAAACGCATAGGATTTTACCAGAATATTCTTTTTCCACTGCCAGTAGCAATCGCTGGCAATAAAAATACGCTGATAACACGACATGGGTCGGATGATAATGATAATGAGGATTACGTAATGATTATTCCATTACAGTTTAGAGAAATCGAATAACAAAACAAGCAAAGCTACCACACAGAGGGAGAGAAGCTTTATCGCCAGATGATCCCAGAGTAAAATAATAACAGTAGAAACGTAGGGTGGGTGGTTAGATGTATATTAAAAACAGGTTCGAAATAGAAATAGAAAAAAAATATATATATATATATTTATCAAGCCAAAATTGTAAAATGCGCGCAATAGCCTATTACACTGCTGGATGTTGTACCTATTATTTTTATCTAGTGCAATTATTGTTATCGTTATCATTGCCATTATATCCGCTCTATAATGCCCGTATTGCCAATGTTGCATGGCTATAAAAGTGGGCATTTTTTTAATTTTGCTGCCTTTGAAAATAGAGAGTGAGCACAGTTTGTTACTGCAGGCCAATGTTTTGATTTTTTAGTTGATTGCTACGAACGAACGCCGATGACGAAAGTAGCGACAATAATTTTCACAAAAACACCTAAACATATAGATGATTCAGTATCTATTGCTATAGCAATTTTTTTTTTCAGAAGCATAGAAAAACGTTTTACTCTATTTATTCATTAATTTCCCTTATATTTTATTTTGGCATATGCGTTTAACACAGACGAGATACCTTACCGCAAATGCCAGCTAAAATCGTTTTAGAATCTAATTGCCGTCACGAAATGTTTTCATGTTCTACATTTGTTCATTACTCGACACAAAGAAGAGTGTCTGATATTGTTATATGGAAAATATATACTTTCTGTGCTTTTTTTCCTTTTGACATTGTGGATCATCGCAAACTGACAATGGATTTTTTTTACCTTAGATTACCTTACATACACACTAGGCAGTAAATTCAATTTAAAAAATATCCGTAATGGTTCCAAGAGATTACTTCCCCGCCAGCGGCGTCCTCCATAGTGTAACTAATTTCTTCTCAGCGAAACAAAGTGTGGAAAATAAAGTTCTCGCTCAACCGGCCGCCATCGCAAAATGAAGCAGTAAAATGAGCCAAAAATTAAATCGAATACGTAAATCGTAAGAAGCTTATTCGTCTTAGTAACTGTTGTTGCTGCTCACGTCAAACGTACTAACGTCCAGAGGTAGAGACAGCAACGATCACCACAACGGCTGCCCTTGCCGATCATCATCTGGACCGCCCTAGGAAGTTTACGCAGACGTCATCATCCAGCGATTTGGTCCCTTCCCCTTGGTACGTTTCGCTTTCAAAGGCCAATTGACACTCCTAACCTAAAAGGCTTAGTGATAGAAACAGCCTCTGCTACTGCTGCCTGTAATGAAACAGTCAGCTCTGCTTCATCTAAAAATGTCTATCTCGGTTTGCTTGTGCTGGAATACGTGCGTGTGTTTGGATGATACATAATAACAATACTGAAGATGATGGCTACCATAAGGGAGCGATAAGCAGGACCGGTGGGAAAGCGGAAAGGAATCAAGATTAATTCTTTAAAATTTCTCCCATAGTTATACTGCGGTCATTATAGCGGCCCTGGCCAGACGGGCTCACTGTGAAGTAGTCGCTCTCACGTGAAACACCTCGTCGCGGTTCGTTCTGTTCCTTCCCCGTGGACCGAGTCCCACAGTCGTTATGTTATCTCTTGATCGGCTGGTTAAGATTCCAACCATCTTTGATCTGCTCGTACAAAAATAAGAACAGCAAAGTAGGTGCTGGTGGCAGGAGCTTGATGATGGATCAGAAACCACTTCGTTGGCTGGATCATCTTGGAGCTTTGGCCAGTCGCTGCAGCTCCGCAATAACAGCGTCAAGTAACGCCATTTTGAGTTCATGGTTGAAGAAGACAGCGGCTCCCGAGCGGTGTCAACTAAAGATAAGCTGAAGTTTCGTTCAATTCCCAGATATCCCCTGCCGTTGCTAGTGCCCTCCCCGCCTTTTTAAATCGACAAAACAGCCAAACAATGGCAGCTCGTCGGCGGGCGGCAATTTTTGCCAGCTTGTATTGTGAAAACGGAAAATGTAGATCGACACCCACTAAATAATACGGAAATTGCTAATATTTATATAGAATATATAGATAACAAACATCATTCGGGCCGTTCATAAATGGTTTCGAATTATCGGTTCCCATTTGGCTCGCTGAACATGCAAGAAACCAAAATTGGGTCTACATACAATAACAAGAGAGTTAATTGCAAATACAGTGAAAGGCTGGGGTCTGATAGGGTGTCGAGCCTCTGCTCAGCAGATATCATTGTAGAAGGCATGTCTGGATCAATGCAAATTTCAATACAGTAAGCTTTCTCAGCAAATTTTCATTTTTTAATGAATTTTTTTGAAAAATTCAAATCTTTTCACATTCGCCTTTTCCACCTTTTAACGTGGAGTGCCTTCATACGGTAGGCGTACGTAGACCGGCTTTGTTTAATTAAATCGACATAATTCCCCGTGCGGACAGTGGCGCCATTCGAATCGTGCCTCAACATGATGAACTGGGTTTCTGTGGCAGCGTCCATTCAATGAAATCATCAGTGATAGATTGTGACGACACATTTACTAAGGGTTCGGAGTAATTCTCAAACGACATTGTGTTGGAACCAGACAGAGCCTTAACTATCGAACACCAACCACATCGCTGTAAGCTTACATACGGCCATAATCTGCACACTCGAAATTCTACGCTTTATTTTCATCGATACATCTATGCATAGTTTTCAGAGTAACCATATATTACTCGTTGAGAACCTATCAAAAATTAAGCTTGCGAGATATCACTACACGCACATATAATGGCTTTAGCCAAAGCGACTTCAAAGTAGCAGTTAGAGGAGCTTCATTTTTATATGAAAATAGTTCACATATGTGCTATACCGTTTTGCTGCATTATCAGTTCGATTTCTACTGCAAACGTCTGGTTCAATTCAAACTTGTAGATGAACTGCGAGGAGAAGAAGACACCTAACGCTGCCTACCACCCTCTTGTAGATATTTCGTTGCAAACATCTGCATATAGTTGAATTGATAAATTGCGTTCCTACTGTTAATTAAGGCCAATCAATTTTCGCAGATGAATTTATATGGCTGAGCGCAGCGATCTGGGCTCGATAACGCTGAAAATTCCGACCAAACTAACCACATTTGTTGACTCTGCTTAAGAGCCTTTTTCCTTCGTAAATAGGATTAGGTAGCGCCGCGATTGAATCTGCTAGTGTCTCATCGTATCCAATACCGTTGACGATGATGGTGCGAGAAAAAAATACAGTCCAGAATGATTAATATTCCACTTATACTGGTCCATTGGCTGATGTATAACGAATCAATGATAGGAGAGATAGGATTGGACTCTTATTCATCGACGAGAGTAAAATAGTCTGTCTGCTTCAGCTTAATCGTTGTACTTGACCGGATAAAAGCAGAAGCAGAGGCTCAATCAGTTGCCATTTTTAGATCATTGGTCGTTTGCGTGCGTGCGTGCGTGCGTGCGTACGTACGTACGTACGTACGTATGTATGTTATGTACGTATATATTGCAAAAGCTGACAAACTAATCGATAATGCAGCGATACGTGTTTATGCCCGTATCGAATAGGCTGTCGGAGCTACTCAGTTAAACATTTATAAGGAACAATAGAAGCAAATGTGTTTAGATAGTTGCCAGCAATTATTTTTTGTTCATATCTTAGCCGCCATTCATCGACAATGAGCATGTCTACAGGTAAAAAAAATGTATTTCAGACCTAAAAAATGCACGAGTCTTACAGGTATTGGTTCGACGAGAGCAATCCGTCAATTTGTATAGTATTATGACAAGCAAAATTAACAAAAAGGTTTACTATAAGTTCATTGATTTAGCGCAGATCCGTGGATAGGTTGAATGAGCTGCTACGCATGCTTTTGTCCAATCTAATGCATCCATCTCCGTAATGGTGCCACATATGGTCAGCACAATATCCCTGATTAGAATTGATCTGATTTAGTTGACTGATCTAACCTGCATTAATGCCCTAAGGCCGCTAACAACCTCGTTCGACATCTCTCCCTCGTTAACTCAGTTTGTCGCTCTTCACTCGTAGTTTTATCATTCTCACTAATATGATAATATAATTAATTTATACAGATAAGCATTACAAGCACGCTGCTATATCATACTAATCACGAGTTATCATCATGGGATTATCACCCGGAAAAGATAGAAGAGCATCGACAAGCGTACTTCGATCTCTTCGTGTCCATATGTGTAAATCTGTACGTATCGGCAGCGACTAGATGAGCCGATTGTCTCTGTTACACTAACTTATCGTCAGCAATAGTTAAGTTGCCGTGCTTATATCAACTCATCAAGCCATCCAATATGGCCGCGCTGAAAGTAGAAACTTTCGCAGCAGTATAACAAATACCTGATTAACACATTACTGACGAACGACAGTTTCGAGCCTCGTTTGCGTGTCATTCTTTGTGTGAAGACACCGCGAAAACAAGAGCAATCGTTCGATGAAGAATGAGAACCCATTTATTGCGCAGCCGATTTGCCGATGCAAGGTTAGGGAAGCTAGTCGATCGCGTGGCACTCTTTACTGGACATACTGTGGTGCGATGGTAAGTACGCAGTGCAGTGTCAGCCTTGAAGGGAATGGGAAATTGGTGGCACCTACTATGCCAGTGAAGTTGAACTGAGTAGGATCTCATGGAGTCTTGTCACTCTGAGGATGAGAAAGGGATACAAACGTCCTTCACCGTTCTTGTAATGCTCGGAAAAAGGGATCCGAGTACATTCATCTATGTAACTCACAGTTCCCTAAACCTTCCTTAGCTCCCGCAGATAAATGCTTCCTCCGAAGGTCTTGGGTGGCCTTGGCTGCAAAGCGAAGTCAACTAATGCTTAGTCAGTCGTTATAACCCCTTCGCATAGAAACTGCCGACTGGACTCATCGACGTGACGCAGCACGCCTATCGCACCAAAGAACGTTGAAATTTATCTACCCGGAGTGTCGGCAGCAATATCCCGTATTTTTGGCCCCTTCCCGCTGATTGTGTTAGGATGTTGCTTCCTTCATAGCCTGTCTATACATATCGTAATAACTTATTGTATTACTACCCAGTTCGCGAAAGAGGCTCTTCGTTGTGTTTACTTAGGTATACTTCTGATATAATTAACATACCGAAACACACACAAACGTAAGCCGCGTATCATAGCGTAAACCGGCGATCTCTACGAAACTACGATAGCTGTAGCCGAAGAATTAGTATGCTAGCAGAGTCAATCAAAACATCATGACTAACCACTCATAGTACTCATCACACTGGGCCCACATCACACCTGTTGGCCAGCATTGTATCACGATTTACTTACTCACTGACCTGTTGGTGGTCAATTGTGTCTATTGTACGTAATCAATCATACAAGCGAACTCAAACAATCGAATGTTGGATAACACAACAGTAAATTAGAACGTAGATACGCACAACAAGCGTGTCAGCGCAAAGCTCGAGCCTTGTACTCAACCTTTTTTTCTGTCAGGCTAATCGTCTCTTTGTACGAATGTACAGGACTAGCAGCAGCAGCAGCAGCAGCAGCAACAAGTGAGACACGGAAAACTCGACTATAATAGTCACGGTCACAAAACGGTTACGTGCTACTCGTTCGCGTGACAGTCGAACACTAGGGACGCCTTGCCCAAACGATCTGACTATTTGTAGGTATCAAAACGGTCATCTGTAGCTGGATTTGTAAAGGGACTGCATTGAACCGACAGATCTGGTCACGTCCACCGTGAGTGTACGTTACTTCAATGCTAATTCCACCAGCAATGGTCGTCGTGCCGAGCACTGAAACTTATCACCAATGGTCACTTTGGCCGTTTAGATCTTTCGGACCGTTAGAAAGCCACATGTCAAACGTTGTCGCAGTGGCATCAAACTTTAGCCTATCGAAATGCCAGTGAAAATTGTCGTTGAATTATAGTAATAATAGCCTTGTCAAGAATCGGCCCTCGTTGATTGGAATATGTCTATAACACGCGTTCACGAATATAGCGGAGCAGGACCCCTATGTCAATTCGGTGAATCCAGTATATATAATGACCGGTATGATAGTCGAAACATCTTACCCTAGCGGTATGGATCGTTTCCGCATACAGATAGCAGATTTGGAGCCTTTGGGAATTAAATACAGTTCAAGAGATCACGACGAGGTACAGGTTCAATCATGGACATTCTGATAAATTTTGATGTACAAATCTCTTTTCGGGATTAATTACATTCAACCGCGAGCAGTTTGTTTAACTTTAGGTGGATAATTTATATCAAGCGCCGTATTTCGTGTAATGACGTATACAAACCGATAACAAAAACACCTACAAATATGTATATATTTCCAGAATATTCGAATTACGCGGGTAGCAGAACAAACACCGTACTCAACACTCGTGCGAAACAGGGCTGTCACCGGTGGACGAGCCAAGCACTCACACACGAGTATGGCGCGTACGTGTTTTGCAGAATGTGACTTTTCCGAGGGAACCGGTTTTTCGTCTAATCGTCGCATTCGTCTAAGTAAGGCTATCGCAGGCAAGAACCAACAATAGACAGTTCCCGAGGTACGAAACCACAATTCTATAAAAGAAATGCATGACCACATGGGTGATGTGAATCACGCCAGCGGCGATTATTACTATCTTGGCCACGTTCGACAATTTTTCCTAGCTATTCGGTAGGCCACTTCACATAGAAAATTTGCCGCTTTTCTTGATGTGCTGTTTGCGCAGTCCTCAACCGCGAACTGGTACCGATCATAAACGCGACTAGCGGTATTCTTGGCAGTATGTCCTAAAAGCGTTGAGTGAATGCACTGCGATAAGACCTCTAGGCAAAGTGGCCTGGCCGAGATACCTGCGACGGCTGGCAGGGCCGTTATGATGGTTCGAAAGTTCTCAGCACTGCGCAAGAGAACGAAAGGATAAAAGAGGTAGGTGCTACCCGAAGTGACGGCGGTTGCTGCTGATGGACATGGTCTCGTCGTGGTGGTACTAACACGCGACGCAGGCCACTACAGAATCGCTTTGGCTTGCCGGGTTAGGGCCAACGAGATCTTTGTTCAGGAGTCGTTTCGAAAAATAATAATCTCTTCGAGAATGCCTAAAGGTCTAGTCTCGTTTTACAATATGAAAAAAACATACATTTACTTTCATCTCACCACCCCGTCGCGCGAGTTCGGGCAGACAAGAGACAAGAGAGCTGTCTCTGATTCTTTGGCTGGCACAATGGTTCAAGTAGAAAATGTTTTGGAACATCTACCAACATTTAACTGTTGTCCTCAGCTAACTGGAATACAGTAATTGGCTTCACGGCAGGCAGAGTCTAATTTAGATCGCTTTTCAGTGCTTTCAGGCTGTCCTTCACAGGACCTTATCCATAGAAAACTATGGATATAATATTATTAGTGCTGGAACAAAAACATCCCGGCAAGCCATTTTTGCATTTGCAAAATGCAAAGGCAATTAAGAACTCTCTCTCTCTAAAAGTTCGGTAGCAAATAACTGTCGTTTTGGGAGTGTAAAAAAATGAGCAAAAATGCTAATTTGTGGTAGATGGATCAGTGAACGCTTCATTCAGCGTATTAGTTCCAGTTAAACAATTCGAACTTATTCTACGTTCAAATTTGGCTCTCGTACACTTTAACTTAACTGAGCCTAGTTTAATGGAATCGAACATAATAAGGACTCGAAAGTGATTCAGATAACTTCAACAGCAACTTTCTTTCTTCTAATGGTCAGCATAATTCTTTTATCTGCTTGCGACTGCACAGAAGCCCTTGGGTAACAGGGGGCATTTCAGGTTATGTCGCATTTAATTATTACTCTTAGCTTGACTGAGGCAGTAAAGTTAAGCTGCATTAATGAATCACATCTCACCCAGTCCTGCTATGCTGCCGTTGGCCTATGGCATTGGCTATTCATGGCAGGAAATTCCGGTTCGCGTTCACGAGAGTACGAAACCTGTACGAATTTTTCCCCCGTCTTCCGCTCCTCCACATCATGTTCCAGCAGTTGCCGTTTCCGTTAATCGCTTGGCGCAACGCTATTGAATAGAGATAGACGCATATTCTATTGTTGGATACCAACGTCAACCTAATGCAACAGGATAAGCCCAACAACAAAATGCCCACGTAATACCAGCAGCGACAGTGACAACATCAACATCAATATCAAAGCGAGGCCTAGTTTTTACTCGACTCATAGCGGTAACAGCAGGTAACGACTTCTAAACCTTTTTTTTTCTTGTTATCCGGTAGCTACTGCGATAATAACAATAGCAAATATTTCACTCCTGTCCCTATCCTCTGCTTCCTTGTCCCCTATTCGACTAGACTAGGGAGCCCTCACACACAACCTAACATTGTCGCTTGCAGGCTGCGGGCCTGGTTCACAATCCTTGCTTTTCGTTGCTACGGATTACTAGCATATGCTCCTTTGGCTTTCGTTACTACTGCTGGTACCAACTAATGTGATGAACTACTGATACGGATTCAGCCAAACCTATCAAACGTACCACTGCGACTTCCATCATTCTACGGCTGACTGCTGCCAACAGAATTAAGGAAACAAAGCCAAACAGCTTCAGTATTGAAATGTGACGAAAGTCCAGGACGTACTCTACTGTTTCTGTGAAGACACTATGCTACATATACTCGCATTATTACGCACTGTGCGTAAGAGGATCCTTCCCGATCGAGCGGGATGTGCCTATTCGATTTCTTTTCACAGAGCGCATCAAGCCATTCAGCAACCCTCGGCTTCCTTCGCCCCCACTGCTCGCAAAATGCCCTCCGATACGTCACGTAATGACATTCTGCGAGCTTCTGAAATATTCACAGATACCGCTAAAGGGAAAAAACTACCACTACGAGAAACTGCCACCAAGTGAAGGGCCTGACAACAGGAAAGCTCAATTTATACCAGTTGCACGTATGGGCTTGCACGTGACTTCAGAACAGAATAGAAATTGCAGCATTGAATTGTGCTGTACAGCTGAGGCCGTATTAGATACTAACGAGTGTTTTGTATGCTTAGGCACTAAATTTGAACGTTATCAAAATCAGGTGTTTTGAGTAGTGCGTGACACGTGCAATGTATTGTGCAGTCGCTGACAGTCATTCAGCGGGAAAACGGCATCGGGGACTCAGGGCCGTGCAATCCTCGATTCCAAGCACGCAAAACACGTACAAACTGATGTGGTTTTCTACTTGCGAATTTACTAATAAGGTTTATTGTTATTATTATGCTTTCGCCTCGACCTGGGAAATTTGAATTGAGCGAATGTGTTTTCATCATCGTGTTGTAATGACGGACCTTTGCCACAGCAGAGCGTGTTCATGTGATTTATAGATATAAGCTATAGCTATATTGATGTCTCTTTTAGCGCTTAGATATTTCGAGTTTTATTAGCTCTAGGTTAAGATATGACGCTGAAAGATTGACGTAGTCAAAGAAGATGGAGGGTAAGTTCAGATTACGTCACCAGGAAACACCGATACAAAACAAGAAGAACAGAGGTTTATCTGATTTCCTTTGTAAAAATGAAGATTGGCAAAGAAACGCATTCGAGCATTGCCCCTCGCGTCATGGAACAAACCAAAAAAACAAAAAAATTTCAATTAACGTAAAACGAATACAAACCACAGAAGCAGCTGCTCGCATAGGTGTTTCCCGAAAGGCAAACTTCATGTTGGCACTGCCATCATTACAAAATAACTTATTTAGGTAATCATTGTAATCACTATCTCAATTTTATATTCAGTACTATTTCGTCCCATTGTTGTGATATTATAGTTGATTTGGCCAAATCCTGTTGGGCTAGTCTGCGTTTATGTATACGCTTCACAAAGTACCACATTCCAATCCAATGTCTACTAGTACATTCCAGACCACTAGCAACAATCTGACATGAAAAGGGTAAATTCGGCCTACGCCTACCTGTACAGCATCATTACCATACACTGCGCTGAAGAGAGACACGGGCTTACAGAGTTGTTTTGTTGCCCCTCTTCACCTCTGATAGATAAAGAACAGGCAAGGCATGGATGTCCCGAGACATTGTGGTGCTGGGGTATGCTTTCAAATCCGTTCCATTGCCTCTTTTCAAGTACTCTCACTCTTTGGCAATCTTACGCCAAACACATCTGTAGAATGCTCTGTGGTGCAGCTCTGTTGCTATCGGCCTTGTTATCCACCTCTGTCTGCTTCGGGCGTGGGCTTGCTTCGGGAACGGATTACAGATAAGGGACCTGTTGTTAAAGGACGGAACGTTTTCGGAATCTATTTCAGAGGAAATACAACGGAGAAAGCGGCGCTTTGATTGAATATATGGAACGAAAGAATAAATAGTAAAGTTAACCAAAAGAAGTGCATGGCACATTTCGAATTGGGAATATTGGAACTTTCAGAAATTGCATAGCCGCGGAGGAAGTAAAAATTAGACTTATCATGTGCAAATCCGTGCTCTTGCCCAGGAATGATGCTTACTTTTTTGGCCACCTGTTTTATACGTCTATCGTGGTATTGATTCTGGTATCATATTTATACAATACCAGGTATATATATATATATATAAAAATTCGTAGCATACTATATCTGTGTACACATAACATAAAACAGAATAGTCATATACAACAAAAAAACATTGTAATTATTACTAAGATCTTTTGTATACTTTTGGTTGGATATGATTATTTGTTGACAAACCCGAAAAATCTAAAAGTTATTATCAAAAAAAACAGGTTTTAATTTAACGTAAGATTCTATCCCTAGTTCATTGTGACGACTATTAGTCTCGAATGAGCAAACCTCGTTGCAAAATCCAATGGATGATCTACATACGCAACGATGATCATTGATGGCCTTGCATAAATAAAGAATCTGTACCTGTGCATTACGTCTGTGTGAGAGAATATGGGACCATAAACAAATTCCGATGTGCGTTGGGCATGACGCGAATGGTCCACAAAACTAGATATCAAGATCGACTAGTTATGCTTTATTCTTTTAGCAGAATTGTCGATATCATTCAGACGCGTCCGTGCATCGACGGATATCCTCACAAAGCGGTTCTTAAAAGCCGCCGTGAAGAATTTCAGCGCTCAATGAAGTTTCCCTTGGCAACAGTGAAAGTCGACTTTTGAGTCATTTACTCTTGTCTGTTTCACTAGAGATCACAATCTGAAATCTTCCAGATAAAAGACTCCATGATGATCTAATGGCCTTTGCGATTGTCTCCGGAAGGATTCGGTAAACATGATTTCTCTTATTAGACCGTCAGTGACTGCTATTAATATGAAGTCAAAATCTGTTGAATCATCCATTAATGACATCGGCTGTGTCTGTTTGCGTCAAATCGCTGGTGACCCGCTAAAGCAGCTAAAATGTATAAGGCGCTGACTCGATTTCAATTTTGGAATCGGACGCTGTTCGGCAGGAATCCGCGAGTAGGTTTGAGCCGGTTCTCCCCTGTCTGCGACTCTTCGAAGGAACCCCGAACAAAACAGGCAAAGGACTAAAAAGCCCAAAGAAAAGCGCGTGCAAATCATTCGATAGCAGCGTTTCGCTGAAACTGTTAGCAAATCAACCTATTCTTTTTTATTGAGAAGTGTACGATTTAGTGCATCTAGCTTCTGCAGTTAAGAGCTCATCTTCACACAGCCTGCATAAGGGCTGATAACGGGCATAGGGAAGCAAGGCTGCAGTCAGGTCGAAGCCATAGAGAGAGAAATATATCGAAAAAAACGAACCTATAGAAAAAGACCTTTCAACCTTTGCTGTTAATGCTAGACGCTAATTTTGCAAGCGGCCTTTGAAATTATTAGAATATTGTTAAACGCAAACGAGCTCTAGGCAGCTGGTAGACGATAGGTCGATAGTCTCGTAGCTTTCTAGTGCATTTAGCTCACGTTACGAACAAAGAAATGAGGCGGTATGCACGCAGATTGAGCTAAAGGAGATTTGCTCTCTAATAAACATGGAACAAAGTATGGGATTATTATTTTTTATAAGACACAAATTACGGCGATGAATCCTGTACAATTAAGTCAGTCTTGCTAATAGTCTATTTTGATAACGATAACAATTTCTTCGATCTTCCTGCTTCTTACTTTGAGTACTATGTTAAGAGAACTGCCAATCGAATAGGTTTAATTTTAGGTGATACTGTATGAAAAAATCTATTGGCTCGTCGACGTTTGGCAACTGGTGTTCTGTAAACTATTTCCTTCAGCAGGAACATCGACAGCGGCCGCTCGATTTGTCTTAAGGACATTTCAGTTTGCCGTAATCGACATTAAGGCCACCGCTATCTATCACAGCGTTCTCCAGCGTTGACTTGCCTGTGTATTAACGCTATTGTCCATATGATCTTGTCGATTATAGCACATAGCTAACCAGTGCGCCGCGCTTGTTGGGCTTGTCATCTGATTACCTCTGCTTATTTCCGTTTACTTCGGCTGCCACTGCTACTATCGTCATTACAGTCATCTTTAGCATTCAATTGATCGTTTATTACGCTGGCACACGTATCGATCACTACGCGCGCCGGTTCGTGCCTACCAGTAACAATTCGTTACCGCTTCTTATTCCTAATGGGTCTAGCGACTACGGCGTTGGACGGCATCGGTTGCAATAAGACACACAAAATCGCCTGTTCGTGTAGAAGTATTGTATTATAGAACAAATTCTATTCGAGCTTCCAAAGGGGTGCAATGGGTTTAGCAGGCAGGTGGGGTCGAAGCTTTACCAGATAAAACTGGTCAGTGAACAAGCACCGTATGCCACACTCAAGTGCATAAGGTAGAAGTCATTTTGGCTGGACGGATCGCTGACGCACTTGTCGACAGGGTACTCAGGTGAGTATCCACGCATTTCCATTCGTCTGAACCGGTTGGGGATGGTGTCGGAGAGCTAATAGATGAGGCTTGATAACAGATGATAAAATATTCACCGTTAAATTATCACGAAAACTTTAGAGAAAGTTTCCCCTGATAAACGATGCGAAAGACCAAGTGGACTGAGACGTGCCCGGATGAAGTCAGGTCGATTAATTCGAATGCTCGTACTTCATAAGGCTTCATTAAAGCGCTGTCTTGTCAGCACTTTCATATAATCGGATGCAATAGACAGCCAAATGGATCAATTACGTATAAAGTTGGGCAAAAACAAAACTCGTGAATAACCCCAGTTACTCTAATACTAATTAATGCTAAGAGGCGGGTATTTAAATGAGCAAAAATGGTAGCGGAATGATCGGTCAAATGTGCATTTCTACTAGCAGGGTAACAGGGCATTTCGATAGCTCGTCTTTGTACGTATACGCCACTTCTGATCACTATACTTTAGGTCCGAACGAAGCGAAAATGGTATGCTATACCAATCACTAACTAGCGGCATAGTTCTGAGGCGAATCCTATCCTCTAATCGTAAAATATATAGGCTTAAGTGGGTCTATTCTTTATGTGCACACACTCAATGATCGCTATACCAACAGTACGTTTTTAATACCTCCATTTCACATCAGCATCAATGCCAATGTCGAAATTGGTTCTGGCGTCAGACTGCTACCTGTCGGTATCCCTAGCGGCTCGTCATTGCCATGTTGAAGTCACTGAGTAGTCGGAGAAATCCCGCTGAACAGATCAATGTATATGATGCTTCGACTCCTTTGCTTTGGCTGCCGTGCCCAACGTTCCACGCAACTTCTTCATTGAGGGCCGATAATTTCGTTGGCTGTCATAGTTAAATGATTCCTTGTTTGTGTAACAAACAATGTTTCCGACGGCCAGATCCTTGATAATCCTATATAAGATGACATCAGTAATACAATACACAAATCAAGAACCTGAGCTCCTGCCTTGTTCAGAGATAGCGTCATCGTGTCGCGAGTGAGCATTTACCTCATCTATTGCCATGTGGCCTACGATATCAAATTTGCCTTTCTGCTAATATCTGATCTCCCACGATACAATTCAATTTTTTTGTCAATACTGTTAAATTCCTATCCTGAGGGCATCACGCATTCAGATGTGATTCACTTGCTTGGAGGCTAGTTAATCTTTCACGTAAACTAATACATTTTTTAACCTCTTGCCGTTGTCCTTCGGTGTCGTGTACCTGTAGCCTGCCATAATAAATCTTGTGATATACGAGTCAAAAATTAGTTGAACACGATGCCAATATCAGCGATATTCCCTGCCCGTCGATTCCCTGTCAATTGTTCTGTATACGTATTCTTCGCCGCCACCCCACACCACTGACAACACAGCACCACCCCCTCCCACACTGCATAAGGGATTTCAAAGACGATCCTGTGTTCGTCTGCATTTCTTCCACCGCGCCGAAATATCGAGCTTGTTCCATTTCGTTTTTTGTTGCCTCGTGTTATTTATAGCATTCAGCTCTCGACTGGTTTACGCAGTGCGCATTCTGAACCGGCCATTTTCCGTGAACCCCCCGGCGGACGGAAAACTGATCACTTCGCTTGAGTAATCAGTTCTTCATTATGGAGAGAAGATGCGATTTCGAAATGTTGGGTAAGCTCTAACAGTGTTACTGCTGTTGTCGCTGCTGCTCGTGCAGGCGAAACTGTGCTGATTTGTCAACATTGAGCTGGCATAGACAAATCTTTTTTGCGATCATAGCTCTGCTTCGGGACACTTGCCTTTCCCCGCACCCTCCCGCGCCATATGCCCCTTTGCTATTGCCTGTAGTATGACTTTCCGTTTCGATCCAATGCTCAGATTTCATTGACAACAATAACGGCAGGTTATTTCGTCTGTTCTACATTTTTTTTTACGTAAGTATTTCATAAGTTAAAATAAAAGCAAAAAGCACAACATTTGCTAACCTACATAGTACGCACACCACTAATGATAGTGAACATTGAAATTTACCTCCTATCAGTGTTCAATTAACTCGGTGAAGTCCGCTAGGTCATCGAGCTGTTCCATATAGCAGCAGTGGGTAGATATTAAAACTAACGAGGACGACAAAAAAAAGAAACGTTCGTGTTGTCCTATTACGAAGGAGACAGGGAAGCGGCAATGTACAAGATAGAAGCCGCCAGAAAGCGTTCATTCAGATCACATTTCCCGTTTAGAGTAGTACTGTTTTCGGCTTGGAGTCGGCTGCCTGACGATACTTGAAGTCATCTCCCTCATTACCAATATCACTTTTGTTATCGTGTGACTGTTTATATAAGATTCATTGTAATTCGAATTACACTATATGCGACGGTGAGGCATGCAATGAGGATAGATGTAGCTCTCATTAGATGTTCGTATTTGCCTAGGCCAACTGAAGTGTGACTATTATTGGCCAAAAAAAAAAGCAGGATAGAAGGAAACTAAGCATAGGGAAATCATAACAGCATTCAGATTAAGTTGATGAGCGCACATTGCCGCTGTCTAGCTTTCGCAAGGATTAGATTGAGGTACAGGGTGACGCCTTCGCTCGATATAACACAGGGAACAATGGACAATGCATCGTTTCGGCTTCTTCACATAGAGATTATGCGACAGATATAACTACCGATGCGCGGAACAAAAGCTAAATATGGGGGCTTTTACAGCAGAAACGCTAAAGATGTCATCGGTAATGATCACATGTATGCGTATCTATTTTGTGTCAGATATGTAAGTATTTGCCCAAACAAGATTTCAGGGAAATCTGGCAGAAGTTAGACGATTTAAGTAAACCTAATCACACCAGCTCGTTCAGAGCTTTGAGAGTAACCTCGCAGTGTACAGTTGCTTCGGGAATATTTACTAAAGCTGTGTTATGTTTTCGTTGGTATCGATCTTTGTGGCACGATTAAATCATTGGCTCCCACACAACCAAATCACCAAAAACATTATAGAAATAATTCTTTATTAGATTATTTTATTATTAATACTATTAAATTATACAGGCACAATTAAACTTAAAACATTACTATAATAAAAAAAAAAAAGACGTTTTTGTTTCGTTAGCACAAATTACATAGTATCACGATTTTTGGGGACACGTGCGGAATTTGTTAAACAAAAAAAACAACAAAGTATAGCTGATAAAGTAGGTTCGGCATTTCTTTTACTGCTGGGTCTCAGGTAAGAATGGGTTTACAAGATTACAAGAAAGGTGAAAAAGCCAGGCTGACTTCATGAATTCGAATGGAAAACATCGAAGTGTGTGTGGTTGTTATATACAGATAAACACGTGTGCAAGGCTGCCAAAGAAAAATATGTGCTCGCTTTCTAGCCACTGTTGGTGTGGCTCTGGTATATATATCCTTACGAATTCTGTTTATGAAAGAACTCATTTTGAATTTCCATCTAGCGGCACTGACTTTACTGGCCTGTAGCGCCACCTACAGACAACTTGATAATAACTAATATATGGTGAATGTGACTCTAATGATTATGAACGGGAAATGTACCATATTCCCTGAAGACAACGACAAATTGTGCTTAACCAAAAAAACACTGCTACGGATATACGATGTCTCTAGGACAACAATGGAGCACTGGATTGTGTACCTTTAGTTGGGTACATCTATTGAGGCCTGAATTACTTGTCTCGTTTCAATAATATCAGTATTTATTATTTGAATATGATGAGACTATACAACAAAACAGGAGCTGCTAGGCTATCAATCGAATTATGAAGACTTCTCTGACTGCTGACGGCGTCCAATTGATTTTTAATATTACTATATTTTATGTCGACACGACCCATGCGCGTCTGCTGTACGTCGGCCCGACCGGTTTGAAGCTCCAACGTCGCTGAAGGCTCGCTTAGGAACAAATCCTCTAATAGCGCAATGGCAACGTATTTTCCTACCAAACACAGGAACATGCAATGGGGCGAGTATAAAAACAAAGAATAAGATAGAAACAATGACAGTGACATGAGCAACAATCGTCAGCTACTACGCGGAGTCGGGGCGCGGACTCCAGTAGCGTATGGTTCGTAAGCAATTAACCCAATCGCTGTTCCTGCTGTTTGGTAGGCACAGAAGCCCACTGCCGTACCATTTCATATTCATCAGCATTGTCGTCAACACCCTGCATGGCAGGACGTACACATCATAACGATGACACAGATAGAAATTGTCCACTTTCCAGTTCGCCCTTCGCCTCCAGTTAGAGAAATGGCGTAGCGCTAACAAGACAGGACAAGTAGGTACCGTCACATTGCCAGTGTGCGACACGATTGCTAGTTATAAATTTACTACGGCGAAGCACCCAGATAAATAAACGAGACGAAGCCAAGGTAAAAGCGATTTCATTGTCCTGCGACTTGCGCCCCTACCTAGGCCTTCCAGCCTGCCGCGTCGTCGTCGCTGTACTAAGACCTTTTTACGGTACGGTCGCGTATCAGACTTTGTTCGTCCTGTGGAAATGATTTACCGGAATCTGTACTGGACCGATTTCGACTGCGGGGCGCTTCATTGAAATACGTTATTTTGACTTCAGTTGACAGAGATGCTGAACCTCGCTGCCGTTGCGCGTCACACAACGATATAGTCAACAAAACCTTGTTTACGGTAGCATCATTACTGGACTCGCTTTTTGCCGCCCTTCTATTCCTATCTCGCTAGATCCCCTACATTGAGGAATGTCGCTAATTTCCATTCGGTCAGAAATCGCATGACGGCCATTTCTTTTAGTACCGTCATCTTCGATTTTTTTTCCTTTTGTTTCCTGCAACATCATCTTAAACATCAACAAGCGCAAGCCAAATAGCTGCCGGATGCTACTACCGTAACTCAAAATGTCTGCATTGCAGTAGATAACTATGATACTAGCGAATACACTTCGATAAAGTTGGATACGGTCTCGTATAATAGATGTATACAAGTAAATCAAGGTAAAAATAGCGTCAGCTGGGCGACGACGACAGCCTTGCCAACGTGGCAAACGTCCTGCTTGCTATGCAAAATTCTCGAAACCCAACCTGAACTGGCAACCCATAACGAGAATATCTCCACATACAAAGCCTACGACGACCGCTGCTAATTGAGGGTATGCTTACTATATTTATTAATCATACATACAATCACTACCGTCAATAACAATAGTAATTTATAATAAAGTATATTGGTGTCAAATATATCGCGATCCAATGGCAATCCTTTCGCAGCCTGAGCGGCCGTCGTATTCTCGCGCCTTCGCTCCAACTTCGAACAGATGCGACATGGCGAACCTTACCTTGTCGAAGATAAGGCTATACTTTCGAAGTACTGAATTGAAAAAACAATTTTCTGCTTTAATACCTACTCAATCATTCGATTTGTCCAAAGAAGAGATTTTTGTCGAACAACTTAACAGGGCCAATACCAACACGAAGCAGTGATGGCAGAGTACAGTAAAATGACTCAATCTAGAAACGTATTGTTGAAAAGGCGAAATGTCTCCAATGCTTCGTTCCGATAATGAATCCTTGTTTTGTAATCTCACTGTATGATAATATATGAACCTCAAGTTTCCGTCGTGTATGGCTACGCGAGCGCCATAGCCGTCACGTAAGATTTTGGAGCTGTTAATAGCCCGGAATTATTTGTATTTTCGTACACATACGGCAATAAAGTTCTTCAGCTTCTGTTAAAGACGAAGAAAATAGACACCTCATATCGCTGTAGATGAAACGTACGTTTGTCGATGATTTGATAGATTTTCGTAGATTTTCATGCAAACAAAGCACCGTTTCAGATTTGAATAGAATTGGACTTCAGTAATCTTCGCACCCTGCTAATCTGTAACACGAGTCTATGATTAGGAAGGTAAAGATGAATGTTTCAAGCAAAGGCTTCCGGCTCGTGATTTAATCGCGTTTATTTATTAACAAAATTGTGATGGGCCGATCATTGGCTGTGCTCAAGCCCTTTAACCGAACATTTATTTATGCAAACCGTATGCGGAATCTGAACAGCATTCGCTTCCATCTAAATAGTAAATGGTTCACAACGAGTCGTAGCGTTCAAAGCCCTAACGGCTAGCGGATCGAGGTTAAATTTACCCCAGAGCTGATGTATAAAGGCTCATTGCACTGCGTTCAACATCCGCGCACCCAACGAGTTTGGCAGCGACGATTCTGTTACACTTAACGTCTACCGTTTATTTCAGATACCCGCAGCCATATGAACATTCATTCACTAACAAATCTCTCTTCTTGCTTTACTTTATCAACCCATTGTGTGTCCGCCTAGTTCGTTATAAATACGAGTTTTGTTAGAGTTGCTGTCATATCCTACGCTCTGAACGCTCTATCTGCAATAGAGAGAAAGGCCATGCCATGAAAAACCGACGCTTTTATTAGTACAGGTAGCGCTATCATTCGTTGCCTCCTTTGCTACGGTACAAATTAATGGAAACACCTGAACATCTTGGAATGATAACTTCAAATCGATCCATCATCTTCCTCCCCCCCACCCAATATCGATCGAATAAAAGATATGACCTTGAGAGTGGGGCGGGAAATTTGAACGAGGAATGTTCAGTAAACTAGTGTTAATTACCAAACACTGACTAAATGACACTTGTTTTTTTTTACACTTCTATCTATGTAGGCTATTGAGAGCGCCGCAGACGAGCTTTATGGTAAAACAATATGTTGCATTTGTTTTTTATTGACCCACGAAAGCCAGTGGAACGTTAACGCGCTCAGCTGACTTGGGCCTTTACACTGATGAACCAATAGAACGATAGCGAAAATAGCTGGCCGCATAATGCTAAATTTGATAAATTAGACTCACCGGTTGGATCTACCACAGATTGGAATAAATAGTAAAAATTTATTGGTCAGTGCTGTATATCGATTGGTGTTAATGTGAGCTTTTCTATTCGCACCATCTATTCAGATATTTCAACGTACCCTCTCAGACAAAATAGTTGCTCATAGGACATACATCTGAGCAAGTATATTTAGAGAACAAACAGTATCATGTAGGTAGGGGGAATTCCGCCAAGCTTCTCTATGTTACTTTAACGGCAGGTTCGATGGAACGCTCGGTCAGACACACGACGACCCAGTGGCTGTAAGGTGCTCCAGGATACATAGTGGTGGAAAAGACAGCAGTAACTTATAAAAACACGTGGAATGAATTTTTTAGAATATTAGGTGGCCTGTGGAGTTCCGCAAGCGTTCTGAAGGAACGCTGAGTGACAGCGACTGGCTTTGATTGCATACCGGTATTGTGCTACGAAAAAGGTCGATAGTTTGGCGACGGTTTAAGCAAAACTCAGGCGTCCGAATAAAGAACGAGTAGAAAAAACAGCTTATTTCATTAGCTGATGCCAACGCCACTGTCGCTGCTAGCGCCGACAGAAATAGTTATTTCACTGATGCCAGCAGTTAGATGTCTATAGTATTAGAAGTTAGGTATAGCAATAGCAAAGACCCGCTGACCGAATCGCCGGCTTTCGCGTTTGTTGCGTTAACAGATCGAGTGAGTGACAGAGGGCGAAAGATGCCGTTGAAGAGATGGGACCCAGCCGACGGGGGTGATGGATGATGACATCTGCTGTTGCACTGACACCATTGGACGCGACGCAGACGTAGGGGCAATGAAAAAAACAACTCAATTGTTGTCCATGATTTCAGCATTTCACGTTCACCCGGACACGAATGTCTATTGTCTGTGGACTGAAACGGAGTAACTGGACGACGGCAGCGACTGGAACTTTGAAATAGGCTACCAGGCGAGCTAGATTTCTTTAATTATGGCACCTGTTCCGGATAGAGTTTACTAGACAAAACGTAATTTTCACCTTTTTAAGTGGAGGGTAAAAAAAGAAAATTTCCAAGTAAAAAAGTAAACCATAACTACAGTCAAAGTGATTTAATTGTCTCTGCCAGATAATTATAACTAATGCACATTATATTATGACTGCCATCGTTCTCACTATCGCGACTGATACTAAGCGTTGTTTCGGATTTATTACTACTGTCCAAAAAAGTTGGACAAATAAAAAGACGCGCAGGGGTAAATGAATTAGAAAAGCAGATAGCAGTGCGAAGCACAACCCGACTAGCGCAAGCAATGAGGCACATTTTCGCTAGTCCCCACACACCCTATATTGAATTCACCCAGATAGTGTCTCTGGGATTAAGCGAAAGAACTGGACTGGGGACTGTTCTACAGCGACAGTTCCAGTGACAGAAAATGGCTCGTGTCAACGTTTCGTACCGTCTACGACCCTCTGGGTAACTATTAGAAAGGAATCGTTTTCACGGCCAACGATGTAAGCAAGCAAATGTTAGCGCGTGTGACTGAATGGAGCAGAATAGAAATATATCGTAAAACATTGTTGAAGTAACCGACGAAGCGACAAAGACTCTAAAAAAGATACACCGTAAAAGATAGCCAGGCGTACAACTATCATTCACTCAGACGCCGTAACCCAGCCCTCAAGTGGGGTCATTCATGTGTTGTAGCAGTTGGGTCAATTTGAAGCCATTACGGCCCGTTTGTTCAACCTCTTAGTCAAATAGTGCCTTGGACCAATCCTGCAGTGCCGGCCGTGTCACGATTACCACCCGATCTCCTTGTAGCATTGTCGCTAAGGTAGAGAGTGTGGATTTTCTGGTACGAATGCTCGTTTCGAATGATGCGAACTATCATTAGTGGTGAAACAGTCCAACCTTTATAGGTGACTTAATTTTGACGGTGCCATTATTTCGTCACCACCTTAAAGTTACATCGTCGGCTGCATATTTGCGAACAAGACATGATGAGCGCCGGCGGTGTTAACCCATTTTTTTGTATGTGAAATTGCCGAATATCGCAAACATGCAGGCTATGACGACCGTGCTTGTCCTACTCACCGAACCAGTTGGATTTCTTGTCTGATGGCTCAGCTCTCTGCGCGAAATAGGCTGGCCGCAGCGCCGTCATATTCTGGTTGAGACTGACACGCTGCACCTCGTGCGAGGTTCTTCTGCCCTTTTCGTCCTCTAGCGATGACCCTTTATTACCTCTGCTGTTGACGGAGGTACTTTTGCCATTGGCAGACGACACCCTCGAATAGATTTTTGGCAGAGGCTCAAAACACACCTCATGATCGCCGCATAGGCCGGCTACGTCAAGGGAAAGCGGTGGGGCTGAATGAGGGAAGAGTGTCAGCTCGGAGGGACACGACGACGGACTGCTTCCACTATGCTGAGCGTAGGCAGCACCTCCAGGCGTAGGATCACTGACGCAGCTTCCACTGGATACCACAAGTCGCTTCTTCGTGCCGAAAAGGCGCTGAAAATTTGCGGAAAAAATGGAAGCAGACACACAAACAGGGTTGGGCGAGATATGTTAATCCATGAATAGCCAAGCATGTTCTGTAAGAACTGTGGGCTGACGTGGGAGATGCGAGCTAAGAAAATGAAGTAAAAATAAAAATAATACCTGACTATATCTAGTAAGGGTACGATCTGTCTGTAATGATATCCCACTGATAAAATTAAATGATAAAAATCTTCGAGCGTCTATCGGGTAGCTATGCATCTTTAACTTACTCATAAATTTAGAAACCCATCTAGAAACACTACCTTGGTTCGAATAAATAGAACGAATATATGTCAAATATCTTTCGTATTTCGAAGCCTCTCAAGTCTACTTATTTGGCGGTAAAAATTCATATGGTTCAAATTTTTTCTACTACCAAAACAAAGCAGACGTACTATTGACTAATCATTACCACTAGATAGACGTAGTATTGCATTCGCTTAAAAGCTGCATTGGACTAGCAATATCTAAATACAAAATATTTAGTTTTGTTAAAACTATCTATTAATTTTCTATTTGCTTGTTTCCTCACGTAATCACACCTTAAGCTAGCGACTCCTACTTGCTTCAGCCAGAAATGTTCATATACCTTCTTGATAAGGCTCGTTGTTAATAGAGGTACGCTAAATGTTACACAGTGTCTTTATCGCCTCCGGTTAGTTCCTGCTTTTCATTCCTCCTGGGAAATAATAATAATAACTATTATGTATATTGATCCAGTCAATCATTTATACGTCACGTGTTGCAGACGCGCATCCAGGGAACTAGGCCAAAGGCATCAGGACCAAGCACAACTCGTCTCTCGGGGGAGGCACAGCTAGCGCTGCGCTTCAGTTACAACGGGCGAAACTTTGTTCCGTCTCCTCCTTCTTCTGGGCTTTTTTTTTACAATTATTCCATGGAATCACTAACAGATAGCGGTAAGTGGCTTTGCCTTTTAGCGGTTGTGGTATGCTCTAGTAGACTGCGTGAGCCAGGTCGTTATAGTCCTCTGTCGAACCTCTTGGTCCCTTCTCCATCTTTTTTTCTTCTATCTTTTGACACTTCCGTACATTTACTTCAGCGACTTTGGCACTTCTAAGCCCAAATACGATGTGACCCTACATCGCCGTATCTTACTATACAACTGAATCCGCCGCACGGAGTGTTAATCGTAGGAAAGACACTTCGATGAAGCATACCATTTAGTAGTCTTGGGTTGGTCTGCACAGACTGCCTGAGTTCAATCGTACGATCCCGCCAACACAGAACCAGTTATTCAGATGTCTTAACGTCTTTATTACGAAAACTCAAGGTAATAAAGACGATTTATTTTCTGCACTGTTGGGTAATCAAGTAAAACAAATGTACGATGCACATGGGTGGTTAAAAGAACCACAGACAAGAAGTCGGACTAGGAACAGCGTCGGAATTGTGGTCCTGTGTGATCTTAGCATTACATAAAACAACTTGTATCGGCCCAATTTACAGTCTCTTACTGCATTTTTTAAACTAAACATATCTTTTAATAGAATACTTGGTATGAAACCGTCGTTTCGAAAGCTCTCATACCGCGACAAAGTGTAGAAGTTATGTTAGCAAATATTACCCCAGTAGCCTCTTGAGGACGAAATTACCTAGTGTATTTATTCGAATAATATAAGAGCATGATTCCTCATCGAATTCGCGAATTTGGATTCGTTTAAAGTCAGCAATGTTCTGTAATTGGCTGGAGCGTCAGCTAGTGTTTTAAAAGAGCATTAGCAGTGGCAGCAATCAAAGGCGGCCTGGGCGATGCTAATCAACTTCAGCGCGGGTAGACCTTACCGTGGAGAGTACAGCGAATACGTCGAAACAATCACAGATCTGCGCCCACAAGAGCATTCCCCTATCAGCCATTGGCAATTTACGATGCAACCCAGTTGACCCTTCACAGAATCAACGTTTTTATGGGCACTTCCATAGGTGAGCCCTAGAGACATAGGAGAATTATGTGAGACACTTGCACAAAACTAAAATGCCAGCCACTAAGGCAGGTAGCGCGACCTAACGATGGACCAACTAGCTGCCGGTTATTCCTCTTTAAAGCCCAAAATACTCGCTGAACAGATCTGCCAATCAAAACTGAACAAAAGGGTAGAATTTAGGTTTTAGCGAGGGTGTTTGATCAGATGAAGCGATGTGTTAAACAATTGAGCGAATTCGATTAAGTTCTAGGTCTCTGTGCTGACCTACTCATAACAGCAGGTCACAGCCTGTCACCGAAACAAAGCGTTAACGCCGAGGGTCTCTTAGCAATAATGGAGACGGAGAATAGACGGAGCTAGACGGTGTCCGGGATGCTACACTCGATGTCGAGACAGTCTAACGTACCCACTGCTTCTAACTGGTTTTCGAACGCGCGGCCAGTCATGAGACTCAGTCACGTCTACTGCCGACAGAGCCAAGTGGCTATCGCTTACGCTGTTGCAATCTTAATCATTGGAACCGATATATATATATATATATTGAAGAGGTAAAATCTAATAGCAGCAAGTAACACGTCGCTCGCGTGCGGGTATCCAGCGTCTACTGGTTGCACGCAGAGAGTTTCACAATGGTCAGAGCAGTCTCATACCTTTACAAGGGTCCAAAGGAGCTAAAGTGCTGCTATCATTGTAGCAGTAACACTGCATTTAGGACTCCTACTACGACCGTTCCTGTTGTGATTTCCAGTGCCGATCGCCCGATGAAGCGCGAAAATCAGACAGAATCTATGCCTGTAGAAAACCTATCCGAGAGCTATTTGGGTAGCCCTATTAGGCTTTTCATTGCGAACGGGAGTGGATAAACGTGCTTGCTTTGCACTTGCTGGTAAACACTGTTCGAGAACGGGACGCATATCGGTATCAAAAATATATGTACTATCCATAGTCCATATGAATATCAGCATAATCACAATGCATCGGTTTTTTAAAGTTCATGTACACCATATTTCCCAACAGAATTTTTTTTCGTGGTACTTAGCACTGATAGTCGTCTCAGTTGAAACAGTTAGCTTGAGTGCCTGTCAAAAGCTATAAACACAATTCCAAAATATTGTGTAGCAGAGCCAGCTACACCACGTAGTTTGTCCTAAGGTGTTTCGACTTATGACGCTAGCATTTTCCTAAAAAATCACTGACCATAGTCAGGTTATAGGCTAGGTAAAAACTCTACTCGTAACGGCCTGTTCGAAGAGAGGTAGAATATGGTATGGATTCGAATCCGGGGGTCGACATGCCTCATTCTGTTGGGCCCCACCAAGGTTGTCTGGTATAATTTGAAATACGGTTCCGTATGTGAAATTCTACATTTTTAAACTGACAGTATTGTTTTTTTTTTAGCTCTCCATTGTATATACGTATACAAGTCGGGTTAAAGGTTAATAATGGCGGTACATTGGGAATGTTCAAATATTCCCGAAGGTTGATTTCTGTTTACTATGGGACTGCTTGTGCAACACGCAATAAGGGCACGACTCAGCATGATATTACTCTTTTTCTCTTCGAAAAAGAGGATGATCGGTTATCACAGCAGAGAAGTCGATCAATTTTATCCCAGATGTGAGCTTCCATGATGCTTATGATAGCAGTACGACCCAAATCATGCCAAACATTTTCTAATACTCTGTAATATAACAATAGCGACAACCTCGATGATATAGGAGCAATTTGAAACAAAGTACGTTTTCGAGTAAGATAGAAGCACTCAGCACGCCATCACCACGTTACGCCACTAGACTCGTAGACAATACTCGCAAGGTCTCAGCAGTGATTCACAGTTAATTATGCAGGTTAGCTGTTCTTCGAATACATAGAACTTGTACACGGTATATCGAGCCGACAGCGGTAAAGGATGCCGACTATTAGGTCGTTGTACGCAGTGCTGCTGGCTTCCAAACCTGTGACTGAACAGAAACCACCGAAGACCGAATGTCATCGCTTTTGTATACTCTATTCGGTATAATGGTTCAAGCCATAGAAGGTGACACGGGACGCAAATCACAACTTGAGTACCCTGAACTTTCTCTAATCAATGACTGTCCCGCGACCAACTTTTTTGAAGAAAGCAATACGCAGTGATAAGTGCGTTAATGACGGAAATCGATTGGCAACTAGGTATTTTTAATTACCCTTTTTTTTAAAGATAGCGCAGACATTTTTTTACGAAGTGCCAGCTTTTCTGACGACCTGGGCGAAGTACTACTAAGTTCAACGCAACGGGAACGGTAAGCCACCACAGTGCCTATTGTGCTTTTCCTGACACAACTATCTTATGTTTATTATTTGCAAGAAATAGCATGTCCATCTTGTCGCAATGATGTTGCTATCATCATCATCAGGCTAACTGTTAGCCAGAATAACGTGGATTCGTTCTATCGTATAAACATCATCGATCGTTTACCGACATCCTTATCCTTTATTCTCCCTCTCTGCTCACGTTTTCCTTTTAGAGTATAAGGACCTCGTCGTCCTGTTCGCTTCTTTTGCAAGCTGCAGATATTGACGCCCCCGAACCCCTCCTATAGACGCTCATTCTTTGCAAGCTGATTATGCGTTGCTACCTGCTCCCGCCTCCAAGCGGAGAACACAAAAGGCGAGTCACGTGTAGCGCGGCGCGTACGTCACACGTCCACTGAATGTAACATCGACTGCTGTAAATCTGTGCCGTCAGAAAAAGAGAGCTGAGCTGAGCTGAGCTAAGCTTTGACCACCTCCTGGGCATCCGTAAACCCCTCTGCGTTAGCCAGTGCTCAAAATTATAAGCGAGCACGTTTTTCCCCATTCCGTGAGCGGTGTCCGGGTCCTCGGTTCCGCATCGTCTACTTAGCAGATTTAACCTATTCACGTGGCGCACGAGACGGAGACGAATTTATTGTGCTACTCAATTTTCGTTCTAGGAAAAAGATAAAAGCATAACGAACCTAAATCGCCTAAAATCGCGGGTCCGTACCAAAAAGACTTTATTTAACCGTCTTTTTCTGTCACTCGCTTGAATAATTAGTCATCTATCGATTAAGTGGATAAGATAATTAGTAGAAAATACATCTCGCGTTGCGGGTAGCAGCTTCTAGAATAGATGACTTCATTGGAAGCGCAGTCTTTTCACGCGAAAACATTAGGCTATCCCAGGGAAGATCATTTTGAACTCGCGTTACCTTTCCAAGATGCTTGTTCGACCACAATAGGTTGAAATAGCCGAAAGAAGCCTATAATCTATAATACAGCGGAGATAATCAATACAGATTGAAGTAATTAATACAGCATCTGGAGCATCGGGACTCCTTACTACAGAGGTCAGTTTTGCTTGTAATGTTTGTGGTAGTGATTTATTCGGGTCTTACGTCCTGTGAAGATATGTTCATTTTAGCAGTAGCAATAATAGTAACAGTGATAATAACCTAGCAGCAACGCTTTTCTGTCCAGTTGCTATAGTAAAGAAAACCAATTAATAAGATAGTCCTCGTAACACTCTGGATACTGGTCCAGCAGACTTAACCGCACATTGGCCTAAAGGAACTGCACAACTGAAATTCTTAGCGTTGTTATCGGAATTAGGAAGCATGCAATGGTGTTAAAAAAATTATTGCCTTTAAGGAAGTATCATAAGAAACATAGTAGTGATACGCTCTCTTGTAATAACACCCAGTTTTTATCGTGATAGTACGCGATACCGTAGTACACTATAAAATTTAACTTTCCGCTAAATTGGCTTTAACCGTATTGCCCTGCCTTCGAAGATATAACTTGTTGAATAGTCTCTACTCTGCCATATTTAAAACGACAGTTTCAATAGAACTTCAGTGGAGTGAAGTTTAAAAATTCATGCCTTCATTAGCATTCAATAGACGCACAGGGACTGGGGTGAATTTGATAGCGTTAATGTCATTGAAAGCCTTGTAGACTTGGGCCACATAGTGCAGCGAGTCCATCTCGCTCTTATTTACCGCAAGATAACTCCTCTGTGTTCTGCGAATAAGATATGCGGATTAAGAAGAATTATAAGTGACGTAACCTTATGATTATGGCCACGGATACTGCGATCCCGGCAAACGTGTTGACTCAGCTAAAAGTAAGGACAGGCCAATGAAAACGGATTGTCACCCCTAACAAAACAATTTCGGATTATGGTCGACACGCCTCATTTTATCTGCCGAAAATTCCGAATTTTCAATGACAGCTATAAACAAGCAAAGGCATAAAGATGGCGTGAAATGAAGTAATCCTTTGACATGCTTCAAAGCAGTAGCTTTGCTGCATTTTGCACGAGGATGTCTGACACGACTATTCGTCGGATGAATGACTGTGGTTTCGAAGCTCTTCTCGCATCTAAATACTCGAATTGTATAATACCGACTGGTTTGTTTTTTGTCTGAGTGTTGATGTAAATTGCAACCGTTCATCAGGATGGAGCAATCCAGTTTCGCCATACACGCCGCTGTATGTACGGCACGTATGCTTAGACGATCTAAAATATGATAGTTCAGATCGAAGCGACCTGAAAGGTGGTCAGACTGTTATAAAACGTATCACTATTCGTGTAAAGGTAGCTGAGTAGGCGTTTAGGTGGCTACAATCCCTATTCAAGGACTGTAACAATTTAACGAATATCACAAATAGGGTAGTCGAGGCTTAGGGTAAACCCCCTCTGAGAATTGTCCCGAGTCGAATCTTACCATTAATTTTAATTGGTTTCTCCGCCGTCAGGTTTATTGTTATACGAAACTGTGTGTTTCCCGTTTCTTTCTGGAGATCATGCCCACGATAGTTGCTTGACTTTAGCAAACAAAACGTATTTTAGTTGTTTGATTTGTTTTGTCACTTCACTGCCGCGGACGTGTATTCGCAGGGAAGAAGGGTCTCTGCTACCAGTCTAAGCTGTAACCACATGTCCTAACATTTCGAGCTGATCGTCATTTTTTTGTGTTAGCCTTTACGATTTATAGGATAGGCTAATCTAGGTCGATGTCCTAGCCATCAAGTTGGGTTCGCGCACAGCGTCGAAATCTTGCACTAGTAGAAATACAGGTTTGAACGCCCTTACACTTTGTGTGTTCCCGTGAAACGTACTTTATCTCGAGTTTATCTTGTTGCACGACTTCATCACATAGAAATCAACGAGCTTTCTAAGGCAGCGTTTTAGGCACGCTACTGGATTAGTAAACGATCGCACTGGATGGAACCGTCTTAGTGAATCCGCTGTGAGTTTTTTTTTCACTGGAATTATTGAAATCATAGAACCGACGTTCTATGCTACTTGTATGTTTCACTAAAGCATTTTGTTCAAAGGAAAATTTCAATACACAATATTCTATGTTAGGCACCACTGTTGCCTTGGAAGGTATAGCGTTAGAACTGGTAGAAAAAAATACAAATACGTTCTCTTCACTGTTCGATAGTCTGCCGACGCTCATTGAAGGTGTGTTCCCAAGACTGGCCGTGATTGCTTCGAATCTTAGTATCCCTGTTGATATTTGATTTCCTTTTGCAGTTGACTGCTGACTAGCCGGCATACGCGCGGGAGCTACCAGCTGAGCAGAATGCTCTGAACAATCTCTAGTGTTTTGACGTGCCCGAAACCGCAACGACTAAGGCTAACAACGGGATTACTTATGAATTTAGAGAGGATACTTTCGATTATAAAGGAATAGGTCGTTCCATTCTTATCGAGATGTATTGCTTGACTTGACAACCATTCTGGCCAAATAGATTCTGTTGTAGGCATTTATACGGATGTAGATCAGTAATGACAGGTGTTTTTGCTGCTTATTTTGAAAATTCCCTCAAATAATTTGGCATATAGGAAATTCCATAATCATAAGAGACACTGTAACTACACCTTTTTTTAACAATTATTAACGTATCGTGGCCTAATCCAACGATACAATATTCATTGTTGTTTCAATACTGTAAATAAGTTTCTGCTGAAAAAGTAACGACCTTTTCGGGAATAAATAACTGACGTCCATAGTTAGAACCACGAAAAGTGGAAGCCACGTAACCATCCAACAAGACCGTGTAATCGGCTTTGTAGACCCCGGAGGCGCCATGAAGCATATATGCGCACTACGCGTTTATTTTCTTGTTTAAACGAGGCACAGGCATTGATTATTGCCTCTATAAAACCATGCAACTCACACGCACCGGTCCCCGTTCACTGATGTGACTGAAGTCGTCCATTAAATATATAACAGAAACTCTGCGCATCCGGCTGGCCAATACTGGACATCTACAGACTGGGGCGGAGACCAGCAGTTCCTCTAACGTCACATAAATACTCCGTACCATTTGTGTAAATGAATTAATTCATGTGATACTGCATCGCACGAGCCATACACATTATGGCTTGGCCACAGGGTGCCTGAGTGGTGTTGGAAAATCCTGTCGAGGATTCGGCATACAGAACACAATGATGGGCCTGGAGCAGGAACAAAATATATTGATCTAACGCTGAAAGTTTCATTCTCTATGCCATTTTTACACCTGTCGGCTCGTACACACAATCACGCTCAGTTTTCTACCCCCAGTTGAGGCTGAAGAAGGAGAAACGTGAGACAGAAAACCATGTCGCCTGATCACCAGCACACAACTTAGAAAGGCTTACAGTGGCATGAAATTGCACACTGCTCGGATCACGTCTTATGTACACTATGAATACGTAGATAGCCATAAGCCCTGTACGTGTAAAAATGAGCTTATTTGGTCTTTGTCTTTTTGGCCAATAAGCTTTTCGATAACTTCAATTATCTCCAACCAGAAAAATATGTCATTTGATGTATTGCCACACACACACACACACAAACTCTCGAGTTCGTTTTCTCAGCGTACTCATGTTTATTGTATTTTAATGTATGTTTATAATAATAATAAGTTTCTATATGTCGCGCGCGTTCCTTTTTGTTGTTGTGGTTTAATTGATGTTTCCGAATTCAGTCCTTCGACGCCAGAAATGCCCCCCTTGTAAAATGTTTTTGCTCAAAGTCAAAGACAATGCATTATTTAATATATGTTCTTGTACTTTCGTTATTTGTCGGAACTCTACGTTCTGGGCCGAAAAGCAGAAGCTTGTCAGTTTGGATCTCATCAAGTTGTGTACCTTTGCGTGTAAGTACTTACGAGCCATTACATTTACGTGTCCGTTCAATATAATTAATTTCAAACATTAGTATCACCAATCCGACAGCAAAAATTTGACAAAGTGCCCCAGTAATGATTGAGACATGGTTTTTCTGCTTAGCTAAATATATTGAACCTAACTGATGACCTGTAGCTAAGTAGATGTACCAGAAAAAAAAAACAGCGAACAAATCAAGGGCTGCTGGCCATTAACGAAGAAGGATCAATGACATCCAACGAACAACGCTAATGGGAAACCGCTTCCAGGCATCAATTTTAGTCTGAGTAATTCATTTGATCTACGAAAATAAAATAACAACAAATGTTCAGAACATGAAGTTGAGTTTTAAAAAACTCAACGACCATGTAAAGCTTCTTCTCGAAGAGCTAACTCCGATTGGGGAAGGATTTCGACGATGGGTCTAGCGGTGATATCTTACAAATCGGCCTCTTATCCGTTTGGCCTGCTCCAGTGTTCCGTATCCGCAGATTATAGAGCCTTGAAAAAACATCATGTCGAAACGAGGACTCCACAAGGCAACTCGACGAATCAGGAAAAATTGTCGCCTATTGCCCTAAATAGTCAGTCGGTCGTCGCTGTTTGCTGACATTCGAGGAACAAAAGTTTGCAGTGAAGTATAATTTGGCAAAGAGGTGTTATTAATGCCGTTAGAAAACACAACTGTACAACTGTAAGATACCACGAGAATCAAATGCAAATGCTAGCGAAGAGAGCTTTACCATCGCTATTCAAGCTTTGCTGTACACCTATGTACTCATGCACACACGTGCCATACGAGACTGAAGAAGATCCCGGTTTACCCCCCCTTCTTCTAAACTGCCCTCAAACAGGGGCCTTGACATTCGGGGATGGCGTAAGGTTGCATTTGGATAGTTAGATAGTTTCAACGGAATGAATGAATGAATGAATGAAGCTCCACATTGACTCAACCCACTTTGCGTCTGACCATAGTTCCGCATTAAGGCAAACGAGGTATAGTCACGTTAACCACTAGTCATGAAGCCAATAATTAGACAGCTTAATTACCGTTCGCGACGGACGTCGATAGAACGAGAGAAACGCTGTCATAGTTCCAGTACTATACGACGTAATAGAACCGGTCTGCCTCGACTGACTGACAGAACTATCGAGCTACTGGCTCGGTAAATCTGAGTCTGCCGGAACGCTGAACGACGTCTGCTCGCCTCTCGTTGAGCTGCCCTATATGTTTCTGCATTGGTTCGATGCGGCTAAGCGGCAAGCTACTTTCAGATCTATTCATCTCTAAATTTTAAAAGTTCGATACCTTTCAGAGTCGATAGGAAAGCGAATAAGAATACGAGATCCTGTATGATACCCAATTTTAATGCAGGTATGTGCCCGTATACACCTAATTAGGTATATCTGATAGAATCGTCTTCTGTGAATATATATAGTAGACTGCGTTTATCTCCTGAGAATACCTTTTCCAATACGATTTCGTGTGGATAGATTAAATGAATATCTTCATTTTCTTTTTGCAAATATTCATCATGTTCAAGTGAAGTCGAGTCTTGTTAGATTTGCAAAAGGCAACGTACGCTTTCCCTCTGAAATCCGTTCTGCTCCATTTCGCTCCAACAAACAAATCATACTAGCAGACTTTGGCAATGCATTGCCACTATAACGTGTCTTAGAGCTCCTAAATGGCTATACGGGCAATAGGATACGCCCGCTCAGTCACGTTAACACTCTGTCACGGCTCGTTACGTAAAGGTCACTAAACGGTGACAGAGATACGGACGCCTGCTAGACCTTTGTTATACGAGAACAGCTAGCGATAAAATTATACTATATACGTATTAATCCGCTTGCCTTTGCCTCGGGCTTGTGCAATAATAGTCGAAATGGATGCGTCTCAATGACCTCGGAGGCAAAACAGCAGCGTCGCGGCTCTTTAGCAGCAAATAAGTTAAAGTTCTCGAGCGGAACTGCCCAATGGATCACATGTAGCCTAGTGATGATAACAATATTGAAAACTAAGCGGAAGTGGTAAGCAACATCTCTTTTATATGTAAGTTGGAGAAAATATCGAACACTTTAAAAGGAACATGAATGCAAACGAAGTTCAAAGCAGCTAACTTAGTATGTAAGTATGAATTTGCGGTGTTAATGTTACTGGCCTGTAAAGAGCTGTCCTGCAAAAATAATCTATTTTTTTTCATCTTATTTGAACGCGGATATGCCTATAACTGTTTCCTAATTGGGCAATATCGAACCGGTAATGTTTATTAGATAATCACAAGAGCTAATCTCTCACAACATGATATGGTGTCACATGGTCCGCTCCGTGAAAGGGTTCTGTCTTAATGGAAACACACGTTTTCCATGCACCGCTTTATAGTAACCATGTAAAAAAAAACCCAAGTATTTTCGGGCCTTTAGTACTCATCCTTAACAACGAACACCCGATTCAGATTAAGTCAAACACTCACATTATTATTGTTATAGTATATATACGGAAGTTTGCTCGTTTCGTTGATGCGGGTCTGTTTTTTTTTTCGTACGCAAACCGTTTCATCAAAACGATTCTGAGATTTTTCGCAACGTTACGAATCAGCAGCACCTGTCTCTCCTCGGCGGTTATCGCTAGCCGCTATAATTCATTACGTTTTAGATATAACGACAATCTGCTTAGCGTCGCGTATTTGTTTATTTCTGTCATCTCTCGCTGTCGATCCAAGGGACATGATAACTCGCTCAGCCATCCGTGGTCCCTATTCAGACGCTCTCGATTTTCGAGGTGGTCAATCGAACGGGACTTACCATCATTCCTATAACAGACGCTCATTCATTGTATCGGTGATATTTTGTTTCACTGGCGCACGCACTCGCTTTCGCGTCGGTGGCTATCGCCCGCAGCTACGCTTTTCTACTAGATGTTAGCACCACGCAGAGTCGAAGAACACGGCAAAAGACACGCGGATAGAATAATAATGTTAAATAAATAACTGTTAGGCTTTGGTAAGTTAAAGCAGCGGTTGGTAGTGCTAATCGGGGCGATGGTAGCGTGGGTCGGTTAGCTGCATCCATATCGTGGGGCAAAGATACCTATTCCCAATGTATTCTATAATAAGACGTAAGTACTCGTGTCAAAGATTACTGTATAGTACGCTCCAGCAGTACGAAACGTACAAGGCCGGACGAGCGTTAGCGACAGTGAGCAAGAGAGAAACCGGTTACTTATTTGATATTTATTCACTCTACCCATTATAAAGAGATTCGCAATTTTCAGACCGACAAATATACCTTTCACTAATCCATGTTTGTATTTTTGAGGACTTCGCATCGTGGTCCCTGTAATAATGCATTATACACGGTCATCCTCAACGAATATCCGTACCTCGACAAAACAACGTCTCAAGCGCTAGCGGCCGAACAATTTGAAGAATGAGCAGTATATTGCAGAGTAGAATAGGATGTGGCCACATCTAATAATAGAATTTTGGCTGATAGGTCCGGTATGGATTTTTATCTGTTGCTGCGTAAACAGGCCCAAGTCAATCTACGGCTTTTCGAATAGTCTCCGTCAGCGAAATTTCACGAAAACAGGGAATTCGTTTAATGCGTGACACCATAGTGGGCTTTGATTTTCTGTATGTGACGCCACGACCCGCGATTGGCGCCTTATTGCGGCCGAAATAGTAAGTGTATGTAGGAAAATTCAGCCTTTCGACTTTTCGGAACGCGCACACGTCGTTAAAGATGGCACGGTCATCACACAGACATTCCTCTCGAGGTCGAGCCGACCAATAAAAAAACCTATGTTGAGCAAATAAAATTTCTCAATATAGGTATGACGTTGGATCTGTGCAATACTATAAACATATGCGTGAGAGCGAACTATAGCTTAAAACCTTAGCTTCTTTTAGTGCGCAAAAAATGATGATGATTGGCTCAAGTAGGTGGGATGATGTGGGCGTCTGCTAACGACGCAAGATCAATGCGAGCGAGATTTTATAAATGGTTCATTAAAATCCCATAAAATTATCGTTCTCGCACATGAACAGTTCATTTTGAATCTATGGGGATTGGGCGAGACACGGGGGTTCAGAAAGGGTTGAAAGGAAGCTTTGTATATTGTTGAAATCAGCTAACCCGTCGTAAATTGCTGGATGAGACACGGTGAACGAAGCGATAGTGAGGACTAAGTGTGTAGCGTGTAACGATTGACCTGGATCACGTAAATCTAGGACATAGGTGAAGTGGTACAACGTCGCGAAATGCCGACCGAAAATTAGTCGACGTTCACGCCGATCATTCTATAACAATTTTTTCAATGATCATTTCGATATTGCTCACATATGAACTTATTGTTGACATTCTAATCTCCGTTTTAATTTGTCCATCCGTCACGGTTGCACGACGTCTTACTTCCTATACCGTTTATATAGCTTCGTTTATTCGCTTACTACCTTTATATAATACACATAGGAAAGAATTCCAATTGCCCAGACTATGTATGAATGGCTCATCCGCAAAGAGTCGCCCTTTGGTTCGAACCCAATGTGTTCTTTCGTAGACGTCATACGTATCCATCTTAACGTAAGCTACGGTCTGGTTATACATCTAAAGGTATCCCGCTACACTCACCCTGCAGCCACTCTAACAACCGCGCTGTTGGCCATTTTCAGTTACCGCATTAGAATATTATCTAAAAAGTTCTATCAGCCTACTGTGGCATTGAAAATATGGTAGTAATAATAAAATGGTTCAGTCTATTGCCACGGCGATCCTGTTACCTCAGGGGTCCATAACGGTTGCCCAGCTCCATAAACCTCGTCGGGCTGTTACAGAGTCCCGTCCTTTTCCCGCTGAACAGAACTAATAAATTCGTCACTTCGTTATAAATAGCCCGTAATTTTTTCCATAGCAATTTATCAGTTAACACGCCAACCCATCAGTATAGAGTAGAAAAAATCTTTTATCACATCTGCTTAACGGACACGCACTGCTCTAGTCCTAACAAGCTTCGGCCTAGAGTCTACACGAACCGGTAGACATAACGGTCTAGGGAGGTACGCTTAGGAAAAACGTTTAAATTTGTCGAGCGAAAGTGTTCAATTGCTAGACAGAAATTCACTTCGGTCGGTTCGTGTTCTATTTCTATTCCTCGTATAACGATACCCTTTCGGTGGTTGACCGGCCATTATTTGATTGCTATTAGAAAAAAATCAACGATATCATTTTGATTTTATTATTACAATATTTAGTGCTGTATTGTGGTTTTTGTCACAAAACAATCACAGGAATCAGCGGTGATATGGCTCGATCTAGCTATTTCATTCCAGATTAAGGTAAAATTAACGGAAATATCGATTAGATAACAACTAGACCACAGTTTCTATAGTTTGTTTCAAGTCATGCGAAGGGTCTGCGCTGCGAAGTATCTCTGCACTAAAAGTGCCTTACTTATTACGAGCGTAGCTAACGAGTCGGCTGTGAAACACATATTTCTTTTCTGTATATAGTTCGTATTGAACTTTCTTGAGATAAGATAAACACACTGAGGCCGTCACTTTACAGTACTAGAAATGTGAGCGAAACACCAGGGTATAACTTCAATTTAGGCCAGATTGTGTGAAAGCCCACTTCTACTTAGTAGTACGGTGCGAAGCAACTTACTATTAGCTTAACATAGATTAAGTTAACCGTATTAAGTAGTTTCGGCTACGCTCTACGTGAAATCCTTTCAAGTTCCATTCGAAAAACATACAACATGATACCCACAGCGTTGACAGATGAATGCTCTTATTAAGGAAGCAACACAAGCAAGCATACATAGATCAGATGCAGCATTGGACTACGATTGATTCTTTCGCCTCGCAGACTGTAAAATGGCTCAACTTGAACATCCCTATACCCTATAGAGATAATAGCATCGCATAGAAAATATAAAAGCATGACTGCCATAAATCAGATGTATTACGACAATTCCTAGTATCTGACTGTGACTTGAATTCCCCTTGAACAAAACACCTTAACGGCATTAGTCACATAATCCTATAAAACCGTTAGGCAAGCGCCTGATTTCAGCAATATTCTACCTGCATATAGGCACGATTTCATATATGTGTATAGAAACGTGACAGGACTGAGACCACAGCTAAAGTTAATGTATGATAATTATAAGCTTTTGCCCATCGTGTGATCGCAAGCATATCTAAACCCATTAGATTTTTGTTCTGACTTTAAGCAACGATAGGATAACAGTCCTGATTCGTCGTAATGTAGCGTTAAGATTTAGGCTATTCGTAGCGTATGATGCCACGGGAAATCCGCAGTCAACCAAGACATCTGGTTTCTATTCATAAATTTATATTCAGCTAATATCAATTAGGCAAACAACGTATTAATCCACTAATTATCGCTTTTAACTATGATGAATACGAAGCAGCGGCGAGATCTACACGGCAGATGGAGGTATTTTAGCAGTGTTTGTTTTTTTTTTTTCGGAGACCGGCAGATGCTTGATTTTTATGGGTCCATTGTACAATATAGTCATTAGACGAAAAAGTAAAGTAAGTCTTTGCGAGCGTGCATCTAGAGACAATGAAGTAATATGTTACTCATACGAATAGATGAATGACGGCGTGAGGTGTTGAGGCCCGTTTAATGCTTCGTTTGTTTTAAAGTGGCGCGCTAACATAACGTTATAGGCAGTCATCTGTATTCATGTATTGCAGATAGATAATAGGTTGTCGAATGTATTTGGTGATCTATGAATAGAAAACAATCGAAAGTTCCAGTTTGCATCCACTGTAAGCTCGATAATCATTTTGGAACCTCTTTAATTAAGACTAGTACCTGACGTGACTACGATTTAGAAAACGAATTTCGCAGGGTAATCAGAAAACACGGATAGGACAGGCATGGCCGGATATAGATCCCCGTGCACATTCGAGCCCAGGCTATGGATATCGATCTGCGAATCTCTGTACATCATCTTCGCTCTAGCGTCATGAGTTGGCACACTCTGCACAGACTGATACTGGGTCGCTATTATGGACAGAAGCATTCTACTGCAGACGAATTTAAGTGATGCTTTATTACTTTTGCTGAACCCGAATGCCGCACGAGAATCTAGAGCTTAAGAGAGCACAGTTGAGGCCTTCGTTCACATAAAGTACATATCTTTCTAAGAGCGATACGAGTACAATTTTCTGTATGACTCTTGAAAAGCTTAATAAATGATGTTCAAAGTAATGCCTTTACGAGATTAATGCTTTCTTTGCACGTTTACAGCGAAGAAACATTTACTATTGGCTTGAAAATCGGCAATGGAATGGGTCATCTCAGTAAGCCCAATCAAGCGTTTAATAAACTAAACAAATAACCTTCAATGCTTATTTGGCGGAGATAAGCCAAAATTGTGTTAGTTGCATGTGTGCCATCGTAGGTAGCTTCAATGGACCTAAACCACTTCATAGTACTGAAAAAATGACATATAATTACTGTATCAATGTCGGGCCACTATTCAGAAACCCATAGCCAATAGACTGCCTGATCTTCTCAGATATGCGGGCTTCATGTCGGCTCCTTATAGCACACAAGCGTGCGCGTTTTCTTGCATTATTTCCATATATATATATATATATATATATATATAATTCCATAAAGATCTGGACATGTGAATTATCATCCAGGTCATGAGGCTTTTGAGGTCACTGATGCCTTTCCTTAATATGAGCGAGACCACAGTTTTGGTCCTTTCTGATTTCACGGCGCACGCATTTTACACGTTTATTTGTCGTCTGACGTTGGAGTCGTCGATTAGGAGGAAGAGAAGCGTTCATACACTATGGAAACTAATGTTTTATATTTGATCATAGTATATATGCGCATACATATATGAGCTTCACGATCACCGTTATTATTATTTCCACACTGCACCATAGCTCACTACACTCATGTATACGTACACCGATAACAAGTGAGCTCAATGAATTCTACGAGAGCCGTTGTTACAAGGCCACCACATCTGGGATCTAGCGTATAGCTGAGCTTACAATTGAGGAAGCTAACTTTCACTGATGGCGTTTATGACGGCCCATATATTAAAGGTTTGCTTATTAATCTTTCGTAAACAAATTTCGCAAAGAACCGTGACTGATAAGCGATCTGGTCGAGCACAAGGGCCACCATGCAATAGTTTTTCACATCATTTCAATATTCTACGAATCTCTTTATCTATATCTAGTGTTAAACAATAATTCGACTGAGATCTCTTAATAATTAAAGTACAATCGCCAGTGTCACTATTACGCCGCTAAATATATCAGGAGCGGTGATTTGCAACGCTGGACCACTAATTATAAACTGAAACCATATGTACATGGGCAGCAGCATTCAACCAGTAGATAAAAGCCACGTACTGTACGTACAATATGGCATACACGAAGGCCGTCGGTTTCCATTGACTGGTACGAAGCCATTCGCAACGGTTTTACGACTCAACAGATCTGTAGGCCGTGATACTGTGCCATGATAAGCTACTTCTTCCTGACAAAGCAATTTACTATGTTTTAGTCCTATTCTAAAGCAGTCATATTGACTGCCAGCTACGGCTGCCCCTGGCGTTTGAGCGATACGTAATGACGCAACGTTCGGACAGACAACTCTACTTGTCGTTGGGATGATTCTTATTCGTTCGCTGCCGTTATGCCTATTGCAGTGATGTTCTTGTTTAGCTATCCTTTGGCCGGGTCCCACATGGGATCCATGGCCACCCCTCCACCAACTTTGCCCATCATTGCTCTCCAACGTTACAATAATCCGAAACGCACCGGCAATACAACTGTCAGATCATGACCGTAACAGTCATGCCCATACATAAACAGGTTTATAATTCAAGAAGTTGTCGCCGGTGTTGTGTTTATGGGTCATAATAAACCGCGGTCATTTGGACGACCGACCGCCGTCCCTGGATTATCCATATGAAATGATAACTCGTTGAAGGACACCATTTATTTCACGTTATCAAGAAATCAAAAGACCATACGTATAGCTGCACCAAGACAGATGCGTCGAGATGCACCAGTCCCCCACTTATTGGTGACGGGTTATCATCATGGGTGGGTAATCTTATTTGGTTCATGCTGGTTAGCGTACCAACTGGCTGTCATCACGATATGATACCAAACAGAGTCATTGTTCATTATTGGACCGACGTTACAAAACAAACGCTCCCTTTCATGTGCTCGCAACAGCTGGAGCGGTAGCAGCAAAGATCATCTAATCATCAACAAATATCAAAAAGTACTCATCTTTGTTGTCACGTACGGTACGGCTATGCTGGAAAATTTCTCTTTACGAAAGCCTTAAAAAAAGGCACATAACCAAACATAGCAATACGTGAAGAAGACTAATCGAAACAACTTATTATGGTGTTGAAGTCAGTAAGGACAACGAGAGTTATTGTCGCTGGATGCCCTTAGGAAACGATGACAGGACAGCCTACGAGCGTTTATGATAAAACACTTTTATATATCGTTTTTAGCAACGAAGAGCAAAATTGGATTAGAAGACGCAGCAAGCTAACAGCGGCGGCACGCGATGACTGGCTGGCTCTTTCAGGCAAAGCTAAAGTTAAAAATTTAGTTAATGTCCTGACTGCTTCAGCCTAAATGTAATATTTCTGTGTATTTTTTCCTCTTATCACAATTATGGAAAATAGAATTTTTATAAAATGAATGCTCCGCGCGAAGTATCGTGCCGCCTGGAAAAACGCTTAACGGCAAGGAGGGCGGTCGTAAATTTCGCAACATGGATCTAGATTCGAGGTATCGTCGACACTTTAGTTGTTTATCACGTCTGTCAGAGCTGGGGGTTCGGTAGTAATGGGCTGAATAGGGAATTTGACTGTACCCGTCTATCCATTGTAGCGGTTAATCGATGACAATCAGCGCAACACTCACAAGTGTGTGTAGAAAAACGAAAGCATGGACATAAAGCTACGTTAAACGAGGCTGGGTGTCTCGGCACAACAACAATAACATCACGAGTGCTTTGACCAATGTCGCCGTTCGACATCTGCACTTATGTAAATCTATTTATGCACATTATAATCCTTTTGTGTGTCTTTAAACAATTGCCATCGACTTCATTCGATCACAAACAAAAGCCGTTGATGCCATTTTCGTCGTCAGCACACGTTTTTTCGTCCCGAATCACAATCCGCCTACGACAGCAACTTTCGCCGTTCTGAACTTCAGAAGCTGCTCAGATTGTATAATGTCCGTATAGAATACAGATAGCCATGGCACACATATGCAGTCATTGCTTTTAATGCCGCTGTGGCCCCGACATCGCTTTTTCCGACGAACCGATTTAGACAGACAGATAATAGAGTAACGGGGTGCAATTCCGAAAGTGAAGAAGCTGTGTCACGCTATCGAAACTGCTTTGCGTGCAATTACTATCCACAGGGCTTCTTTACTGACGGTTTTTTGTTTTCGTCTATGGTGTATGTTGCCATTGTCTCAAACGATGACCGCTGATTGCGACGCTTACGTTGCCGTCGTTTCTGTGCCCAATAACCATAAGACGGTGACCTTAAACACTAACAGGAGCAGTCAATAGAGGATTGAAATGATTTCGAACAGTCGCTCGCGCGCCGTATGTTAGCGTTATGCCAAGCAGCAGTCACAAATAGCCTTCACTATACCTGTTGCTACCTGCGCCTTTACTAACTGGCTAGCTACGTGTTCATCCAACTAGTCATCGACTGCTGCTATTTCCTCGCTAATGTTGATGCAGGCTTGAGATAAGAATATTATAATGCAGTTGGCCAGAACATCGGTTATTCTGACGGTTCGTTTATGCTGTGTAATACTTCATAACCTACTTCGGTAATATTTATGCGCACTTTTGTCTATACGGCTTATATAGAGACATATATGAGGGCAACATCTGTTTAGTACAGATTGTCTTTGCGTAAACATGCAAAGAAGGGTTCTTTTATTTATTTTTTTTTTGGTAAAACAGGAACGACATAAAAGTGACACAGCACTGATATCTAGCGGGCAAGCGAAGGCGTCTTCGATCGGCAGCAGGCCACAATAAAAATGACATCAAGCGCGACACTAGAATTGATCATCATATTCTGGTTACTGTCAGCAGCGGAAGATACGGCTGGAAACGAACCCTTCCCTATTGCATCTATTGGAGCCGGACACTTATTTAGTCAGCTGATGCTTTTTCCTTCACGGTCATGTTAACATAAAATAACACTTAACATACAACGCATATAAAACAGCTCAAAGATACAAAATAACCTAGCATCGGCTGTTATGCCCCGTGAGAATCTACAGTCTGTATGTCTCGCCCTCTGGGGCTTCCTGCCACCTTTGATACCGTGTTCTTCAAAAGCTAGCTAGACAGGTCGCGCACCAGATGACAGCATCGAAAAAGGCTTAAAGCTGTTAATATAGTGATAACTGTCTTTTAAGTTGTTACTCGAAGTTGAACCGGAGTTGATTTCACGTGTTACACAGAGAATAAAACTCCCCACGTGAACGTTGTGGCATTCAGTAGCGTGTCTTTCGCTCTGTATTTCGGTCGGCCTTTCATAGATTTCAAGAGAAGCAAAGATGACATTGAACTTCCAATGAGAAAATATTCCGAAAGATTTCCTTTTGAGTGAATCAATTGTCTTTTTTTTTTCTGTGCTATACAGTTTAGACTGAAAGTAGCCATTATGAAATAACTGGATGTCGCCTCGTTGTTAATAGAGATGTGACAATAACCGCCGTTAGCGGGCCCTTGCAAACTAGTTAGTTGTGCCAAATTTTCACCCGGCATTGTCTTTTTTTTTCGGCTTCTGATAAAAAGCCACAACAGCCGATTATATGTACCAAAAAGTACAGTTGCTTAACCCTAGACTTCGCATACACTCTTATTCATCAGAAAATCACTGAACTCTATTGGAAAAAAAGACGCCAAGAATACAAGGTCCAGACAGAAACAGAAACAGATTGTTTTTTTATAAATTTCAAGATTTTAAATAGATTTCAAAATCCTGCCACACACTTCGGCCAGTTACGGGACAGGCCGGCAGGACAGATGTGGTACCGTCTTACCCGGCAGCCCGGTGGCAAATATTTTTGTACCTGTGATTACGTGTAAGCAGGTCGTGCGTGACCGACACGAATGTTGCGCCTGCAAAAAAAACACCGCCACAACCCGAACGTGGTCCCTGCACGCAAATAAGGAAGACTGAGGAGATTGCCCAAAGGCATTTGCGCACTAGCACCTAGCTAGCTAATGCAAGAGTTGCTGCCAACGTATAAGTCTGCTCCCTTTGATAGAAAGCATCGAGGAAAACCGAAGGATGTCCGTCCTGTCCCATGGCCTGGCGCCAAGGGAACGGGGGCAGGAAGAGGCCGTTTACGTTCGCGATGCGTTGCACAACGTACGAGCTGGTGACCGCCTCGACCACCCCATCGCGCGTACAGGATTGTTTTTCTTTTCCAGAAAGAGGGCTGAAGACCATGTTGGCAAGGGTAGCTGTGCCTTTAGGATGGCGTCATCAGCCAATACAGGAACGTAGAACAAGATAGCATAGGAAAAAAAACGTCACAAAACAAATATATTAACTCATAGCAAAACGAACAGCGAGTAGCGTGAGTATGTTTAGACGTGGGCGTAGTTGCGTATATTGTTTGCCAACGAGTTCTCGTCCCCTAGGAAACGGTCGGCTAAAAAAAGCATATGCTGGTCTGCTTTTTTCGCAGTGTGAATTAATTAGAAATAAATAGACGTAGGTGGAGAGAATGAGGTTAATAACAATAATAATAGCATGTTTGTCGCACGAATTGGTTTAGCTTTAGATGTTCATTTATATAGAGGATAAAAAAAGTTGGCTCGTGAGCCCTTACTTATATATCTCTTATACTCACTATTATAAGGGACTTGCCAAGCAGTTTCTATAGCGTTTATACCCATACCACTTTTCCCACGATGCTATTTAGAAGTGGAACCTAAACATAGCCCAATCATATCTCGGTTCAATAAGAAGTTCGCTTACCTTTATCAAGACGCTGCAGGCAACAGACCTCGAAAATACCTTGTACCATTTTATTTGGCAAGCCATATCGAGAGATCGATTGCCGACTTCATTTCGGTACACTGTTTTTGCATAGGCAATATAACCATAATCGCTCCGTTTACAAACTGGACACCGTACCAAGTTTTCTTGACTACCCTGAATAATTCTTAATAACCCAGTATAGCCTAGAAATGTATAGCTTTACAATTAACTCAGGCATCGTCACAACACATATTAAAACGCGTTATATGCATAACCATCTTATTCTCTGGCTCATAGTGCATTCTTAAGCGTACGGCGAAGTAGCAACGGAAGCCAGCGTTTTTTTCGATTCCTAACACGATGTTTATACATACACACGATCTAATACGCTATGCACTGCGCCCCAGAGGATTGCCCCTGTGATTTTTGAACGTGCAACAGCGATTTTCTAACGAGAACGTAACAAACTGATCGTACAGAGATTTCGTACGACGTGCAACGGGTCCAATTGTCAGAGTTATCGAACACGTCTCATGCACTTGCTGAGATACGCCCCGTTATTATAGTGATTGCTATTATAGTCTACTGTTATATTTATTTAATTTTTCCTTGAGCAAAATGTCACTCTTTGTTAAACAAGATCAACGGTTACACAAGAACTCCTTATTCATTTGCATCAAACGGAACGCATCCAAATCTTTTTCAGTGTTTTTCACCGATAACAAATATTGTCATTAGATAAATAGGTGACTGTTATTCAACGACCGGTATGTGCGCGTTCTACGCGGAACTGTTGTTTGCCTGTTGGGCTATTGGGTATATGGCGACAACTAGCGGATATAATAAAGTATAATGAGACGATGATTCCTAGTTTCCCTGAGGTATATTCAAATTGAATGGATGTCAATAGCTATACGATGATCTGACTGGCGTCCCTTTCGGGTCAGTACGCCGCTAATATAATGTTTCCTAAGGGATGGTTGATGTCATCGCTGTTACTGCCACCGTTCTAAACCAGCCACGCGACTTGCGGCCGCACCTGTGTCGGACAATATAGTGTGAAGGTCTGACTGATATCCTTGGCCCCGCAAGAAGCGTCAGCATAATGTCTATCATGTTTTCTATGGTGACTGGAAATACCTGTTAAAATGCGTAGACACGCCTCAATAGTGCACACGTTTGTGAATACTGCGCGTAATTTTGAAATAATTTGATAATATCGACATGGTTAGGCCTAACGCAAAAACGACAAAAAGTGCAGTCTTGCACCGACCGATTTTCTCTACATATAGTCGGAAGGTGTAAGAAGCTTCTGCTGTAGATACTTCTGATCACTGAAATATCATGATTAGGTTCAATAATAAAAAATTACATTACCACCTATTCAATGACATTCGCCACATATTTACGCCATTATTTACGGTTTAGACAAATCTCGCGCGAAGTGGTTTGACGGAACACGAAAAACATGACGCGGCGAAGTCTTGTTACAGTGAGTCAAGAAGCCGTAGCAACCAGTTGACATCGTTGAAAAATCACAATGGCCAACCTGAACAGTAATCAATATCGCCGGATGACTTCTCTGCTACCGGTTTCACGCTTTAGGGACACCAGGCCGGATTTTTTCAAACACTTTCCACCTTTACCTATCGGTCGGCCGATGCCCATTTGTCAGAGTATTGAGATGAGGGAGTTTCCTTTTCTGTTTATCTATTCCTCGTTTCTTCGAATTAGTCTTGCAGATCTGCGTTGTGTAAACAGCAGGTTCCTCTTCGGCGATGCTTCTTCTGGCGTATTGTTGGGTTCGTACCATTTTGGGCACGTAGCTAAAAACGGCGCATGCGTAATGATGAGCGCGTTGATGATTTCCCATCTTCGTTGTGTTCTTTAGTTTTGCGCCAGTAAGTTGGCAAACTTCGATTTACTGGGATACATACATACCTACCTATTTTGCGAACGACTTGAGCGTTCCACTGTTTTTTTTCTATGACTCGAGTGCGTAAGCTTAGGGGCAAACATGCATGGGGCCTTTTAGCAGCGGAGTAAGACAAATCAAAGGTCAAAGTGAGAATCAAATTTAGCGAATAGAGATTTGCTTGAAATTTTCCCTACCGTCATCTCCCGTATCGGTAAACTATGTACACCACGACGGAGCCGATTGCTCGTAATATTAATTTCTGCACACGCTTTAAATCCTTTTGACAGTATAGCATATGGATCACTTATAAATCATATGTCAACTAGGAGCAAAAGTATAATCTACAAAAAGGTGTGTTTCACACAAACATATTCAAAGACTTCTGAAGCGCACTGTGAACTGAGGAAGAGTGCAGCTGGGACCCATTAATTGATCTCAATTGCTATAGTAATTCTTTATCGGGCTCTTCAAGGTGGCGCGTATTACGTTAAAGATGAGGTCGAAGACGGAATTTATGAGACGTGTTAAACATATATGATATATCAAATACTAAGAGCTAAAAAGACATCAACCTTCGAACGTTATCGAATACAACCACGACGTTTGCACAATGCCTTCAATCTAATGGAAAATTTAATTACGGGAAATCGTTTTTAATCGGGAAACACATTTTCATATGTAACAATCATGAGCATCTTTTCAAAGCAACTTAGCCGAAGATCACTGAAAAAAAAGCCCTTTCATGCGAACTTCATGCAACCACTTCCACAATGGATACTTCAAAACTCGTGTACCAGTTTCAAGCGTGCGCAGGCTCTATTGTACACACAGATTGTGCGAATACGAAACACCCAAACAGTTCAAAAAAGCGTACCTATATTGTTATAGGAGAATATCTTGATCATCTTTAACTTTTCGCATGAATTTTCTTACAGACTGACTTGCTTTTATACATTTATTCTAAATTTAATCGAGATACTTGATATACAAACACTAAACCTTTGCTGCTGATAAGGAAATCTTTCTTTTCGACATTCCCACTATCGACTTGTTGCTTACTCACATTTACGATCAACATTCGTCTGCGCCAACCCTCCTACTATCAACTCAAATTCGTTTGAGACAAATTTCTTTGTACTTCAAGATCGTACAATTTTTCTGCTCACTCCTTCCCCTCTCCCAAACTCAGACATCTCATACCTTTTGTTCTTCTACCAAATTCCTCTCCTTTGAAGTACGCCTTGTTTGAGGCGCTCGAGACACAAGCTACGCGACCAGGGTTCCCATCGCTGTTCGCTAGGACGTAACGCGCACCATGTCCACAACTGATGTAAGCTCGACGTACCTTCATTTGCTGCCTCCGCATTCTGCATCGGCACCGCCGATATACGTAAAAACACTCGATACATAAACCGCACTTCTTGCCTATTTGTTTGTACGACGTTCAATTCGACGTCCTGTTCTCGTTTTGACACGTGTAACAATAGTGCATTGCTATGTCACTTTACCGTCAACGTCGTTTAGAACCATAAGCCACACGACGACACAGCGAGGAAGCGGGCAAGTTGAAAGATCCCGGCGCGTCCGTTCGCCAGCTCGCGTAGCGTGAGCACGGCGACAACGAAAAGGCAGAGGATAGAAGAAAAAGGGAATGAGCGGGGCGCGATCGTGCTCTATTCTGACGTCAAGCGCAGAAGCAGGTTTGCGTGAGCTGTCGCTTAGAAAATCATTATCATTTTTTATTTTCTTATACGCTTCGGTGTTTCATTAAATGCTTCTCTCTCAATCGCTCTGTATCAATTTTTCTTTCGTTGTCCGATCCGTCGCACGCTTTTCGTGCACCCGGACTTGCATGTCGCATGGCTATTAGGGTGAAGGCATTGAGAGTAACGCTTCCTCGAAGTAGCAAGAAGTTGCCATAAGAAAGCATGGCTGATTTGGAGAGCAGACGGATTACCACTGCGCCTGATCTTGACAGCCAGTCGTAAGCCTAAGTACAACAATAGCTATTTGCTGGGGTCGTCGGCTTTTTCAAGTGTCAATTAGCCACTGTCACCGTTCCCTTACATTTCTACGGTGTTGAGTTTAACTCGCTTTGATTGATTTCTCCGATTAAACGTACGGATGGCAAAAACACAGTTCGTGCAGAGTTCAAGCAAGTTGCAGAAGACAGGTGGAGTTTCATGTTATATGGTGCAAAACACCTTTACTTGAGGTAGCTCATAACAGATTTTTGTAATAGTGATTTAGTAAGTAACACAATAATCAATAGCTATGTTGATGTTGTTACAGACTCAACCTTTGAATGAGCACCTACTGCTCTGTAACTATTCGTCTATGCTATGCGTTTTCCCCTGTTACTAGTCTCTATAGAGTAGAGTGGTAAAAGTTATTTCTAGCTAAAAATGTCGCACCTATTAGAGAGATCATCGCTAGTAGCAACCTTTTTTTCCATTACGATTCATTGGGGACCACAAGAGGCGCTTATCTCGGGTTCGAAAAGCGCACCCTGTTCATTATTGTGGTACTTGGTTCAACCACTTACCGGCCGATGATTAGGTTCCCGTCTAAATTAGCGGAGACGCAATCGAAAACTCATTTTTAGAAAATTCTACCCGAGGTCTTTCCGAATCTAATCAAATTGGTCATGATATCGTCTGTCTACTGCAATTCAGCATGGCGTGAGAGTTGTTTCATATCGCGATGTTAAAAAAATTCGCTTGCTGTCACTTTTCAGCGATATTAGCACAGCGGCCTCACATTCGACAAATGCTAACCGCCTCGTGTCACATTGGCCTTTTGCAGGCCAAATTAAGTACATGCTTTGTATCGGCGCTGTGTTAGGTTCAATGTCCCATTAGTAGCAATAAAGCGAGGAAGAGACCGTTGACGCCTAAACGCAATATAGTCTGATCTCGATCGTAGAGGTCCATCCGTAACGAATCTCTATTGCATGGCCGTGTCTCACTGAGCATAAATGCCCCGAACAATTTTCTAGAAATAGCTGTTTTAACTATCGTATCCAAAGCTTTGTTTAGCGCCTGATAAGCGTTTCATTTCTAAGTAACGATATACTTTTGTGTGAGCGGAAGTCATTTGAGCTGCTCGAAATTGTTAAACGAGTACAATCAATATAGCGGATTAAAGTTTCTGTTGAGGTAATTATACCATATAACTTAATTGACAATGGTTTACTGAATCAAAGTTGAACATTTATATAGCCATAGTGCTGAGCCTGGCACATGACCGAAACACTTACCTAACTGTACAGTCCTATTACATCCAACCAGCACAATCTCCTATTTGCCTGCACGCAAGCTTTCACAGCCTTCATTAGAACATGGCGATTCACATGTATAGTATAAATTATACATCTATTTCTTTAGCCAATTGTAGAACAACCGTTTCCCAAAAAACGGAGATACCATTTTACTAAAAAGCTCAAGACTAATTATCATAGTTATTTATCTGTGTTCTCTGTGTATATATATATTTATATAAATCGCATTTTGTAGAGCGGTACTGCGCCTGGAAGAAAACCAACGACGGCACCAGCAATATCTTGTGATCAGACATTGTTCCTAACACTTTTATCGGGTTAACGAATTGCAGTTTCGTCTACAGTTATGACGACGCTGGGTATGTGACAGTGAATGCAGCGCCAGTGAAGAGTGCCGTCATCATTATTTTGTGCGTTTTACTGGTTAACGATATGCGTTCGGTAACAGTATTGCCGTTCATGTCTGTCGTAGTGTCTCTGCGCAGACGAAGTGGTGCTAACGGTTCACGAACTCAAGTAGCCGCCAGGCTGGTTGAGATCAAAGCTGTATCAAGCGGACAGCAGGAAGATCGCTGAGCCGTACAGGCGATTTGGGACAGGACAGGAAAGAAACCCAGTCAATGACGATCGCGGCGGCGGCGGCGACGACAGTCATCTCTCGCGTACGTGATAGACAGATCGGGACCATCTAGATCTATGCGAACAACACAATCAATAAATGTGTCTCGCGCTTTCTGCCGTCGAATAGTACAAGGTGTAGAAAAGGTGGTAGTGATTACGGCATCGGTAGATTGTCAGCCATTATAGTTGGTAGATATTTTTTAATGCTTTGCTACGATTCGTTGTAAATGCTTCTCCCGTATTAGACATTACGACACAGGACTGATCGCCTGTTGTTAGGTAGATATGTGAGCAACGTCGCGTGTGGCGATGTGTCGGACGTGGAGCAGAAATGCCTCCAGCGGCAAAAGTAGTTTATTTTTACAGTTTCGGACAAGTTACAAGCGCGGAAACTTATCTTAATGCTAAGACTTGGGAGTGTATGAAACGCAAAAAAGACTGATTTTAGAGACAGAGGTGTGCAGTCGGCTGTGCTATGAAGCACGCGCCTAGTGAAAGAGAACAATGTGCAACATTTGAAGCCTTACTCATGTGAATGTCTTACATAGATGTAATGTATATCCTTTTCGAAAGATTTTGTAATTCAATTTGAATGATGTTTATTTTTTGCATCGAGTTCCTATGTGACGAGCTGGGCTGCAAGGGGTCAAAAATGCTTCTATGCTGGGTTTGGTCCGATTGTTATTTCATTTAGGCAACCACTCAGTTATCTTAACTTCACTGGAAGAGAATCTCATCAGAAACAAACTTTGGCAAAAGTTTACTTTGTTTTTAATAATCTGCGAACGAAATCATTCTTGGGGCTAGCTGAAGCCGTGTTGTGATAATGCCTAAACGAAATCCGTAGCTTTACACTACAGGCCGGGTAAAAATGCTAGCTTTTCAGTGTCTCATTTTTAGACTAAAACAGAAAGCCGGTCTTAGTATACAATAATCAAATATCCGGGCATCTGAGGGAGCGGAAAATCTTCAGAAAGGGTGCAACAACTGAGTTTATCATCTCGTTCTGTTTAGTCCTATTTGCTACGATCACAGGTAATAAAATTTTGATTATGACACGAAAAGAGGTTCCTCTAGACGCACTTTTCATTACTAACTACTACATGTATATTAGAACCCGCGCCTCAAACTTTATATGCAGCAACACAGCGTTATTTATACGCTTCATTTTAATAGATTTTAGGCTTCCTCATATGACAAAGACCAAATCATTACCGTATACCACAACCGTCGACAGGTATACACTATGTCCTAGACAGTTTTTACTTGAGTCACTTCTCTAACAGCTATATGTAGTCGCAAGTAGCGTACGTTGAAAAACCAGTCCAATTCGCGTTAATGCGTGTCCTAGAAGGGATGCTTATCAATTAAACCATATTTTGATTGCTATTAGACTCATTGAGTTCGATATAGAGGGTCCTTTCAAGTTAAACTGGAACATTAAGACAAAATTGCTCTATTTTTCCCTCGACCTGCGCCGATGCGCCATTTGCTGTAAAAGTTATTGCATCACTATATCAACAAAACATCGAAAACGAGCCTTGTGCTTCACTAAATTTGTACCATATTTCCTAACGACTAGTGTTAAAATCGCGGTCCCATGCTGCCCGATCCATCATTCTTGAAAAAAGGATCTATCAAAATGTCTGCCTTTTGCTTGAGGTAGTCAGAAGCGCTTGCTTACAATAATGCTAATAATAATAATAAACACAGCTTAAGTGGAAAGGCATTTAAGAATGACTTTTCATACTTGTGGTTGCCCTAAGCGCTCGATAACTTCTACATCGTTCTCGACATGTCTCAAATTAGTTACTCAATAATAATCATAGAAATTAGGCCCTCCTATTCTATGTAACAAAAAGCGTTCCCCTGCGTTAACTGCCAGCGTTCACATGATTACCACGAACAACCACCGACGACACCACCTTTATTAATACATATGCAAACATTTTACGTTCGTATTTCCATGACAAACTGAGACTCCTACGTGTGTTGCCCAACGCAGTACATATAAATAAAAAGTGAATAATTATTATCATAATAATCATCAATAATTACTATCATACCTTGAGTCTTTCCTCGGAACAGCAGAGGCAGCCGCCGACGGTTAAAAGAAACGCCGTGATAGTGAGAACCACGCACCCGATCACGGTACCACCGAAGCCAATGAACACGACTTCGTCGGGCCCCCCTCCAGAGGGCTCAGCCTCACTACACACTACACCTCCTAGGACTGCCAAACCGGTGACTAGGGTAGCTGTAAACCAGCCATCATCTCGGCCTAAAATCTTCAGGGGCGTATACATCCACATTGTTACGAGAGGGGTGGTGTTTTATCGAATGAATAGAAATAGGAGGGCGCGGTTCTTGCCGATGGCGACAAAGACGACGCCGTCTCAGTAGCCGTAACCAATAGCTTGTCAATGGGTATTCGTCGTGACGACCGGCTGACAACGGAAAACGGGGGCAACGTGAGCTGTGGCAAGGCGTAATACACGGACGTCTGCGACAAGCTACTTCGGCGTATTTACCCCCCCCCCCCTTGCGTTATGGATCACACCACAATCATTGCCGTCACAGTGACGCCATCCGGAGCACGAACATCGCTCATAGCAATAATCCTGTCTTCGTAGTGACGATCGTGGAGCAGAATTTCACAACAGTGTGTTGGTATTCACATTATGATTTACATACTATATTCACTAATAAGCAAAAACGCGCATCTTTTCCAGAAATTCCTACAGAACTATTTCCTTGGTAGTTTGCCAGCCACTGTTGCCGTGGTCGTCGTCGTCTTCCGTCGAAGTAGCGGTGTGATTTCGGCCCGTCGTCGTTGCAAGACCCGCGTCAGATCGGAGAATAAACCTTGAAGTGTGTACTCTAGTTTTTACGTCACTGATTGTAATGTAGTAATCCACAACGAAGAGAAAAAAAAAGCATGGTGAATCACTCAAACATGCTCTCCGCGCACCGGACTGTGTTCATTGTTGCTATTTAATGCACATCTACATATATATACGCAGACAAAAGAAAACAGACACCCAGGTCAGATTATTATTGCACTGGTCGCCTACCACCCAATCTCCCTACCGTGCACCTTTGTAGCGTTTACTCTTCTTTGGTAAACGCTTCTCTATATTAACTTCTATTACTACCAACAATAAAATCCAAAGCTCTGGCGACGAAGCTAAATAATGCTAATGCAGCGAGTTTCCACCTGGTCTACGTCTCCAATATATGGACAACAGAACTGTCCGAGCCAGACGACGGCTTCTCTGTGCGCGAAGAGCAGCGTTTTCCCTATGCTTGGAAACAGCAGCAAAAGACCACAGCACGGTCCCACTGGTAGATTTACTGTTACGCACTTATCACAATTATATTCACATGACGAATAGTTGCGGAGTGTAGTGGTGGCTGCTGGAATTGTCCTCTTTAGAGGACAAGACTACGACAGTGACGGCGGTGGCCACAGTACTCAGATCGTAGGCGTCGGACAAATAGGCCCGCTCGTTCAACGTAGCTAGCTGGCCCTGCCATCCGCTGCTTGCTGGGCTACGTTGTATTCGCTTGCGCTAGTGCTCACAAAGCAGCGAGGGGAGGGAAGCAGGAGAGAAGAGCTTGGGCGAGGGAAACGACAGCCGCAGATTTTTATCAGGCCATAGACATACAGGGTGCCTTCGAAACTCGCATAGTACATGCGAATATAGGCGATAACCGGCAGCCAAACTAAAAGTTTCGAGTTTTACGTTTTCTACCGTCGTTAGGCATTCTATCAGACTGCTGACCTCAGACTACAGAAGGAACTGTGTTCACGCTTGGATTCAAACTCAGCCAAATGGCAGCTCCCAAGCGTAGTAAATAGGCAGAGATGTTCATCATCTGCATAGCTTTTGTTGGTGGCGCGAAACTTTGAATAGATTAAATGCAGGAATGTAGTTGAAGGTATCCACGGGTACTCATATTTTGTTACTAGACGTAACTGTTGTCTTGCTTGGTCTGCGGCCGTAAGCAATGGTTAGTGCAGATTAGTGTTGCAATTGGAAGTGGATTCGAAACCGGTTAGCTTGCGATGCGGGCTGGTCGACTGCTACGAAATACCACTAGTGTTCATGAGAGGCGGTTGACGGATACGCTAACGATTTTATCGAGTTTCCAGTGTATTAGGAGACGTGCGGCGTTTCGTTTCATACCATCAAGTAAACAGAAGAACAATTGCGAACAACAGAAGAATTGCGACAGTAGAAAAACAAAATAAAGTGAGGCAAAATGCGCTTAACGCATGTGCTTTTTGGTGTATTTAAAAAAAAGGGAATTACAGGACAGAAATTCAGGTTCGAAAGGAGAATACCTGGAAGTCTATATGCCGGGTGAGTTAACGAAAAAGTATACGGCCTTGTGGGGCCGCTGTACGGACAAATCGTTTTTTAATTTCTTTATCCGAATAGTTACGATATACGCACATGGCTACATGCACACATTCGAAAATGTAATCACAAATCTCTATTGAGATCATGTGCTGACAAAAAAAAACAGTGATATCAGTTTCTACCTTTTTTTTTTTTTTTTATAGATAAATAGGACCTATTCGAATTCGCGGCATCTGTAGGTTTTCTTGTGTTTAAAAGTGGCTATAAAAGACGTCGAATTAGGTACAGAATCTATGAGAGATCTAAGATATAGTTCGGGATTCTATATACTGAATACTACTAACAAAGGAGCTACTGCATAGGACATCAGTCTGGCGACAATGATACTGGATAAAAAGAACAATGGAACACAGTTTTACTGTTTTTTTTTTTACTAGTTTGGTACTGTTCTTCATTTTGCAGGAAGGTCCGAATCGTTCCTGACTTGAAGAAGGGTCATAAGCTGCGCATGTGGAAAGAACTGGCCATTGAAGAGGAAAATATCGTCTACATTTCAAAGCCCTATCTCACCACAGCTGAGGAAAAGCACCTGCCGACGTACGTAAACTATTGTATGATACAGAAAATTCATCAGTAGTTGTGTCTTGGAATTTCTTCGCGATAAAAAATTGCTTGAAATTCACGGTACGATGATAATACGATCGGGTAACTTTTGCATCTATAAGTTGGGGGCCAAAAAAATGATAAGCTAGCCGATCGCACGGGCTGGTTTATTTGCCAAATTAACAGAGTACGGGTTCACTCATTGAAAAAGAAACTGGAGCCGTTAATTAAGACTGCTATCAAGAACATAGTAGATAGCTGCCCTCGTTTGATTAATAACTAGCACGGAAAAAAGCCGTTTTTTAGGCTTTGCGCATTCATTGACAGAAGCCATTATAGCAAAGACAGCTCCGTAGTTCGGCTAAAGAAATTAATTAACTGATGAATTACTATTGTCTAGGTCGTTTAACGAGCATATCGCCCTATGACACTTATCTTCGCAGGGAATACATCGAAAAGGGCGTTAAAACGACTGAAAAATACGAAAAAATTAGATCGAAGCCGCTTCGATCTGTCTACCTGGCCGAGGTTCTCGAGCATATCAACGTGAGTCGAAGATGGGAGGAATAGTGAGAGCTTCAGTCTATGCTGCATAACTCAGACCGTAGCCAGCCTTGGCAGCGTATAGAACATATGTTCTAAGAAATTTTGTTTTAAGGTAACGCAATGATAGAGTGTCTTTTTTTCTCTCTCTTTGGTTACTCTGCATGGACACTTGCTTTTATCGTAAAACCGCTTTGTTTAGGTCGACGATTTGTACTGTCGCTTGCCTAAGACTGCAATGAAAGAGACGCGTTGGGTAATAAGTAAAATTAAACTTAAGGGAAAATCTTTCTGCTCGGTTCAATAAGATCCAGAAAACCGTCACTTGCTCATCAATCGCATTGAAGTACCTCTCGTCGAACTTATTTCAAGAAAAACTGTTGTACCTGTAATGATGAAGTCCAAGCATGGGATACGCTAAAAGTACGTGTGATACATGCAGACCTTTCCCGGAAAAGTTCGGTTGAAAAACGGATTAAATTTACGATATAATAATAAAAATTAAAAATAACAATACAATAAATGTCTCAATAATATAAATATATTAATGTCGTTCAATAAGTGAAACATAATTTAGATGAAGGTTTTCTCATATATATACGGCTAATTGATCAAACCAATGAGTACGCCCAACTAAAAAGAGAGTACAATAAAAATTTATTCATATCTTGGTTAGCGCACTTATGGCACGCCTTCACTCGTTTAAACCACTGGTGCTTACATTAGTCATCGTCTCTAACTGTATTTTTCATATCCGATAGTATCGCATTGCCATAACACGACATTATGTTAGCAATGTCCGCAGCACGCCTGATTTAAAAGGACCCTTCAACGTGTTTGCTGCTGCTGCCCTGTTCGTGCTCAGTATAGAATGATCTTCCAACACACTAAATAATTACGGGCGTAGAACTTCTCTTTAACATGTTGAGTGACCTTTTCGTAAGTACCCAGAGGCACCATTCTGTACGTTGTCGCTCACCAAAGACGCTTCGTAAAGACTTACGCAATGTTTGTATGGGTACTAATAACTTCGGTATTTTCTTCGAGGTCGTCGCAGAAGGCGCCTACCTTGTTAATCTGAGCCTCATCGAGTGTAATCGGTATCATGGGAATCCATTTCGTTCCGAAATCATGCAATTGGTATCCGCCTTTTTGTAAGACGCCCATAAGACTTAGGTACCCAGTCGGAGTACAAAGGAACTCGTACACCAATGAGTCGTTTTCGCCCATTTCGAACATCTCCTCTGCACCAGCTGCATATGAAAAACATGCTTAATAAATAGCACTTAGTTCACTGATCATAATGCATCCGGTAATTGAAACAAGGATCTATAATGTTTGCCATTTAGTCAAAATCGATCCAAAAAAGAATCGATGTTACTAATTAAAAAGGTTTTCTATAATGTGCAGATGCCTCAATACTACCGAAGAATCACGGTTGCGGCAACAGACTTCACTTCGCATCAAAAGAGTTTTGATTTTTTTTACCTTCAAAGTCTAAAATCAGTTTATCTAACTTCTTATGGACTGCCCGGTCTTAACGGACAATAGGTTATAGATAAGCGGCCAAACTTCGCTTAAGCTAGCACGGAAACAAGACCAGAACATGTATAACTGAGTCTGCAATATCTGCAGCATAATTGAGAGATCAAGTCATACCTATACATGCAAAGTTACAACTTAATGGGCCCGCCTTACCATATTAGATAAGGTTCCTTGTCGTCTCTAGACTCATCGCAAGGTAAGGATACTACTTAAATTTAAAGCAGTCTTAAAGCTACAGCATGATGGGGCTATACTTGGACTCAACTTGTATGCCTGGACTTATGTTGCCCCGTGTTTCTTACGTCACAATGACTCCAAGCGAAAAAGAAACGCAGCACGCCTTCAACAAGTGTATTTATATAAGCTTTATAACACTATTTTGGTCTCGACGTAGCTGAAATTATGAAGGCTATATAAACAACCGTTTTTAGGGAAGAATTACCTAAAGAAAGATCTAGGGAAATAAGAATCTAATAACTATATGACTTGTCGACAAACGTTGACAGATAAAGAAGTCAAGTAAATTAGCGAGTAATCCTCGATTTTGAGATATTATTAGATTATCACTACTTCGCAGTCGCAAATGCTGCGTGGAATTGGCGAGGAGTCTATTCCGTTACCTTCGATAGCGGCCATGAGTGCCTCATCTGGATCGAATTTTCCTCCGTCCTGCTTACCCGAAACGCGAACAAATCCTTTCTCTACAAATCTCTCCTTCACACCACCTTTTGCCATCCCCCAGGCGTGTCTCCTGCAAATCTGAAATAAAAAGCACTCAGTCTGTTAACAGATCTTGTTTCAATAGAAAGCACTGCAAAATGTATGGAAATTAAAGGCGTGCTTACAAGACGCGTCAAATAATATAAAGAAAAGTTCTTGAGTATATACGTAATTCAAACAATTCATTGGATGTTATCTTGCTCAATTTCCGAATGATTCAGACGATGAACCATGCTCCTTAAATTGACGGTCTGTCTCTGTAACATTTAATAATCATTGATAGAGGCATTCGAAATTCAGCTTTCGTACGAGGAATTAACAGACCAGACCTACGTCATGATTGTTAACTATTGTGACGAAGAGTGGCATTGACAGTGGCTAAATCAATTCAAACGAAGGAGCTTCTCGGATGTTAATCTAAATTAGTAGGTACTGGTTGGACCCGCAGCACGCCATACATGTCTTGTTGATGAATTGGTGGCTTATGATTTGCACAAAACACAAAAAAGTTACTTTGGTTTAGATTCGCCATACGAGTTATACTATATACTACCAAACACCAACGATTTCGAATGCGCTTTTCGTGATTATTTCTCAAAACCATCCCAGAAAACCATTTTGAGTTCTGGCCACTTATCCAACAGCTTACGGCTACCCGTTTGTATTTTCTTGTGTTGTTTACGTACTGTTCTTAAAGTATGCACGAATTTCGAGACATTTGACACTTCACAGTTGGCAATGACAAGCGCCCCATTCTCTCCGACGAACTCGTAAGCTAAGGTTCTTGTGTTTTTTCGAGTGGACCCGTCCTTGGCTCGTTTTAATACAGCTTCGATAACTGCGTTGGTAACAATCTGATACACGAAAATTTAAACAAATTTAAGTTACTATTATTACTTGGATCATGATAATTAGTACACGGATGATCAGTCTGTTTCATATCTAATCTTTAATTAGGACTTTGAATAGCTTGAACCATTTTAAGTATAAAAATGTAACTGTCTCCGATAATTTTTTGCTAGAAGAATGAAACTAAACCTACTTAACGCTATCTAGACCTGATATAACACATATTAGGTAGGTGTATCATACAATCGGCATAACATTACAATTAACGTTGCTTCGATATGAGGAAAAGCGTGTTTGCAAAGAAGTTCTCCCGCTGGATATTACATGCGGTACTATCCGGGATTCAATATATCATCTACAGAAAGGATTTGCGTAAAAATCGGCACTTAATTTTATCTAAATATGACTGGTGAGATCGCAAAGAATTATCTGTTCATATCATGCTCATAATTTACTTAGAGTCAATTTACATAGAGGTCAATCTATCACTTGAATATTTATTTTTCTTTGCCCATAAACTGCTCATTTCTCAGCAACTTTTTTTCTGGGAAGAAAAATATAGCATAAGACATGGAAAAAAAAAACCTACGTTCTCCCAAAAAGATGGCCTACAAAGAAAGGTTTTTGTTAATATATATCGACGAAGAATAACTACGGAAAGCGGATATGTATCGACCTTGAAAACCAGAAATGTATATATGTTTCTGGAGTCTGGCGTGTTACAATAAAGATTCTCTCGTAGCATAGATCATTTCAGTGATATGTCTAGTGCTTATTATATCCGCACAGCTTTATCAGTTTTATCTGAGTCGTTTAATCATATTCGAATATACCACCCGGATATACCCGATACGGACAGGCTTATAAAATGAGTGGTCATTATGCTCGTATACAAACCTGTGTTCTCTTGGCAGCTTCAATGGCGTTTGCAAGGTGTTTATTTAAACGGGGATCGGAACTCCCTCCCATCTGAATAGCTGACTCAATGAATCTTACATGTCGATCTGTTGTTTTAGCTTTATTCAGGTCTTTGGCTGCTTTGATATGTCGAATATTTTGCCAGTGCGAGTGGCCGGCCTCCCGTACAGATTCAACCTGTGGGCTAAAAAACGTTTTTTTATTTTTACAACAATACAAGAAAATAATGAATCCATAAAGAGTAATAATCTTATGGAAATATTGTTGTTTAAACCTAAAGCAATATATTCTAAATAAAGCAGATGATGCTTACAATAAGCCAAATTGTCTAAGTACAAAGGTTGTATGACGTCCATGTTCGATAAATTTTATTCATTCAACAGCTATACATTTAAACATAGTGTTACGCGTTCCTAGATGTAGTCCAGTTATCTAAATTGAGATTAAACATCTTATGTCTATACTATCGATTCCCTATGTTCATTAAGAAATTCTGAGATATCGTAATCAAGCAGACATATTTCACAATAGTAAACAAATTTTTACAATAGTCGTTTCTTCTGCGCATTAAGTTAGAAAGCTTAGGAACCTAACTAAAAGAAATAGAAGGAGAAGCAGGTTGATTAAGAATTACGAAGTTTATTTACCGCCCACATATCATAAAATCATTTAATCTTGATCTTTATCTCTAAATATTTGATACACCAGATCAATACTTTATAATGAAATTTTCAAAAATCAACTGAACTCTATTGGATAACTATTTCTTAAACTTAAGAAGAAGTGATCATTTACCCTGGCAGTTAAGCAGATAAGGCCAGAAAAAGTGTGCAAACATATTATTAGTCCTATTTTTTTTGCTGCTTCACTTATGTGCAAATTGCTAATATATGTGCGCATATGAAGAATTTTAGAGCATCTATACGATAACTTCGTTTATGACGGTGGCGATAGTGCTGTAGTGTCCTATTTACTATTTTTTTGCATACACTCCTTAAGCTGTTTTACAAGATCCTGGCATTTTCGCCAATCTTTCTTATCAGCCATACACATATGCAGGTTGAAATTTTCCTTCGCGCAGCCTGTTCGTTCTAGCATAGCCTCTACGGGATCATTGATGCTTTCTGTTATCGTAGAAGGCGCATTTTGTCCACGGTGGTTTGAAGAAAACGACATCTTCGTTTTAGATCTTACAACGTTTCTTTGCCTGTGACACGATGACACGGACGCTGATAATAAATATTTGGATATATCTTGAATAACGAAATAAGTGCTACGTTAGACTGTACAGTCGAGATCGTCCATCGAAGATTAATAGAGTCTCGCATAGGATTACCGGCACACTAGGAAATCTACTCGATTTACTCTTTGAGATTACTCTGATAAATCCTTCCGCTCTTTGCTTGCTATCTTCAGACAGCAACATGCTAGTCAATACGGCAACAATCGGACTTCTTACTTACAGAACTTTCCTTGTCAACTTTGAAGCTAGCCTCGTCTGACAAAAACAATGTGTGTTCGTATAGTGCGAGTTGTCAACCTCACTCTTATTTAGCATCGACAAAACAGGTGTCCGTTGATCGGCAATAGTTCCACTGGCAATCCACCCGAATTCATCGCCAGATCAACTCAGCGGAGTGTATGAAATCAGCAACACGAAAACAGAGCGACTGAAGCGCGGTGTCGCGCGTGTTGCATTTCGTAGATAGCACTAAAGTCACCCGGCGTTCGAATTCGAAATGTTGGGCTTCTGACTAACTTTCATATTTCCTTTAAAGTTACTAGACACTTACCCATTTCGTAGGGACTGCCTAATAAGCGCTGTTCGTAAAAGAGTAAAAGGACTTCGCGCAAAAGTCATGATTATTCACTAGGGAAGCTCTCTGCATCATACATACAGGTTGAAGTTAATTTTCGGATCACTATATCCCGAGCGTAATTTTATGTGATAAACCCCCGATTGTTATATACATTTGATTTCCGACCAATATGTGAAACAAAAAGTTAAATCGATCGTATAGGCACGATAATTCAATCTTATGTAATTGCTCAAAACTGATTTAATTTTTCATTTTTGTTCTTTTTGCCCCACTCCTGCTTTCCGAGTGTTTGGTTTTGAGAAAAATGGCGGCCCCCATAGTCCGTGCACGTTTATGTAAGTTTTCTGCCTGGTTTTTCATAAATTGTCTTTGTTTTGTTTTAAGCGTTGCCTCCTATGCCCCAGGACAATGTTGTTGAGATTTGCTAATAAGCTAAAACGCTTTAATACTAAGAGACGTTTTCTTAAACGCCGATTTTAGAACATTCTGTTATTTGCGCCACTGATATCCCATCTTGAGAATGGTACAACATGTATGAAATCTTCCATTTATGACTAAAACAAGCCAAAATCTCTTTGTTTTTAGATAATTCTCGGTGGTTTAATGAGTTCTATTTAAGGCAAAAATGAAGGCACTTATCAAGAGGGCTACTTATTAAATACATTGTCCTATGCATCATGTAGTTTAGTAGTTTGCATATTTTGCCTTTAGCCTTTTGCTTCTAGTATATTTAATAAACAGCAAAAACACTTTTCTTTTCCTGACATATACGTTAATCTTCTCCTCATAGACAACATCAGATAAAATGAGGCCGTATGTATGCAAAAAATATCTTTTCCATAAATTGGCTTCAATTTTGTGCAGTTTTAGAGTCTTCAAAAAAATCTTATGTTTGTCCCTACTGTTTATTATTAACGTCTTTAAATATGTTCTTTCTAGTCAGGTTTCCTTGACCTGGCTTATTTTTAATAATGTAGTTACGTAGAGATCAGGTAGTTTTTCCATCAAATGTATAAAATATATTCGTTTACTGTATGCATCCACTCGTATCCGTAAGTTTGCGTGGAAAAATACTACTCAGATAATTGAATTTTTGATTCACAAAATTAGTTAACGGTAGTAGATTGAATCAGTATGTATATATCAAACTTTGTGGAACAAAGTTATAATTGAAAGCTATCAAATCTATGCAAAAGTATAGGCGATGAAGTTTACGATCTTGCATTTATAGCTATTTATACGATATTTTTTTTTAGCTAGATAGGTGTTTTTCTGCACGTGTGTGTTTTATGAATATTGTCAGTCGATACAAATTTGAATGCTTCTTTGTATGCATTTAGTTATATGTTAAAAAAGTGCCCAATTATGTCGTGATTCTTGACTATGCTGCTTAGTAAACTCTGGTGGCGTAGGTGGTTTCCAAGGTAACATCTTGTCAGGACGCGGTCCCGTTCGAAGCGTATCTACGCAAGCGGCACCTGCTACACAAACACAGCGAGATCGGCCCGAAAGTGATGCTGATACAAGTAAAAAACAACAGCTCCCAGCACCTTTTAGGACTTTGATTAGCGATCCGGTGGGTGAACACGATGCGTTGAAAAGTAAACGTTGGAGTCTGATTGGCAATAGATTTTGAGGTGATATTTTCGCTGTAATTCTTCTTCAACGAAAATTTCAGTTTCAGTCCCTTCGTAAAGTTGTTTTCAAATTGGATTTTTTGTGAAAGTGCATTTGTTCATAAAAAGCACCACAGATGTAACGTTAATATTTTTTTTTGTTGTCGTGCTGCACTAAAAGTCTCCTCTTGTCATCTATAGCGCGTTTATATTGTAGTATCTTGTAGCTTTCTATGATATCTCAGTCATAAATATATATGTACCACTGTGATTCTGTTATCAATACATTCACCTGTATCTTCCATTTTGCCGAACAAACGTATTAAGGTGAATAAATTCATTACGCAAGCAATATATCAAGCAAAGATCTGCGCACTTATCATACAAATGCATAGATTTTTGGTTGATATCGATGTCGTAATGAAAGCTTGCGAGCGTTTTCTTTCTGTAAAATTGTTGCAGAGTTAATATAAGAAACCTTCTTAGGAAATATTAATATTCTAAGGAATATTTCTTCGGAAACTAGTTTAAATCATCTGACCATGTTTATTACTACTACTAGCTTATCATAGATTTGATAGCAGTTTAACGAATCCTCGTACTCGGACGTAAGTTTTGAAAAATTTCACACAGTTCTTATTACACCGAGTTAATGTTCCTTGTGAAATTAGCTCAGGACAAGCAGGCACTGTGGGGCAAGTTAAAGGAAGGGATAGCGCCAAGCGATGCGTTGTAAAAATGTATAGGCAATGTTAGCAAGTAAATAGTACCAATAAATCAGTATGTCTTTTATCGCAAAATATAGTAAAACCTTAAAAAAAGGAACAAATAGATTGGCGTGGCATTGAATTTGCATTGAGTGGTATGCTCGTGATATAAACGGAAATGGGCGCCTTAGCAAATATATAAACGTTATATAAAACGTGATTTTAATTGCTTCTTTTATCTTATCGAATTTTCACAGGTAAAACACACACGGGAACATATCGGCAAATTCTATCAAGTACCAAAAAGTGTTCAGGCTGGACTTTTCAATGTATACCAGTTAAACAAAAAGGCTCGGCAATTTCAGAAACTCGCTGGCGAGTTTTCAATGATGGTGCGAGCTCCCTTTCTTGAGGCCCGTGATTACCTTCGCGATTACGATTATTCACAACCTGCTCTTCGTATCATGCTTTACGGACGTTTAGGCACGGGCAAAAGTTATACAATGGCTCACATTTTACACTATGCCTATTTGAATGACTTCCTTATTATTGCAAAACCCTGGCGTAAGTAGCCATCTGATATTCTTTGACCCGTTCTCTTGTTGTTTTATTGTTGCTTGTCTTCTGTTTTCTTTATTCCTTTTTCGACAAATACGTATTCATAAACGAATTTCCAGTAGAATAGTTGTAGCTATGCACACCTCCTCTCAATCACCAAGAACACCTTCTCATCAAGAAGTTCGATTAAGAGTTGGTCAGTGTATAATTTGACCTGACGCTCCTCCACCAAGGATGAAGTTTACTCTCTGTACAAATGACCATAAAATAATATATATGTAATATATACGCTAGTATATCTTTATATTGGAAATATACTGCATTTCGCTGTCCATTTATTATCAAACGTATTTTGATGTTTTAAGATTAAGTTTGCCAATTTTGGTTAAAAAAAAGTATTTGTTTATTAATATGAAAAATTTCATTTTAAGCTCGTACATATTGACTGTAACCGTTGATGCAAAAAGCCATTGTCTAAGACGTAGAACTGCGAAGTCGAAGCCGACGCTGAAGTATAAATTGTCTTATTTTCCTCCACCTAGTTCCTGAGTGGACTAGGCGACCAAAGGAAGTCCAAGTAAATGAAACAAACCCATTGCTCATGGACTCACCCTTGGATGCAGCCGTCTGGCTTCAGCATTTCCGTTTGCTCAACGCCGACATTTTATCACGACTTGATCTTAAGACCACAAAAGATTGGAACTGGAGTGACAAGGTAACAATGATAGCGTAAGAACTATATGAACCTATAGGCTAATGCTCCTTTACCGAGTTGGTCGGCTTTCACTCTTAACAAACACGCTACGTAAGCTGTACTTCTATTATATATGCTTCAAGTTCATCCTCTAGCATTAAGTACTGACTATCTGCATATGACCAACGTATATAGTTTAAATATTTCTTTTGCGATGCAAATTAGTAGTTCGGTTTCTCTTGTACTAAAAAACGCGCACTCACTCTGCAGTTGCAATGAATTCGACGATCGACAAATTCACTGAATCTTTTTCTATTCACTTTGGTAACTGCAGGAGGTGACAACGAAAGGTGAGTCCCTTGAAAATATTGTCGGGCACGGAGTCAAGCGTGTAAAGCATGCGTGCCTATGTGTTGACGCCCTCTTACAGGAGATTAAGTCGTATACGGATTCTGGCAAGTGAGTATTAGACATTTTGCTTTATTACTTTATCTATTTGTTCTAATCAACGAATATAAATCAGACAAGCCTCATATATATGTATATATATATATATATACTACGTCGTTATCCAATCTTGAATAACTGCACTCAATCTGTAATATGTACATTGTAGATTGTTATTGAAATTTTTGTGCTCAAAGTGTTTCCATTATGGCCATAATTCAAAGCAAGTGTTTAAATTATTTTATTGTGTTCGCATGCCTGGTCACATTGAGTAATAAGTTACAATATACACACTTTCGTTTACATGAACTGTAGAGTGCAAAAAGAACGAATAGAATAATAAAATCATAATTATCTAGAATCCTATGAATTTGGTTCTCTCTGTGTGTTATTGGCAGATTGAAGACCTTAGTGGCGATCGATGGCGTCAACAACCTGTTTGAGATCTCCTACCTAAAACGACCTAATAGGTCATTCATTCCTGTAGATGATTTTTCTTTGCTACGAGCATTCAAGCAAGTCCTTCGAAACGACTGGAAAAATGCAGCGATAGTTGTCACTGTTGACGAAAACGCATTGTCGCTGAAACATCGAGGCCTCGAACTTGAAAAGGTGCCAAGCTTCATGCCACAGTATCTACTTGGCAAAGAGGTATAGTGTGATATTCTCAACTTAAATATACTCTAAGCTAGATTAATAAACATAGTAATCGGTAATTTCAAATAACGGTTTGGCGAGAGAATCAAAATCTTCGATGTTCTTCTGCCACAATTTGACCAAGATACAATCGTGGTGACGTTTAAAACACAGCGATGGCGCCCCTTCTTCCAACACGCATGCTGCACTTTATTGAGTGTTCAGCAGTTTACCAGCTATCCTTGATCTTTTATCGTATTAGCAATAAACGTGTATCCTTAACATATCGAATGACAGACAATTTATATTCTATTTTATTCAACTAATTTGGAACGTAATTTTAATGGTTAGTTACAAAATCTGTACTATTTAGTAATTTATCGACCATAATTTAAGCTGCACTGTAAGTAGTGCTAACTTTACGTATTTTCGTAAACAACAATGTCCTTTTAACACATATCCATAAATAAATTTAATCTTTTGTTTGACCTTTGTTTCAGGGCTTCGAGTTCTTTGAGCCATTTATTCCAATACGAACGGAGAACTATAACGCTGTTGAGATGGAGTCCGTTCTAGATTATTACGCAGCTGTCCACTTTATTCAGCATCCCAAAGCGAAAACGCCATCGGGTCGAGAAGAGTTCAAATTTCTTAGTGGCTACAATCCTCGGGAGCTCATGAAGCTTAGCCAATGGATTTGAGCGTCGTAGAATGGAAGCTAAAAGGCTGATTAACGATTTCAAGAAGAAACTTTAGCGAAACGTCACGATATACTAAATAATTACCATTGCCTAGCGGATTCTCTAGTTAAACTTGCAAGTTAAATAAAAATCCATCAATACGCCGATTTTTACTAATTGCAGGCAAGAAGCTTGGTTACATGATTAGATAGCTGGATGGAAACTGCATCAATCATTGTGCATCAAGGCAGAACTTAACATATGAGAGTAAATGCGAGTTGGATGACTATAAAGCAACAATTAGTTATACAAACAGAACGAAACTTAGTGTAATTATTGTCTATGATAAAGGTCTTGTAGCAGTTACGATTATTCATCGGAAATTAAAGGGTTATTCATCTGGAGACGCTTCATGAACGTGTGCAAATCGCGCTGAAAGAACATAGTCAAAACTCTTGCACGGCTATAGTGCAGAATTGAGTGCGTAACTTTGTTGCAGACGATATTTGATCCAAAAGACTAGATACTCATAAATAGCGATCTGTCGCTTACTGCTCACTCCCACCAAACAGCGTTTTAAATGCTGAAGTACGTTATCACTACCTTTCAGTGGATTCTTCCCAGTGGAAGGTCGCATTCAATTAGGTTTGATAACGCCAATTTGACTCGCAAGGCGACGCAGTTTTGCTAATTATATTACCATTTCTGTATATTGCTGTTTTGTTCATGGAACTGACTTATTTTTAAACGGATACCGCCGAATATGCGGGGATGGTGGGTGTAGATTCTGGGAGAAAATGGGAGTGGAAAAACATAAAACCGGAGTAGTGAGGAACCATCTTATTGGGGTGTTGTACTTTTAATTTAGATTTATCTGACACGTGGTATTACTTTCTATATGCAAAAGTACGGAAAATCCTTTGAGTAGAGGCCTTCTCTACTGAGAGTTTTTAGCGTCACTGCAATCGCGTTTATGCCGCATTTACAAGAATTCTTAAAATTTTTCAGGTGAATACGCCAGGCTTTTGAAAAATCCTCATTACAGTCCTTTATATTCTACCCTAGGCAACTAAAAGTACTAATGGCAGTCGTTTTTTTTTTAAAACCCGCGGTTCGCAAAAATGCCCAATCTTCATATCTAATACATAACACCTCACGTAATTTAAAATTTCTTACAATATAGTCTCGCGTTCTTACCGAAAGTTTTGCAGCACCTTTAAGAAGTTTCTCAAAATTTATTTGCTTCCTTCTGCACTGAAGTGGTCTTATAATGATGGCGCATATGTCATTTCTTGCTAAAAACGCACTGCCTGCTTGTCCCTTTGTTTCATTTAAATGTTTCAAGTTCGACGTTCCGTACTGCCACAAGCAGAAAAAGTACGAAATATGAAGCAAGCACCTTTTATGCCTTTTATTGAGAATTTAAAAAGACATCTAATTTTTAAACAAATCAAGATGCTTATTTTAAATTGTATACTTCTAAGGGTGCCTTTTACTATTCTTCTAGAACGAATTTTTGATTATATACTATATATATATATATATATATAAGTAATAAAGTTACTTTTATAGGATTAACACAGCATTTCTTTGGTGCTGTTAAATTCCTTTCCAACATAAAACTAATTAAATGTTCCTGATAAAATTATATATTTCTTTTGACAAAGACATTGCTTACCGTTTATTGTGTTAAAGTATTGGCTTTATAGGGTATAGTTGTTAAGTTTGACTATACTGGAACGCTCACCGTTTTTTACCGAAAATTCTCCGGCAATGTCTAAAAGTAGTATGGATTTAACTGGTCTCTTTGGTCTTCACGTTGTTGTCGACGATTCCCAAAACTACCGCGTCACTTCTAAACAGGGGCGCTATAAACCACCGATCAATAATTATATCTCAGTTCTGTAATGTACTGTTCGAGATGTGTGACAAACCTGACACTAACTTGTCCGGTATAATGTTTTCGCCTCATTTTAAACACCAAACTCGTGCAGTTTTCTCCATCACCGGTTTTGTCATCGACGCATCTCTGATATCGAGCTATATATGAGCGTACAATGCGTTGGCAAAATAAAAGCGTAACTCCATGCCCCTTTGTCGCTAGAACATTCGATATCATTATACAATTGTGATCGCTTCGAGTTCTCACTTTTTTCTGAAATGTGAGTCGCTTGGAGTGGAAATTTATTACTCAGAGAGATTATTACTCTGAATTTATATAACTGATGCATTTTGAAATTATTACTCTAATAAAATTAAATTGTATTTATCCTAGTTCCTCTCTGTATCGTATGAGATATTATTAGTTAACACTATAGATCGACCGATATCACATTCAACAACAGAACTACAATTTTTTCTTTGATCGAGATCGTAAGCTTTACTGCTGTGTATATCGGCAAAAATACAGATTATTCACAACTATCAGCTGGATAAAGACTTACGCATGCACATGCCTGTGCGCACAATACTTTGGGTCTACGTTTTTAACAAGTAATGTCGTTCCGCTCGAATGATCTCTAACGACATAAATTTATCTATGAAACGCGGTAATAATTACACCCGATTGTTTTTGTTGAGGTATGTTTATTTTTTACTGTGAAACTTACCATTTTTTCGTGGTGAAATCAACGGTGACCGCTGTGATCATCTCGTGTTTAAATAACGCGCGCGTTTTCTTTAATTGCTTAACCTTCTTGATTTTTAATCCTCGCGTGTAGTGAACAACGATATAATCTTTTCTCAGGTGTGCGTACGCCTGAGAGAGTTTTACTGTTTATTGTGTTTTTATCATTATTGTTGATAGTATTGTACACACGGCAACTGCCACCGCCTGCTCTACTACAAACCACGATTTGGGTTTGCCACTGCAGTATCCTCCATGCGAACATGTGAAAGCTACCCATTAATTGCCATGTGTGCTTAAACGTGGATGCGTACGTTGTAACTTTGCAGCGCTAAGTTATTGTTCGTTTGCTGGCCTGCTTTTTGTTGCCAAAAAAAGCAGGCTCTGACTGAATACATCTTTACTTGCCATATTGCTCAATAATACTAATAATAGTAATAATAGTCAAAATAGCGGGACGGGGTAGGAAAATAAATCTAATTATCTTAATTCAAAATTATTACGACAATATAATAGTAATAATTGATAACCTCCAAGTTGTTGCGGTCATCGTTCCGATAGCTCGTTGATTACTAGAAATACTAACAGTGCTTGCTTAATCCGCCGATGATCTAAACTTTTAGTTATCGCAAACGGTTTTCCCCTAATTTCTTTCGCTGCAACCGTCATTCGAAAACCTCCACACTACTGTCCCCACGATTTTTCTTCGATCTTCTCGTTTAAACTTTCACTATGATTTTTAATCTTCTCGTTTAAACTTTCACTGACACTATATTAATGTTACTACATCCTAATAAATGATAATTTGCACCTTCACCATCGAAATCGAGCTGTACAGAAGGCTACCGTAACAGCGAATTCGTAGTAATAGGAGCAGTTGACTAATAATAGAAATTACGTAGAGCACAGTCTTCTTTAAGTCCCGATCTTCCCTCATCTACGTATCAGCGTTTTCAACACATTCTTATATACATTCGTGCAGGAATCATTCGACTTCTTTTCCGTAGAGACAATACTAGTCCTGGCTTATATAGTTCATAATATATATATATACACATATATATATATGTATTTATATACATATATATATGCACATATATATATATATATGCTTCAATTCTATCTGCACAATAAATGGTCAAATCTGTAGTGCTGCTGATGGTGCAGTGGCTACCGCCGCATCCGCTATCTCCGACTGGTTTCTAGTCGTCCGCTAGTTTCTCCTCGCGGACAGACTCCACGGTACAACGGCTGCCGTTTACTGCAGCAGTTCACTAAACGCCACTTATTCACTAGTCCGATGCAGCTTATTTCTTCTTAGTGCCGGCTTTGCCATTCGGTCGGATTGGGCTTTTGCCTGCGGAAACCTTGGCCCTTTTCGGGGCAGGACCACCATCCGATGGAGCGGCAGTTTTCTCGACCTCCCCAGCCGTTTCCTCCTTTACGATCGCCTCATCCTTGACGTCTTGGGCACCGGCTGTGAATTGACCTTTTTGCTCTGCCGCGCCTTCATCCTTCACCTCCGCGGGTTTCGAGCCGTCGCCTGCCGGTGTGCCGGGTTCACTGCTTTCCTCCTTTTTAATCTGTGATTCCTCGGATTTTTGGTTGGCTGTAACGCCAGAACTAGCCTCGTCGCCTTCCTTAGGCGTGGCAGTGTCCTCTGTCTTCGTTTCGCTTCCACCTCCACAGTTATCTGCTGCGCCTGCTTTATCAGCATTGCTCCTTTTCTTATCGCGCTCAAGACACCGTTCAAGATTTTCAAGCGCCTTCTTGAGTGTATTTTTTGTATTGTGCGCAGTGTAACGGATGTCACTCGAGAAACGACGCGACTGCCGGAGTTCCTCGTTCAGGTTGTCGATGACCTTGTTAGCTTTGCCTAAGTCCGCCTCGAGACGATCGCGGTCCTTTTTAACGCGGTCGAGTTGGTGAATGGTCTTTTCTAGCTCATCCTGAGACTTCAGTAGAGCAGCATCCACTTCGACCTTAGCGCGTTCACTTTTCTCCACTTGGTCGCGCAGTTTCTCGACGTTCACGAACACAGCACTGAAAGAAGCTGCCGAAACAGAAGATGACGTATCGTCAACGCTTCCTAAATTATTTCCCTTAACGACCTGCCGGAGTTGGGTGGCGCTAAGTAATGTAGGATGCTCAAAGCCCTCGGGTGGTTCTTCTGGATCCATGTGACGGTGTGTGAGTTTCTTATACTCCACGTTGCCCTCCTTTGTAATCACCTTCTTAAGTACGCTCCGGACCTGGGCGCGAGATAGATGAAGGTTCAACGACAGCGCGATATCTTCAATCTCTTTCGAGCTGAAATGTCCGACACGGTTCAAATCGAAGAAGATGCACGAAAGCAGCAGAGCTGGGTTACGTACAGTTTTCTCGTCATAGATCTTCTCATAATCTTCGTCAACTTCGTCCTTAATCTCGATCTCAATCTCGTCCGCCTCCGGAGCGGCAGCTTTTTTGTCTTCGTCTTTTTTATCTTCTTTTTTCAGCTCCTCGCGCTTCTTCTTTGCTGCTAGCCGGTTCTCCTGTTCTTTATTTAGATCAGGAGCTTCGAGCAAACCCTTATACAAGTTAAACGCATGATCACGATAAAACATAGACTTCAACAATTCACAGAACAAGTTCAACTCAAATAAAATTTCTTTGTTATCAGATTCGCTGTACTCAAGAAGTCGCGAAAGATTGACGAGACGGCAGTCAAACTTGCCTCCCTTAGCCTTGCGGTTAGGCACAACTACAATAGCAGGATTTGTTGGTAGCTCGTAGATAGGCAGAGTTTGTTCTTTTTTCTCATCGTCTTTGGTCGATTTATTATTACTGTCCTTTGACTTATCCTTCTCCTCCTCCTTTCCGCCAGTAGTAGACCCCTCCTTTCCATCTGGCTTATCCTGAGTATTCTCCTGGCTATCTACCTCCATACCTTCGGGAGCTCCCTTGGAGTCAACCACCTCTTCTTTGTTTTCCCCAGAATCCCCGGCGGACTGGTCCTTCTGTTTTTCATGCTGTAAAAATTCGACCAGACGTTCAGCGAGCGCTTGTTTTACACCCTTAGTGTCGAGACCTCGCTTCTCGAGCTCGACCCGCAAATCAGCAACCTTCATCTGACGGGGATCGGTTCCGTCAGGCAGAAAAATTTCCCCGCTCGATTCCTGAGACTCCTCATTGTGCACCGCTGCTGGCTCTGCCGAATCGTCCTCCTTTTTGCTATCGCCCGAAGCCGCTATTTGATCGTCACCAGTGGAGGCCGGCTCCTCCTCCATAGGAGTTTCCTTGCGCAGTTCCTCGGACAGCTTGCTCCACTCGCGATGGGTGGGGACACAACGCCAGACATCAGGAAAAAACATCACCACCTTCTCCATGGAGACCTCGCCATTCACCTCACGCCGGTAACGCACCTCAGTGATCCTCGGCCAACTAGTGCAGCCACGTAGATCGATGCCTGTCAAGAATTGTGTTGAGCGAATAGCGGTATTAATGAGTGTCTGCGGATGCTCCGGATCGTCGCCATCCTGCGACGGACTCCACGGGCCGCCAATAGCCTCAAACTTGCCTGCCTTTACACCTACGAGAAGCTGCACAAGCTCAAGAGGATGCTTAAGCTGTTTGTCAGCAGCCGCTCTATCCGATGGACCGCAGCACTGTTCATAGATGTCGTTCAGTGCCGAGGTCGCCAGCAGGACCACCTTAGCGACGTACTTGTACGATGTGTCGAAGGGTTCCCTGGCTGGCGCGCGAGCTCCAGGCAGACGTTTCTCACGAGGGCACACAGCGTATGCACAATGAGCAAGGCTCAAATCGAGCGGATTGAGTGGTGGAAATGCCGAGCTCCATAAGATGTTTGCATGGAAGAAATCGGATGGGATGTACAAGTTCGGATAGCGACGTTTGAGTTCCGTCGCACTGGCCGACGTTGACTCTAGGTCGACATTATGCAACAATGCTTTGGAAATTCGACGTTTGTTAGCTGGACTACTACGATCCCTGGCCCCGCCGCCACGTTTTGGTGAAAATCGTCGCATAGGCGAACGCGATCTACCGGGCCGCCTCCGCGGCGGAGAATACCGCCTTGGCGGTGACCCTCGACGAGGCGACATTCGTCGCGGAGACACTCTTCGGCCACCGCCGCGCGGTGGCGACCTCTTATCGCCTCCGTTGCGATGATCGTCGCTAGGCTGTAGCTGGACACTGGTGGCCGTCCACTTGAACGGCATCTTAGGATTGAACGAAGCCTCACAATAGACGGTGTCGCCCTCGCGCGGAAACTTGCCCTTAACACAGTTCAGCTGAAAGAAGACATCACCATCGACGAACCCGAAATGATCCATCAGTTTACTGATCTTGCCGGTGAAACAGCGATGATTACTCTGCGGAGTTCCACCGGCTTGCTGATGACCCCCATAGTTCCCACCCATCCCATAGTTGCCCTGGTCATGATGGCCACCGTACTGGCCCTGTGCGCCGTACCCCTGCTGATGGCCCTGATGTGCCGGGTATCCGCCACCACCGCCGCCTCCACCTCCCCCAGCGGCATACGGTGGGTACTCTTGTCCACCTCCACGAACCCACGAACCGCCGGGATTGCCCCGATATCCAGACATACTGTCGTGGACTGTCAGATGCAAAGTAATAGACAATCGATCGCCCGCCGTTGGTCGCTAGCAATTCCGCCGCGACAATATTTCCTCCCTGAATAGAACGAGATTTGTTTCTGTATTAGCTTCAGCTTAGTATAGTAGCAGTAGCATATAACTAACGAACTGTAACCGTTGCAGCCACCCTTGTAGCTTGTTTCGTTAACCTTCACGTTTAAGGCCCGTAGTCGAACTACTAGTAAAAGTTATCGCAGTCTCGATTAACACACGAACAAAAGCACCATCAACAGCCGCCGGAGGCAGTCGCCGCCGAACAAGCAGATAGCTAGCAATAGGCTACGAGCTGTTGCTATCGCTGCTCTTATTGGCTGTATAACACAGATCAGTTGCTGTAGACAATCTTGTTGGCAGGTAAACACGCCGAGTCGAATTGAAATAGCTGGTTTAGCTCGACCGTTGCCGCCGTCGCCACTCGTGGACACGGGGTTTATTAGATTCAGTTTGATATGAACCGAACGACGAGTGCTTGCTGCTCGCGCACCGTTGCTCCGACCACGAGTCCGTGTCTGCCAACGACCGATCAATCCTCCGGCGCAAACGCCTCCTCTCGCCGGTTAGCGTCGCGTCGCTTCGCGCCGCACGTTTCGTTAAACAACAAAATACCCACAAACAGATTCAGGATATATTAGACCCTGCAGGACACTAGTTACGAAGCACAAACGATAACTACCGAATTGTTTAGGTAGGCACAACACAATAAATAGTGCCGATTGCCTCCTTAGCTACTAGTCTGGTTGGTTTGCAAGAAAATTTACTTTGCAGCCCTGATGCTGCTGACTCAACGCTGTCGTCGTTGGCGATAGCATCGAGAGACTCTCGACTGTTTGTGCCTTGCGTTTGCGAAGGCAGCCGAAGCAGACGACGCAATCCTATATAGAAAGTTCACTCACGGAGCGAGTAGTTCCTTATTGGTATTCGGTCTGTATCCAGGAAATAAAACTGATAAGTTAGAGGTAAGATTAAACTAGGCCATAGTGTCAGCAATTCACCTTTATGATGAAAACTTTTTAAGCTAAGTTATTTTGCATTATTGGCGCTATTATATTTTCACTGACGGTGCTAATTACATGAACACTGAAACTTCTGCTCTCACCAGTGATCCCAATGTTCCAATGTCCAAAGACACGGCAGATTCTCTGAGTAGTTTCGAAGCTATTTTCGAGAGAAAACGAATGCTAGCTAGAAGTATTTACAGGTTTTGTCCTATGCATTGAAACTGGTTGACTAACGCAAGGTCCTCGAAATGTATATGCGATAGGTATAGCTAGAAATGCAGCGGTTGTTAGCATATTGCTGTGTGCCAACGCGGGGCGGCGGTAAACTTTGAAAAACAAGATATCACAATTGTATAGCATGAGTACTTTTAAAATATTTTTTCATAATACTTTGGTAGCACAATTAAAAAAAGTAGCCAAAGCATTCTTGATTTGTTATCTGTTTTCCATAGTTTACAACAGTTTACGGAACTGTAATCTAAACGTAACTGACTTAAGTTAACATTTATATTCGAAGCTTCCTGCAGCGCTCCATCTAATTATAGGAGATAAATGAGAGAGTAATAGCACAAACAACACCGCAACGTTATCGCATATCAACTAAAAATAAATATTTTTTTCTGCAGAAAATTGCTAAGTTAATCCTTGAAAAGTATTACTTAAATATAAATAAATTACTCTATTGAAAAGTAAATCAGATTGAAGGTGTGTAAGGAAGCATGCATAACATAAAATGTTCGTAAAGAATCTTTTTTTAGGAATAGGACTTATGAAAGGTTAGAACTTAGATATATCTTTTGATTAGATATCGATACGTATTTATTGTTTAACACAAGTGTGTATATTTTAGTTTTTCAGAAACAAACATTATCTCGTGCGCAATTAACTGAGTAATCTTATTAAAATAACAAAAATGAATTTATTAGGCATCCGAAGTCCTTACATAAATAACAACAAGTAGAGAGTTGGATTTGAAGCTTATGAAAAGCAAACGCTGATGACCCGTTAAGATATATTTTCTCTGTTGATTCAGAACTACTAATCGCTCTAAATATTTGAAAACTAATTATGTCTATCATAACTAACGTAGAGAATGGCTAAGAAAAACTCGTCAAGGGTCTTGCACCAGTATAAACACCAGAACCTGCGTTGTACAAATACCTGTTTTGTAAGTAACTGTATTTCAAGCTCAGAAGATCATAACTGTGATTAAGGCAAATTCCAAGACAAATACGTTTTAATAGTGTCAGTAGTTGGATTTTTTGCTAATAACATTAGCGCTCCTGTTATCTGTAAATATGCCTTTTAGGCACCAAATATTAGAATTTTACATTAAATGTAATCTTTGCTGTTACCGGTTCCACTTTTTTACTTCGGAATAGTGAAAAAAGCAGTATTCTATTAACACTATGGTGTTGCCATGATATCAACAAACGCGGCATATTTCAAAATGTCTTATTGTATAACCATAATGTCGAGAATGGCCATTTGATGGCAATCTGATAGACTTCAAAGACTTCATGAATGCTCACCTCCGTTACCAGAAAATTTACGCTTAAGTCCATTTTGCAGTAGCCTCCAGCAGTCGATGTCTGTGCAGTTGGTCAACTGGATCAATAATCCCGAGCTTTTTTCTGTTTGGATTCGCCGTGTTCAACCGTTTTCCTATTTTCCCATACGGATTTACCCATATGGATATTTTGCGTAATCTGCAGGCGGCCTACCGAACAGCCTCATAAGATATGAACTCAATCCGTTGTTATCGGTAGTCATATCGGTCAAGATTTCAACCCGTAACTTAGATATACAAAAGGGAACCTTTTTCCTAGCATCATGGAGAAACTGACGTACGTCCTCTTGCCGACCGGCTTTTACCGAATCAACAAAGACTTAGAGAAAAACGTAAGGCTTTAATTATATTCAACAAGACATATTATCAGGAATTTTCTAAATGGTGCTAGCCAACCAACGAACTTTTGTCAAGAAAGTTAACGTATAAGTCGTCGCTACGGCTATCGTCCTACGATCTGAGAATTTTGTATACTTTGCGACAAAATATAACCTCGCAGTATTTTTTCTACAATCTATAATTTGCATTAGTTGCTTGGACCTGACGGCGGTTCATGGTGAATTTGGGACCCATTCCTTCTTAAATATTTTAGCAGACACACCGTCGAAGGTAGTTAATGGCTGTAGAGATAGATCGGTCCATCTTAGAACTCAGCTCGACTTTAAATCTCATCACCGAGGCGTCCAAAAAGAAAAAAATGTACGAAGTTTTCGTTACTGGAGTGGTAAAATGTACATACAGCGAGAAGTCAACATAGTGAATTTGAATACATGCTTCTATGGTTAGCAAATATAGTGCTATACACAAAGGTTCCCACGCCTATACAACTTATGTGAGTCAAAACTTCTACACTTCAGACTTCTTTTTATTATATATATATATATATTATGAATAACAATATAAAACCTATATTCAATAGAAGACCATGCTGCAGTTTCTCTTTTCAATGTGTGTGTACTTTGTGGTAAGTATGAAGCTATAAAAAGTTTGCCCACTATAAGCGTTAGATAGCAATGTACAAATACAGTTATATCCATGATTGGATTATCCACCCACTTCACAGTTATTACTCACTTCTGATCTATGTATGTATTTGTGCATTTATTTTTCGGTCACCGATAAATGAATAAATTCGCCGTCTTCAGGGGCGCAGTTCGTTAAAAAGGTACCGCTCTTATATCAGCAAATGTTGTGCTTTTTTGACACCTAAACTTACTAACAATTCGATAAAAATATTTAGTAGTAATACTTTTACAGTTTGAAGCTTTGAACAACGCTACATAGGTAGACGACCATGGCCTACAAAAAACAGATGCTGAAGTTCATTGGAAGCAAATTAAGCCCATAACGTAACTCCAAGCGTTGTAGAGCCCATCTCGTTACCGTGTCATTTTAGTTTCACTTTTTACTGTTTAAACATGTAAAACTGACAATTTCTTTGTCGCGTTTGTATCCGTTCCTCAAGTGCCTGGTCGCAATATATTAGCTGCACGTCTTTGTCTATCACCATAAATCAGTATTTTGGGATAAAACATGGTGACCCGTGTTGACGATTTACTAAATATTTTTTTTAAAAAGGATCGCTACGCCTTCTTCAGACCCGTTTTTACCCGTTCGAGGCCTTTCGGGACCAATTTGTTCACTAAGAAAAGGAAATTGTATGAAAACGTATTGTTCAGAACATGCTAGAAGTTCGACAAGTTACGTGACCCTTGGTCCTTCAAAGCGATTCATCCAGTTTCTACAGAAACTGGATCTAAGGTATTCAAACGGAAGTGTAACTTCAGTGTGTTGCGATTTTCTTTGGGAAAAAGCCCATAACAGAACTATGTATAATATTTTAGAGCCTTCATTTTAAATGTATATAAAAATACCTGTTTAAACGAAATGTGTGGATGTAATAGTGACGATGGTTATATTTTTTATAATCGATGAGACGCCACGTTACATAGCGGTCGTAATGTAGTATTTACATGCCGGCTATTTACACGTGACCACGAACTGATATTCTAAGACTGAATAATTCTGCCTTTGGGCACAACCGTCGACCCAAAACCTCTATTAATTACCCCCAGAGCTAGGCAATCATAACTGCACATTTCAACTAAACAAAGTTTTCATGCATAAACCAGACGCACGGGCTGTAGACACGCTTCGTTTTGTGCCCGGAGCCTGCTGTCTGAAGCAGTACTTAGCTAACACGGTACCGAACGTAAAACTTGAAACATTTATTTAGCTATATTAATTAAAATAGTTCGTATAATGCCCAACAAAATATATTCTTTTTTCGTAAGGTCGACGGTCTCCGTTGTTGCCAGTTTATTCGATCTCTGAAAGAGATTTTCAGAAAGTAAACGGAAGGATCAGTACAGGCACTTCGGCCCATGATCTTAGATGCTTATAATCCCCTGAAGAAAAAATGTAGTTCAATCAAAATTGCTCATGTTAAAGACATGCGCTTGAAGAATACGGAATCACATCTCGCTATCCATGTATAGATTTGATGGTATATTTATTCAAAGATTTGTTACAATGATGCCCGTATTCCGTAATGCAACTATGCCATTTTCACATATTATTTTACAATCACATGCGCAATACGTTCCTTGAAAGTAGGTAATTTCCGTAATTTGTTTAGGCAGTTACTTGGTCCTAAATATCTTCGTAAGATCAGAGGGTTATTTGAATATTACGCGTTACTCGAATTTGAAAAAACGTCCTTATCTCTTTGTCCGCATGTTGAGAAGCAATATATGGCAAAGCCAGTGAATTACAGGATCATAATGGTAGCGAATGATAGAAAATCCTAATTGTCCGCGTTTGCCATTGAATAGAATTTAAAAAAAAAAAAAAAACAATTTAAATGTGATTACTTAAAACCTGCAAGTTACACCAAGTTATGTTACCAATATGAACACTGATCCGTTACAATCTCTATTTAGACTTCGAAATCGATATCAAGAGTAGAGAGTGTGAGAATCATGCTTATCGATTCAGGTACTATTGCATAGTAGAGTACGAAATTAAGGATTTTAGAAGCAAATTCACCTTGAGCCGTTGCTCTGTCATAGATACAAGAATTACTTCTGCAATTTTCTGTTTTAGGAACACTCATATTGAAACCAAGGGCACATGTACTTTGCAGATGGGAAAATTCGTGCAAGAAGTGAAAAACACAGATATTGTTAATAGTGTTTTTAGTGCGGCCTTGTTATTTCGCTCCTTACATATTTTTCGATAGATATACATAAAATGCACGGGCTTCATCCACGGGGTATTTCGAGCCTGGCTCCATAGTAAAAAAAAAAAAAGTAATTTAATCAGTATCTCGTGGCTGCCGGCTAAGCCACACTTTGTTATTGGCAGCAAAGAACATCGCTTGGGGAAGATCGTATGAACGTCCCACAACTTTCACTTCCGTGTCAGATAGTGTACTACAGAGCACAAAACAACACCGATAGATGCAGGCTGTACACCTGTCGACGAATAAAGGCGTAGATCAACTGGCATGAACAAGCGGAGGAAGGGGCAAAGTTTAAAAGGAGAAGTAAGTTTTGCAGTTGCCATATGTGCTTCTCCAACTGCGCGTTATTTTTTTGTCGCTTAATTGTAAATCTATCCCTTATGAATATCTATTTTTTCCAGTTGGATAGTGATGGTTTATTATGAGACGGCTACTAAAAGTATTCACTCATCAGCATATTGTACGAATTGAAATTAAAATAGAAATTGAAAGAATCGCAACGACAAATGACTAGATGTGTCTTTTTTTCAATTAAGGAACTATGCTACATAATAATTGGTTTAAAGGAGTTCTACACAACAAAAAATTAACATCACGCGGACAAACACACGATTAACTGTTTTACACTGTTACGGTTCACCTTTTCGGTTTACGGTCTTATTTTAGATAGCAACTCTTCAAGAACTAGCTTTTAACACACAGTGCCAAATTAGAACCTAAAATAATGCATGACTTAACCAAGCTCCTAATAGGTCTTGTTGTAGGTCGATAGAAACGGTCCAGTATGAGACGGTTAGACCCAGCTCATAAGTTAAAGCAACACATAGAATGTATACGTAATATTCGCCCAGAGAATTGCTTACTGAATTTCTTTCTTTTTCGGCCAACTGAAAAACATAATTAAGGCCACATTTATTGTTAACGATATCAGAGCCTATGACAAAGATTAATAACAAAATCGCGGTCAATACTTTAATTATTTCTTTTAGATGCGGTGCAGGAGCTACGCTGATACATTGAAAAGAAACAGATATGTAAAGGTGGTGAGAAGGAAAGACTAAACTGCTCTTTCGTGCAAGGGGTTGCCCTAATCAAATTGAAAGAATGCTTCTTTTTCCTCCTGGGCACCTCTGACAACGGTGACAATTAAGCTCCGGTCTGCAGATATAATTAATTCAATAATTCGCTTAAAAATTTGGTCAATAAGGATTTCGTCGATGACCTTTATTGATCGGACTGCCTCTCGTAAAGTTCGAAATCTGCCCCAAAAACTGGGGTGGTGTTTCTTATGAACGTCAAATTCGTGACTGTGGTATGAATGATTAGCTTAGAGACATCGTATTTAAACTGTTGCATATGTAAGAAATCTATCCTTTGAAGACACCCATAGCATTAGAAATTGCGTTTACATATATATGAGTTTCATTGACATCCGTTAGATAGCTCCCTATATAGAAATAACAACGACAGTAATAATTATATATATACACACTCAAGCTAGTACCGGAGTTAGTAATACTGTAAACAAAAAAAGTGTTTCAGTAACGATCTCACGATATCCATTTCCGTCACCGTGTAAAGTCCTCTAGAGAATGCACTTATAAAGATCGCGCAGTATGGTATCTATCACAGAATTGTCCGGCTCTTTGCCCGGGTTTTAAACAGACGCAGTTTTCAATGGGTTCGTAAAAACCCGATGTAGTATGCAGCACGTGATAGATACCATGGACCCGCTGTAGATTCCTCCTCATGTGACCTCTCATCGCTCTAACGCTGAGGTAATCAATGTCGATTTCTGCAACTTTGCGTTTAAGTTGCATGGAGACAATGAGTACGCGGATGGCCAAAGCACATGTTGAATTCCTCGTTCCTGGGACCGAAGCGGTGTATTGGCAAGTCTATCTCATGCAGAGCTGTGTAATCCCAACGCGCGTTTCGAGAACGACGTCCTTAGTCGATTTACCTGCTGGATGTTCCTTAGGGTCAAATCCTACCAAACAGCGTCGATACCACATGGTGCTGCATGAACGACTTCAAGAACGAAGAAACGAAGCTGAACAGGCGTTGCGGATTCTTTATAGCCAGCGCCATCCTTCATTTTCATTAATATTTCGTGTAGAGCTACGGCCGTTGTACGGTATAGGCAGCGTTAGATACAGAACTCATGCATTTTAAAAGCATTGTCGATACGGCCAACGTATTCTAAGTTGTTAGCCTGCCTCTTTGTCTAAACTTTATCACGTCCGTCTTCGTGAGGTATATTTAACTTTTTTTTTGGCAGCTGCGATTAACCGCTTCAAAAACGGCTCGACTTTCTAGGTTTTTCTGAAGTTTCGCAGATGCAAATACGTTACTTTGTGTTAATACATATAAGAGTCGAACATACAGCTTTTTTTGCAACTTTTAAGCGTTCCTTAAGTGGTTTAAGTGTTTGGTGGTGAAAACGTCAGTCCTGCTCAACTTTTGCAATAATTTCACGTTTTGTCGTAATTGGTTGACCACTATAAAAACTCTCAAGGCGATGCATCTTTCAATCGATTCAATTTTTAGAAAGAGAAAGACAAAAATCACCTTGGGCCGATTTTTCCGATAAGTCATCTCAACTATAAACGTAGTTCACGTAGTTGCTCTATGGATCTCGGTTAACTGCAACACACTGAAGTTACACTTCTGTTTGAATACCTTAGATCATGTTTCTGTAGAAACTGGACGAATCGCTTTGAAGGACCAAGGGTCACGTAACTTGTCGAACTTCTAGCATGTTCTGAACAATACGTTTTCATACAATTTCCTTTTCTTAGTGAACAAATTGGTCCCGAAAGGCCTCGAACGGGTAAAAACGGGTCTGAAGAAGGCGTAGCGATCCTTTTTAAAAAAATTATTTAGTAAATCGTCAACACGGGTCACCATGTTTTATCCAAAAATACTGATCTATGGTGATAGACAAAGACGTGCAGCTAATATATTGCGACCAGGCACTTGAGGAACGGATACAAACGCGACAAAGAAATTGTCAGTTTTACATGTTTAAACAGTAAAAAGTGAAACTAAAATGACACGGTAACGAGATGGGCTCTACAACGCTTGGAGTTACGTTATAAGCTTAATTTGCTTCCAATGAACTTCAGCATCTGTTTTTTTGTAGGCCATGGTCGTCTACCTATGTAGCGTTGTTCAAAGCTTCAAACTGTAAAAGTGTTACTACTAAATATTTTTATCGAATTGTTAGTAAGTTTAGGTGTCAAAAAAGCACAACATTTGCTGATATAAGAGCGGTACCTTTTTAACGAATTGCGCCCCTGAAGACGGCGAATTTATTCATTTATCGGTGACCGAAAAATAAATGCACAAATACATACATAGATCAGAAGTGAGTAATAACTGTGAAGTGGGTGGATAATCCAATCATGGATATAACTGTATTTGTACATTGCTATCTAACGCTTATAGTGGGCAAACTTTTTATAGCTTCATACTTACCACAAAGTACACACACATTGAAAAGAGAAACTGCAGCATGGTCTTCTATTGAATATAGGTTTTATATTGTTATTCATAATATATATATATATATATAATAAAAAGAAGTCTGAAGTGTAGAAGTTTTGACTCACATAAGTTGTATAGGCGTGGGAACCTTTGTGTATAGCACTATATTTGCTAACCATAGAAGCATGTATTCAAATTCACTATGTTGACTTCTCGCTGTATGTACATTTTACCACTCCAGTAACGAAAACTTCGTACATTTTTTTCTTTTTGGACGCCTCGGTGATGAGATTTAAAGTCGAGTTGAGTTCTAAGATGGACCGATCTATCTCTACAGCCATTAACCATTTGATACTATCGGCTAATGAGCTTTTTGAAGCAATAATTATTATTAACTAAAAAAAGCTAAAAAAAAAGGCTCATTAGCTTGTTCGCCTTTTTTTTCCAGCTTTAAGCATAATTCTTAGTGCCTTCTTCACCTAATATGTTGCACCTGCCTTATTGCCTTATTGCAGTTAAGCACTAGTTGATGTCCTATTAAGTGATTAGAGCCAAGTTTTACCTCAGAAATTCCTACGACTTCTCCTGTTATATTGCGATTTTTGGTATTTTACGTTGGTACGTTAATTTTATGTTTTGCTGTTTAAGATATCGACATGAAGACCAGTATTTTGTAGTACTTCATATTTATATTTTTATTATGTATATTTATTATACATTTTGTATCGGAACCAAACGTCTGTGTCAACCCTGCTTTCGTGGTAACGCGCAAGAGCATACATATAAAACACATATCTAACGATTACCTGTAAACAGCCAAAATCATGCCCATCATCGTCGCTTCTACTTACGTAAACAGTTTACAGTGTAACTGGAATCCACTTAAAACTTGCTAAGCTACTTTATGTCCTATACAAAATCTTTTTAGTCTAAACTCAAGTTCTGTATCCAACTTGCCATTCTAACAGCTGGTCGCTGCACGCCCGTGATCCCGTCACAGTTGCCCTTATCGTTCCATTTCTGGCTCTGACCACTGATTTTTTTATTCAGGCAAAATGTAATTTTTTGAAAAATGACGAAACAGCATTCACGTGTACGTGTAATGCACCAGGAAAAATACCACTCAAGACGTCGGCTGCAGTGAATAAGATCCAACCATGGATTCGCTCACATCGAAACAGCTATGCGAGAATAAATAGCATTCTTTATTTACAACAATTATGTAACATTTTTGCGTTGTTGACAGGACCTGAAACAGCGATCCCTATCTTTTTCGACCAGAAACTACGGATGGTGTTTTACAATTGATTTAAAAACTCGCAATCTACCGCGTCTTTGATACTTCTCCATATCTGGCAATGTGACTGAATTGCATCAAGAGATCGGTTTTGTATCTGTGGGACGGATTCGATATCCTCTATACAAAACAGTGCCTCGATATCGACAGAATACGAAAAATACAATAGGTACGATAGTGGACTCACATATAGCCATAGCTTGAATGATGAATGCTCTTGCAGTATTACTTGGTTTGCCCTTTCGCAGTGCCATTGACGTTGTAGCTAGAATACATGAATGAAACGTTAAGATTGTGCTAACGGTCTATTTGATGATCTCCGACTGCCCGTTTAGGCAATCAAGTATATGATCACGCTATGTTCAATTTAGCCCGGCTCGTTCAATTTCGAACAACCTATATGGCTTTTAAGTTCTGCATGCACCTTTATGATTTCTATGTACATTTTTATATATAGGCTATTATGTGATCCGTCAAGACTATGTAAATATGAGCCAGTAAGAGGGTACGAGGGATTTACGAAGTCGCAAGTAAACAACTTAGGAAACTCCTGGTTCAAGAACGCAAGAGCCGGAAAGATGATCTTCACTTTAATTACAAAAGTACTAGTCAACAAATGAGCTTTGCACGAATATGTTATGTTCAGTACCGAACGATTATCATATCCTGTATGAGAGAAGCTGGCGATCACCACTATGACAACCCCAAATATATATTGCAGTCCTAGCAAAAGGAAACATTTTGACAATGCATATAGGTATTGTTGTATATAGAAGCACATACACTGAATACTCTTTTCTCACCAGGGATTACCCTAATCTGACTGAAGTGTCCCTCCTCGAAATCTCAGCTTTGTGGTTTAGGCTAAAGCCTAAACGGTCATCATTAAAAACTATAATGGTGGGTTTTATACAAAAAAAAAAAAAAAAGTGAATGCGGATATTTGATTCGGGCGGCTGAGCTACCTTCAGTCAGACTCAACAACATGTGGATTTTCCCACTAACCTAATTTGATTGGTCAATTACTATTTAGTTTAATTAAAATACTATCCTAACGTCTTTGTCTAGGTTTATTGATTTTTCACTAGCCCCGTTCTGCTTCAATAGATCCCACACGACCATTTAGTTTTCTGAGCGGTACCTGCGAGGTTATCCCTTAAAGCATACATTTTGACGATATGTGACAGAATGATATATCGGAGATTTATGGCCACATATTTACAGAACTTTAAAAAATTGGCTTGAACTTTAAGGAAACTTTGTACACGTATATGCTAGATATAAGAACGTTTTTATGAAGTATTTTTTTAACTTTTAATCTTAGGAATTAAGTCGATTTTGGCTGAAATCGATAAAATTGCTCCTGAGCCTTGTTTACGTTTAAGGGCGTCAAGCGGGTTCCAAAAGGTGCGCTACACTGCGTCAACTTATACGCACTGCCTCATCTACATCCCAATTACCCACTAAACCTGATGATTTCATATCATGTTGTTTTCATACAGTGGATGTCACAAAACACTGGTGGGGATGGGGTTTCCGGGGTAGGAAATTAGGCATCTGAATACTAAATGATTAATACATTTGATCATACATTTAGCAAAGATTTCGTTAAATTTGTTAGCGTAAAAGCTTTTAGCGTGAAGTTATTTGCCTAAATAAGATTTGTCGTGCACAGGCTTATATACAACAATGAATTAATACCCCTTTTTAAAGTCTTTTTTTTGTCCAAAATCTTCATTAAGCTTGATTGCGCATAAAAAATTTCTCATAGTGGCTTCATTTACAGCGAGTGCATACGAAGCAAATACGATACGTATACATATGAAAGTCGGAGTCATCTTGGAGACGGCTCCACTAATTTTCGAAGGTTTTTTGTGGCTTAGCTTCAGCTGAAGTGAGACATACGGTGAGAATACTTTATTATGAACACTTTATGCTTGGTAAAGACGTACTGTCAAGGTTAAGAAAAAAACATTTTTCTGAGAACTCGGAACGGCGGTCAAGGATCAGTTCCGATAAACTGACCTGTCGATCGTTGCAAGTTATTGGTTACAAGTAGTTGTTATACAAGTAGTTTTAGCTAGTAATTCCAAGTGAATGAAACGTGAGGTTTTAGCGGGTACAGGGTCTGTATTATCGGGCAGGTAATCAAGATGAAGCTCGGTTCTGATCAGGCACCTTATTTTTTTAAAAACGTATATGCTGGATAGTAAAATCTTATTAAAGCATATGGTTAACAGTTACTATAATCACGCACTACTATCATTAGAGTATAAATATGTCAATAGATAATCAACTATTCATGATTTGCGTGGGCGGAAAAGATAAAGCGACAGGGAATCGTCTTGGTTTCTGGCGAGGATGCCTGATGGAAACTTAGCTCTCAGTATGTTTATGTTAGATTGATATCAGTCGTCGTGTACACGGACTCGCTGAACCGCGTGGCATCTGATATGTTAATATAGTTCGTTGATACAAAAACACCCATTTCTCCCTACCTGAGTATTTTCACTCACACATGTTGAGCTCTACTTATGCCTTATATATGACCATGTGACAAAGGACTGCATCTTTGTAGCCTTCGTGAAAACAATACACTTTTTATTTTGCCGGTCGCTATTTTTTAGTACGATGCTACGTTTTTTTCTAGGCGCGATATTTCATCGTAAAGTTTTCTTACCGACCTAAGCCAACCGATAGAAAACGATCAGAATCGACAAAATGACCATTTATATTGCCCAAAAAGTATTATAAATAAAAAAGTAAGTAAATAAACAAAAAAATACGTGTTTTTTTTTATATGTTTTGAATAGTGGTTTTCTACCGTTTTTTTGTTAACACTATATTATCATCGCTGTGAACAAACATAATGACAAGTAATTTTTGCGTCTATTGACATAAACACGGGTGCAAGAGTTCTGCAGAGACCAAAACAATGATGGTCTGATTGTGTAAGAACGGGTTATCTGACGGATGCATTGAAGTTCCCTATTAGTATTCTCTAATTTTTTGTTCGGTAACATGTTGGAAGACAGCGGCGCGTCTGGCGACTAGTTCCGGTTGATTTTTAAAGGCTCATCGTAGTCCTGCTAATTGTAAACAGCAGATACCCGAATCAACTGCCTTTTGCCAGGCGGCGACAGCGGCAGCAGCTCATAATGGACGAAATCTTCGCGGTCCCGGTAGCGTCCGTTCTGGCGTCAGCCCGGGCTTTGCCACAGATTACGGTAGAAATTGCTTTATTTTAATATTCTTTTGTTGGCCATCGTCCATCAGCCATCGTCAACCGACTTAGACATAGTTCAATTTTGTTTGAGTTTTACACATGGGAATACGTCGATTGAATATTTTTCGTGTTAACTTTTATAAAAAGCACAAATTTTATAGGGCTTGGCAGCACTGTTACCTCTTTGTGCTTTTGATAATGATTGATCATTTTATCGATTTATCTTCCTAGCATACTGTGCTGGATAACACAGAATACGCTATCTATGTCCAATTTATTATTATTATATATATATTATATATATGTATAGAATGTATGACTAGCATTACTGAAGTGATTTAACATTGAGACCATTTTAGTTTAATGTACCTTAACTTGTTTCTATTGAAGTATAAACGTGTGCTTGTCCTAGAAAATAATAGGCATAGTATTTGGGTAATATTTGTGATGTCTTACAGTTATTATTATAGTGAATAGGCGTTATTAGTGAACACGTCGGCTGGAAATTTCCAATGATTAGTCAACGTTCGGAATCGTTCTGGATAATTAATTAATTTTCGAAATAACTTGAAACCTACTTTGTGTCTCTCTTTGTTCTTCAGTCGCTTGTTATTACCGGATAAATTTTCATCAAATAGGTGGTTTTTCTTCATTTCTGGACTAAATATATGCCATTAAGCCTCCATCATGGATAATAGGGTCTGTATCATGATTGACGTTGAACTAAGCGTGCCTTTATCAGTGTTGTGTGGATCGAAGGTTCAGCTCTTGAGGGGCGTAATGGCCGACGTACTTTTGTCTAGTTTCTGACTCGCGTCAGGAGCTGGAATCCTATGTATTTGGCATTGCACATGCTGATTCCTCACTCTGGTCACGCCGTCCTCATTCATTCATCATATATATTCTGACTTCTACTTATGAGCGTTTAAGCCCATATCTACATCGTATCGTAAGATCTAACCGGGTTGTGATCAATGATTCTATTGGCCAGCCGTTTCCAGAGGTATCGCCATTCGCTCAATCCTTTTCGTGTCTTTGTTGATCTGTGTTTTTTTTTCCATTTTATTAACTCCTGTCACTTTGAAATATTCTTTCGGCTGCTATGTCTGGCCGCTTACTTTGGCATTAAGCTTTAGATAATTATAAAGATGCGACACTGAGTGTACTTAAATAGTTTGTTACTTAGCTATATATACTGGGTATGAACTGACGCGTCTGCATGTATCCGTATGTATATATATATATATATATATATATATATATATAATGTCTATAGAATTTGACGAAGCTCGATACGAAAATAGGCGGCCAGACTTAGCACCCGAAAGAATACGCCGAACTTATTAAAGTATTATATATATTATTCAATAGATCCCCTGTATGTATATATTAAGCCTTGTAAAATGTCTTATATAATTTATATCTGTACCTACCAACTTCTTGTTCCTGGTTTTTTTTAAAACAGCTTATGATCTGGGCAGATTTCTAGCAAACTCAGAAAAAGATTAGTTCTATGTTTGCATAGAAATAATTATCTCGTTTTTCTGAGAATATCTGTATCCGATGGATACCGCTCGTTATCGTCCTGCTATAACATGGCATAATAAGCACACGGCATTTTCGTTGTTTTCATTGAGCTGTAACTGTTTCCTCCGGCAGCTCACAAAGAGAGCGCTGTGCATATCTGCCCATATAAAAAAACAAACAACCGTGAATATTTAAATGAAATAATTATTCCGACAACGCTTAATATGCACGCTGCTTAATGTGGTACAATGTACATGTGTGTGCATTTCACATGTGGGTAACCTCGGGCAGCAATTGGTGTTGCTCTCGCATTTCCTGCCCAGCACAGCAGTCTTCCCATGGGCAGCTTGTGTGGGTCTATTTGTCAGTCCCCCTGCATAATAGATGTCGCTATTTTCAATCTTCGCAGATGTTTTTCTTGTGGTTGCTGCTAGTAGCGACTTGTCGTTCCGATGTAATAATAGTCACATAAACCTGCGGTGATGTGTCACCGTCCCGTTTTGCTGCTGCTGTTGCAGTTAGCTCCGTTTCTACAACGCATATGTGTAATGTGTGTTTTTTTGGTCAGCAAAACCTGATAGTTTCTAGCTTTTTGTTCACCTTATGCAGCCGGTCCTCGTTCTCAGCTATTTATCTGAACAACGTCGGTCATCTATACTATGCTAAATGCATGGAATTTTTAATTGCGTCAGGTTTTTGTCGTCACAGTGTTATCATGTCTGTCATCATCAAGACCGCCATCGTCATCATCATTGTCACCAGAAGCATAATCATCACGTTTCTCGAACTTGCCGCGAACAGCTAGTCTAAGGGAAACGCGCGCGCCCCGCGCGACTCGATGACACCCAGGGAAACCTCTTGCTTGTTTGTTTGGCTCATTCGAAACACTGCCCCATCGCTAACAAATGTTGAGGCGGCTTCAGCAGTGGCCAGCTAAAAAGCAGGTTCAAGCACCGCATATCGACAGACGGACAGATCAGCGTATGCAAATACGGACAGATCTGGTTTTGCTTTAGCTAATGTGCCGGCGCGTCAGACGTCTGGAGCCACGGCCCTAAGGAGCAGCCACTGAAAAGCATCGCATGTAAAAATCTGTTTTGTCGACGGTAGTAGTGACAGCGGTCGCAGGTAGAATGGCATCAATAGTGCTACTAAAGCTGTGGCAGGCATAGTCAGCGTCACGTTACGTGTATTATTGCTGTTACCAACATTCTAGTGCTGACGCTGCCATCACGCCAACAAGTCAACGAATCATCGAACAACCCATTGGTTCGTCAGTTGAATTCACCTTGAGTCGGCTCATTCAGCCCGTCGAGTCCTGCTCGCGATTGGTTGTGCGTCTCCCTGGAAGCACACCAGCCAGGATAAAGGCACGAGAGCGAAGGGCGTAATAACGATTCCACATTTCCCACAAACCGGGCACCAGGGCCATCGGCAGCGTGATAATGATGATCACAATTCTTTGCGGTCGTTTTCCTGCGATTTCTCCCTTCTCCTCATCATCTTGCCCTACCGGGACTCCTCCCACCAGGCGGTAACAACCCTTTCCACGGGCTACCAATGAGCGCTAGCCGGAGCATAAGCTCCTCCCTCCGGGCGCAAAGTGAGAAGCTCACGGAGACGCGATTTTAGACAAAGATGCTCTTGTCTTCTGGCGCGTCGGAACAATTCGGAAAGGCACGGAGCAACACGTTCTTGTGTTATCTGATCTTTTGATCTCGTTGCCAGTCTTGCCGGCAACAGTAACTGTGCCCTTAACTGTGAAGCACTATTGCTAGCGCTGGTACGTTACTGCTGTGGCGTGAGTGCTTCCGGCAGCCTTAATAGTGAAGAAAGGCCGGTGGCTTCCACGTACACTGTTGCACTGTTGTCGCTGCTAGTAGCCTATACTGAATCGCCCCTCCCTTGTGACCTCATCTTGCCCCCTTCACTCTTAAGGGCGAACCAGATCTCACGTTTCGACTTCGCAACATGTGTTGTTACGTCGCGAAAAAGGCAAGCTTGAAGTGATTGGTTTCCTCGGGCTCGTAGCAGTACAACATCTGTGACAAAAATAACAATCGTATACCTCGTAATAATGGACTATGCTGAGTAGTGATCGTGTTTTTTTTTTTGATTTCGTGCGCTAGAACAGTCAATCCCTTTTGTGAATTTGCTTGTTTATTAGTAAGAAGGATATCGACTAGCCGTCGATCAATTAATGAAAACGAAACCCAAGGAGGTCACGTAGAAAAACTATGAATAGCTATCTTCGAGTCGCCACCAGACCAAATCAATGCGATTTGTGCACGGAATCAACGTGACAAAAATCAATCAATCAATTATTGATTGAACAATTACGACGACCTCACCAGCTCGACGACCTGATCGAGGGAATCGAAACACCAGGACGAATTTGCTCGTTTTTCTGCGAAATACTGTGTACTATGTCTAATGTAAGTAAGACGAAGTTCTAGGGCAACGAAGCATAACCCAGTGACCAGATAGTCCTCAAAAATCTCTTTGGTTCTTTCTGAGTACAGAAAGACATCACGTATCTTCGGAAATACTGCAAAACAAACGCCAGATAATATGTCAGTGAACAGTGTGGAATCGGCAGATGTGGAATCCGCTGTTGCCAGGGTCCTATCAGGCTTCGACTGGGCACTTGTTCCGCCCGTTGCAGCGATGCGGCGGCCGTCATTAGCTGCACAAAAGAAGCGACTGCATATTAAACGCCCTATGAATGCGTTTATGGTATGGGCGCAGGCTGCGCGGCGAAAACTCTCCGATCATCACAAGAATTTGCATAACGCCGAACTTTCAAAAACGCTTGGCAAGCTCTGGAAGTAAGTACTCAACCATTATTATATTTAAACTAAGAGTGAGAATCTTGTTTTAACAATATTTTTCTAGCTTTAAGAAGCGATAGCGGTTCTAGCCCCACTAGTGATATGTACTACAAGACAGATAACGTAAAATCGACCTACAGATACAAACACCTATATATATATATATATATATATACGCTCACTGAATACCTGTCGCCAACGGTGTAGAGAGACCATTTGGAAAATATCACGGCATGTGTTATGATGTAATGTAAATTAGTTACGATGTTAATTCAGCAGTGTTTCGTAAGATTTCAGAAGAAAATTTGAATTAACGGAATGTGGGTTTCTTCGCGTGGCCGCCATAGCGTGCAATATTGTGATAGAATATGATATCTATAGAAGACGAGTGTCTAACCGGAAGGCTGCAATTAGTGCTAGAGCTACCGAAAGTTAATAAAGATATTGTAACAAAGCCTTTTTATCGTACGTATGAATGAATTAAGGATGTCATCCGCGCACCGCCTAAGTTAGTTTCGACTTTCGGCAAACGGGCTCTGGGTCAAGGCCTTGGAATAACTGATACTCGCAGCCTGTGCCTACAGGTTGGAACTTGTCAGCATCGATAGTCATCCAATAGGTCCACCGTCCATTGCACTTTCAAAGGTTCTAGGGAGATATTCAGGTATTTTTTTTAATTGATGCCAGAACTTTCATCGCTAGAACCATGCATTGATGTCTGCTATATTTTTTTGCGTCCAGTGGTCGCGTGGCTCCCGTAACGTTTTGTGGCCGCTAGATGAGCGTTAATAGCGCCAGTTGGTGAAGACAACGTAACATTATCCTCTGCATTTCTACAGCATTCCGCATGCGCCTCATCTTTTCTGTTTGTGTGTATGTGTGTGCGAAAATAAACATTTCTTATGACCTGCGAATCTTCTCGATGACCTTAATCTCCTGAAGGCTCGACGCAAGTGTATTAGTCGACGATAGTTGGGTTCTTGGCTTTGGCTTTCTAAGGAAATAAAATGAAGGGCGATCAGAGCGTGTGGCAGCAAGAAGCAACAGAAAAAACACAAGTAGACGAAAAAGTTCTTCCTCTTAAGAACCAAATAAGAACACGGCAATTGCACGCCTCTGTAAGCCCATTTCGGAGCCTTTGAAATACGATAGTAGAGCGACCCAATTGCTACTTCAGTGTTGTGGGAAACCGGTACGTTAAACCCATAGCTAACGCTGTAACGATGTCGCGTCGGCCTAATAGAATTTTTAAATGGAGACGCCACAGTGGCGTTTCGGAGAGCTGACCGTGACGGTATCAGGTGCGTGCTCCTGATCAAAAACAGTGAGTGTTACTTCAGGATGTTCGCGCGTCCATGATTATCAGTAATTACAGATTGATGCTAAATGCAATAAACGATTTGCTGTCAAATGTGCGAATAGCGAAGTTGTCGGTCAGGCCAGTTAAATCGCTTGAACTAATGAGCTCATGCAATCGTTGCATTTTTAGGAAATGACGAGAAATTTTCGAAAGCTACACTTGTTGGTCTGATCTAGAGTAACTTGCCGGTAAACATTTACAATCAGGCATGTAAGGAATCGGAGCCAAAACAATTCTTGCTCTTGACTTTCCACGGCTTAAGCGTCTGATCTACTAGTACCAATGCTGCGCCACTCGGTTATTATACAACGTCAAATAACATTATTGAAAGTACTTTTTTTTTGTTAACTTTCGCTACTTCTGCACGTAAGAAGCTAAGTTGTGCACTAGATGATTTATCCAACGGCCGAGCTGTGCAAGGTTTGACTGCATTTGGGGGCGCCTATTCCATGCCTTCTAAATTTGTCAGACGGGTGACAAGCATCTTATGAAACAAGGGGGTAACATGCATTCTACGAACCTAGTGCAAGGAGCCAGTGCTGTCCGGTAGACGCACGTCTCTAAATGAAAATCCATAGTAATAACGATCCATTTTTCCATTTTTTACTTTGTTTCTTAGTTGAGCTGCTATGGTTCGGCCCATTCAAATGGTCGATGAATAACGTGGTACCATATACAAACAGGAAAACCTTACACGTAAAACAGTGTTTTTGTGGTGCTGGGGCACGTTTACGCTCTTCTGTTATGGTATTAAAGCCTATTGAGTATGTCTGGTGATTTATCATTAAATTTACAGCAAGATAAGGAAAAAAAATAAGTAACGGTTGCTACATCTAATCTGTTGGCAATTAAATGGTTTCTACGTCAATTATCCACATTTTAAGAATCCGTTGCATTAAAATGTGCCGGTTTGCAATTGGCATTGTGGTTTTCTTTCAGCGTCATGATTTTGTGGCCTGTTATTCCTCTAACATTATTTCTAATTTAATGATGTTATCTTATTATACCCATAAATCCGGTGCGCTCAATTATTACCGATAGCAGTTGCCGGAAAACGTTATTTCGCTGTGTTGACAACATAAACTCATTTATTAGGATGGTTTGCACTTTTGTTTATTTAGTTTTTCTTGCTGGTTACATTGTCGTTCCAGATAAGTGCCTAAACTAGGTATTGCTGAGCCGGTCACGGCTGAATCAACAGTTTGTTGAAACAGAAACCCAGTGAAGGTGAAGAATGGAAGCCCCCCCCCCCCCCCCATTTGAACGCAATGACCTCAGCACGTAGCTCAGGTGGAAAAGCGTTCGTAAAAAAAACGTCAAAGCGAATCCTAATACCCAAAGCCTTTCACACCAACGCTCATCGACCATTAAAATTGGCACCTGTTCATGGGGCACCAAGACCCATCTAGACACAAAAAAAGCCTACATAGAAACATTTAGACAACCTCGTCATGCAACGGATTCTTAAAATGTGGATAATTGACGTAGAAACCATTTAATTGCCAACAGATTAGATGTAGCAACCGTTACTTATTTTTTTTCCTTATCTTGCTGTAAATTTAATGATAAATCACCAGACATACTCAATAGGCTTTAATACCATAACAGAAGAGCGTAAACGTGCCCCAGCACCACAAAAACACTGTTTTACGTGTAAGGTTTTCCTGTTTGTATATGGTACCACGTTATTCATCGACCATTTGAATGGGCCGAACCATAGCAGCTCAACTAAGAAACAAAGTAAAAAATGGAAAA